>NC_080185.1:96395663-96704413 GCF_950295315.1 Erinaceus europaeus | reverse complement strand
GGTGGGGACCAGGGGCTTGAACCTAGAAACCTTGTGTACTATAACATGCACACTTAACCAGGTGCACCACCACCTGGCCCCTATTAATTTCATTTTTTAAAATTGTTCATTGCTCATAAATAGCAATACAATTGATTTTGTATACTGACTCTGTACCCTGTGATTACACTGAACTTATTAGTTCTTCTTAAAAGTATTTTATTCTCAGAGAGAGAAAGAGAAACCAGAGCACTATTCAGCTCTGACTTGTGGTGGTGCTGGGGATTGAACCTGGGATCTCAGAACCTCAGGCATGAAAATCTTGCAGAACTACTATGCTGACTTCCTAGCCCCAACTTACTAGTTTTGTTTTTTTGCCTCCAGGATTATCGCTGGGGCTCGGGTGTCTGCACCACGAATCCACTGCTCCTGGAGGCCATTTTTTCCATTTTGTTGCCCTTGTTGTTTTATTGTTGTAGTTATTATTGTTGTTGTCGTTGTTGGATAGGACAGAGAGAAATCGAGAGAGGAGAGGAAGACCGAGAGGAGGAGAGAAAGATAGACACCTGCAGACCTGCTTCACCTCCCGCAAAGCTACCCGCTGCAGCTGGGGAGAGGGAACTGGGAGCTAGGATCCTTGCACGGGTCCTTGGGTCCTTGTGCTTTGTGCCATGTGCGCTTAACCCGCTCTGCCACTGCCCACCCCTCCCAACTTACTAGTTCTCATTAGCCTCTCTCTCTTCCCTAGGGTTGTCTTTACATCATCTGAAAGTGACAGTTTTATTTATTTATTTTTTAAATATTTTTTTATTGATGAGAAAGATAGGAGACAGAGAGAAAGAACCAGATGTCACTTCTGGTAATGTGCTGCTGGGATTGAACTCAAGACCTTATGCTTGAGAGTCCAGTGCTTTATCCACTGTGCCACCTTCTGGACCACAAGACAGTTTCACTTCTTCCTCTACAGTCTGGATTCCTTTTATTTTTCTTGTGTGGGTGGCTCCACTGGCCAGAACCTCCTGAGTGTGGAGTAGAAGTTGCAAGAGCAGGCCTCCTTCCCTTGTTCCCAGACTTTAATGGAAACACTGTATCTTCATCATCAAGTATGTTAGTTGTAAGATTTTTGTACATGTCTTTATCAGGTTGAGAAATTCCTTTTCTAGTCTAGGCTTGTTGACTGTATCACAGATATTAAATGTGGAGCTGGGTGGTGGCACACTTGATTGAGCACACTCATTACCTCACTCATCTAATGGACTCAGGTTCAAGCCCCTGGTCCCCACCTGTAGTGGAGAAGTTTTATCTCTTTCTCTCTCCCTTTCTCTCCTTCTCTGTCACAAAAAGAAAGGGGCTGGGAGTATGGATCGACCTGTCAATGTCCATGTTCAGCAGGGAAGCAATTACAGAAGCCAGACCTCCCACCTTCTGCACCTCATAATGACCCTGGGTCCATACACCCACTGGGTTAAACAATAGGAAAGCTATCAGGGGAGGGGATGGGATACGGAGCTCTGGTGGTGGGAAGTGTGCCCCTCTTATCCTATGGTCTTGTCAGTGTTTCCATTTTATAAATAAATATATTAAAATTAAAAAAAGAAAGAAGGAGGGGAAGTAGCCCACCAGGGGTGATGGGTTAGTGCAAGCACTAAGCCCCAGTGATAACCCTGGTGGCAACATAAATAAATATATACATATTGAATGCTAACTGGAGTGATAGTGTAATGGTAGCACACAGGACTTGCATACAAGAGGTTCCAGGTTCAATCTCCAGAGCCACCAATAACCAGAGCTAAGTGGTGATCTGGTTAAAAGCCACAGAGAAAAAGAAGAAAGAAAATAAGAATGTGCTTTTTATGAATATCAAATGATTTTTTTCTGTTCCTATCAAGGTGATCAGGTTTCTGCCTTTTATTGTATTGTATTTATTTTTCAAGTGAATTTATTTTTCCTGAACTTTTAGGAGGGTTATTTAACTTTTAAAAAAGAACCAACTGGTATGGTCAAAACTATGGGGCTTTAATTTCTTTTTTTAAATTTCTTTTTAAAAATATTTATTTTTATTTGTTTATTCTCTTTTATTGCCCTTGTTGCTTTTTTATTGTTGTAGTTAGTATTGTTGTTGTTGTTATTGATGTTGTCATTGTTGGATAGGACAGAGAGAAGTGGAGAAAGGAGGGAAAGACAGAGAGGGGGAGAGAAAGACACCTGCAGACCTGCTTCAGCACCTGTGAAGCGACTCCCCGGCAGGTGGGGAGCTGGGGGCTCGAACCGGGATCCTTATGCCGGTCCTTGCGCTTGGTGCCACTTGTGCTTAACCCGCTGTGCTACTGCCCGACTCCTGGAGCTTTGATATCTAAGATTTTAATTTTATTTTATTTTATTTATTTATTCCCTTTTGTTGCCCTTGTTTTACTGTTGTAGTTATTATTGTTGTTGTCGTCGTTGTTGGATAGGACAGAGAGAAATGGAGAGAGGAGGGGAAGACAGAGAGGAGGAGAGAAAGATAGACACCTGCAGACCTGCTTCACCGCCTGTGAAGCGACTCCCCTGCAGGTGGGGAGCCGGGGTTCGAACCAGGATCCTTCTGCCGGTCCTTGTGCTTTGTGCCACCTGCGCTTAACCCGCTGCGCTACAGCCTGACTCCCAATATCTAAGATTTATGGCCTCTGTTTTCCTACTCAACTTTTTTTTTTTTTGTCACGAGGGTTATCGCTGGGGCTCAGTGCCAGCACTATGAATCCACTGCATCATTTTGTCATTTTTTTCATTTTATTGGATAGGACATAGAGAAATTGAGAGAGGAAGGGAAGATAGAGAAGGAGAGAGAAAGATAGACACCTGCAGACCTGCTTCTTGGCTTGTGAGGTGAGGTGAGGTGACTTCCCCCACTGTGACACACACACACACACACACACTCCCCCGCAGGTGGAGAGCTAGGGGCTCAAACTGGGATCCTTGAGTGTGTCTTTGCACTTAACTCCATGCACCACGGCCAGGAAATCCTTCCTCCCCCTACTCTACTTTTTCTGGGCTTATTCTTTCCTTTGCCTCTATTATCACTAATCGTATTAAATTTAGATTGATTAGCAGATTGTCTCAGTATGGATTGTCTCTCAAAGGAAGCTTTGGCTGGTTAGCTCCCATTTAGTTTGCAAACCTTATTGCAGAGCCAGGGCACTCATCTTTACAGTAGCTCCTGTGCTCATGTCGGCTCCGTGATCTTTCAGCAAGTACCTATTGTTTATTTTGTTTGCTCACATCAGGGAGAAACCTTGTTGCCTCTCTGTTTCCTTCTGCACACATTCTGATACTGTGGATATTGTAGCTGTCACAAGTTTGTCCTTCCTTGTTTACATCTTGGTTTTATTTTTGTTGTTGTTGGGGGTGGGGTGGGGAGTGTGTGTGTGTGGATACTTTTATCGTCTAGTTTTGTTAAAATAAATACTTCTGTTGCAAAGAAAACCAGCAGAACTTGAAAATGAGAAACAAAAGGACAAAAGTGAAATATGTCAGCTCCTAGGACCAGAACTATTGTCACAGGTGTGTATGTGTGTGTGTGTGTGTGTGTGTGTGTAAGAGAGATACAGAGAGAGACAGAGAGACTCTTTTGTTGAACCATGGCTACTGTATACCAGGTGACAAAAATAAATGGAAATGAGCAGGGAATAAACAACAGCAACAACAACAACAAATGACACTCTGTACCTCGACTACAATTTATTTTTTATTTTTTTTATAAAAATTAAGCTGTACTAGGAGGTTTGGAATCATATTGTATGCGAGTAGGTATAGGTGGAGAAGAAAATTGATTAATGACCTAAAGATTTGGTGTTGCAATGGAAACTTCAATATGTTATTTATTGGAAATACTCATTTATGTACTAATGAGAAAGAGAGAACCAGAACATCATTTTGACACATGTGATGCGGGAGGATGAACTCAGGACCTCATGCTTGCAAGTTCAAAAGTTTGTCAACTCTGCCACTTATAAGACTGCCTTTATATTCTTTATCCTTTTTAGAATCCTTCAAATAAATAGGTTTTTATTATGGTGGGATAATTTGATCTGTTATGACAGTTTTTTTGGTGTTCAAGGAGGGAAACATTTATTTATTTATTTATTTATTTATTTTTGTTAACACTTTATTTTTTTATTATTTTATTTTCTCTTTTGTTGCCCTTGTTGTTTTGTTGCCCTTGTTGTTTTGTTGTAGTAGTTGTTATTATCGTTGTTGTTGATGTCGTTGTTGTTGGATAGGACAGAGAGAAATGGAGAGAGGAGGGGAAGACAGAGAAGGGGAGAGAAAGATAGACACCTGCAGACTTGCTTCACCACCTGTGAAGTATCTCCCCTGCAGGTGGGGAGCCAGAGCTTGAACCGGGATCCTGATGCCGGTCCTTGCACTTTGCGCCAAGTGCGCATAACTCGCTGCGCTACTGCCCGACCCCGGAAACCTTTATTTATTTTTTTTTTAATTTTTTTTATATTTATTTTATTTATTCCCTTTTGTTGCCCTTGTTGTTTTATTGTTGTAGTTATTATTGTTGTTGTCGTTGTTGGATAGGACAGAGAGAATGGAGAGAGGAGGGGAAGACAGAGAGGAGGAGAGAAAGATAGACACCTGCAGACCTGCTTCACCGCCTGTGAAGCGACTCCCCTGCAGGTGGGGAGCCGGGGTTCGAACCGGGATCCTTCTGCCGGTCCTTGTGCTTTGTGCCATCTGCGCTTAACCCGCTGCGCTACAGCCCGACTCCCGGAAACCTTTATTTTTAACACACACACCCAGAGCATGGCTTAGCTCTGGCTTATGTGATACTGGAGATTGAATCGGGGGCCTCTGGCATGTAAATTCCATACTGCAGCACATTGAGGTATATTTATTATTTTTTTAATATAACATTTTTAAAAAATTTATTTATTTCCCCTTTTGTTACCCTTGTTGTCTTTTTTTATTGTTGTTACAGTTGTTATTGTGGTTGTTATTGATGTCGTCATTGTTAGACAGGACAGAGAGAAATGGAGAGAGGAGGGGAAGACAGAGAGGGGAAGGGAAAGACACCTGCAGATCTGCTTTACCGCCTGTGAAGCGACTCCCCTGCAGGTGGGGAGCCGGGGGCTCTAACTCTTATCTTTACGCTGGTCCTTGTGCTTTGTGCCACGTGTGCTTAGCCCGCTGCGCTACCGCCCAACTCCCTAATATAACATTTTTACTGATTTAATTATGGTTGGCAAGTCCATTGGATAAGAGGTGTACAATTCCATACAATTCCCAACACCAGAGTTCCATATCCCATCCCCTCCATTGGAAGTTTCCCTATTCTTTATCCCTCTGGAAGTATGAACCAAAGATATTTATGGGGTGCAGAAGGTGGGAGGTCTGGCTTCTGTAAGTACTTCTTCACTAGACATGGGTGTTGACAGGTTGATCCATACCCCCAGCCTGTTTCTATCTTTCCCTAGTGAGGCAGGGCTCTGCAGAGGTGGGGGTTCCAGGACACACTGGTGAGATCATCTTCCCAGGGAAGTCAGGTTGGAATCATAGTAGTATCTGCAACTTGGTGGCTGAAAAGCATTAAGATATAAAGCAGAACAAATTGTTTAATAATCAGGAACCTAAAGGTAAGAATATTGCAGATGAGATTTGGGGTCTCCATTTTAGAAAAAGCTAGTAGGTCTATTTTAAGTATATTCCAAGGGGCCCATGACTTTACTAATTTTTGCCTGAGCCTGACAGCTAACATGCAGGTGGGCTAACAGTACTGTCTGGAGAGATGGTGTCCGAGTTGGAAATAAGACTAGAAAGCTGGATCACGGCAGAGAGAACCTCCCAAATATGGGAAAAGTATATAAATACCATTAACTGCAAACCCCATCGATCTGACCTAGGACCCATACCTATTCATTTTAAGCACAGGAGCCTGTGTAACCTCTGCATCCTTATAGGTCTGAGCTTGCATTCCATGGTCATAGCTAGGAACATTCTAGGCGGCACTCATTTCAGGACCAGTCTTTCTCAAGTGGCAGAGTATGCTGGCCCAGTCTCCCTTTGGAGAGTGGGACAGTCCCTACCATTGTTCCACTTTGAGGGCAAGGTCCCGTAGAGGCCCACAAGAATGTTTATGATGTTCCTAGTGGAGAAGACCAGTGATGGTGGAGAGAGGGATCTGTTAGAGGTCTAGGCCATTTGCTTCAGCTCTCCCTGGTCTAAGACTACAGGTGGTTTAATAGCTCAAAAAAAATCATTATTAGAATTGTATTAACAATTTAAGGCCACTGTTAAAAGTCAATCAGATTACCAATTTGAAACCTTAAGTGCTTAGATTAAAGGAATATATACTCAGAACTGGGATTTATGCATCAAAAGATTCAAGACATTCAGTCTATTTTCCCCTTTCATATTTATTTGTGATTTATAATACTATAAACTAATAGGAGAGTATATTAACACCATTCCCTACCCCACCCCCCATACTGTAGCTGAAAATCTACCCTCTCGCTCCCCCCAGAGTTTTTTTTTACTTTAGTGCAATACCCCAAACTCAGTTAATTTCTGCTTTGTGTTTCCCTTTCTGTTCTTCTTTCTCAACTTCTGTTTATAAGTGGGGTCATCCCATACTCGTCTTTCTCTGCCTGACTTATCTTACTTAACATCATCCCTTCAAACTCCATCCAGGATGGGTTGGAAAAGGTGGGCTCATTATTCTTAATAGCTGAGTAGTATTCCATTGAGTATATATACCACAACTTTCTCAATCAGTGAATTTTATTTCTAGTTGCTAGCACTAGACAAGTAAAGTAAGCAAATACTTAAGACCTAAATACAAGTGATTACTCAATGAAGCTAAAGTCCAGAAAATTTGAAATTAATACAAGTAACTTAGAAGCTCTTGGTGAATATTTTTTAAACCAAATACCCATGATTTTATACTATAAAATCATTTATAAGATGATAAATATATACTTTCAGTTCTGAAAATATTAAAAAATCTGTCATGCTTTGTGATTAGAATTCTTATTACCAAAACAAAAAATTTTGTGGTTTGGGAGGTGGCACAGTGGATAAAGCACTGGACTCTCAAGCATGAGGTCCTGAGTTCAATCTCCAGCAGTACATGTACCAGAGTGATTTCTGGTTCTTTCTCTCTTTCTCCTATCATTTCTCATGAATAAATAAAAAAAAATTTTAATCAATAAAAGCACAATTATAAGAAGAAAAAAAAACAGAACTGAGCAGTGCTCCACTTCTGCTCCAGAGTCTGCTAATAACCCAAACAAGTTATACTCTATATATGAAAAAGAAAAGTAACCTGTTAAGCTTGTTGCTATGAGTCACTATGGGAAAGTTGTAATTGTATAAAAGGGCAAGCACCATTGCGCTCAGGGCCCAATCTTTTGTGGGCATGAGTCTGGCTGGGTCTACTGGCATAATAAATAGTGTGTCCTACATTAAAGCCTCAGTGTGTCCTGTCTCTCTGCCCGAGAATCTGGTAACACTTGGAGCTGGTGTGTGCTCAAGCTAGTGCGCCATCACCCGGCCCCATCTGTAACTTTTTTTTATAACTCAGATATTTTGGCTTCCTTCTCTTCTCTCTAGCTTCTCTGCTTCCCCTACTGTGGTTTTCTGAGGTCACCAACCCTATCTGTGTTCAAATCCTTGTCTTAGGGTCTCTCTGGGGGGAATCCAAGCTAAGACAAGAGGTCTCATATTTAAAGTGAAGGATGTCACTGTTGGGGGCCAGGCAGTAGCGCAGTGGGTTAAGCTTACAAAGCACGAAGTGCAAGAACCTGAGCAAAGATCCCAGTTCAAGTCCCGTGCTCCCCACCTGCAGGCCACCTGCAGGGGGTTGTCTCCCAGGCAGTGAAACAGGTTTGCAGGTGTTTATCTTTCCCTCTACCTCACTATCTCCCTCTCCTCTCTCAGTTTCTTTCTGTCCTATCCAATAAAATGAAAAAAGATGGCCTCCAGCCGCTGTGGATTCATAGTGCAAGGCACCGAGCCCCAACAAATAATCCTGGAGGCCAAAAAAATTTTTTTTCCATTTTTTTTTTTTTTGCCTCCAGGGTTATTGCTGGGGCTCGGTGCCTGCACTATGAATTCACTGCTCCTGGAGGCTATTTTTTTCCCTTTTGTTGCCCTTGTTGTTTATTGTTGTTATTACTATTGTTTTTATTGCTGTCGTCATTGTTGGATAGGACAGAGAGAAATCAAGAGAGGAGAGGAAGACCGAGAGGAGGAGAGAAAGAAAGACACCTGCAGACCTGTTCCACTGCTTATGAAGCAACCCCGAGGCTCAAACTAGGATCCTTACTCTGGTCCTTTAGCTTTGTGCCATGTGTGCTTAACCCGCTGTGCTACCGTCTGCCCCCCTTTTTTCACTTTAAAAAAAAAAAAATATATATATATATATGAGAGGGATAGGAGGAGAGAGAAAGGACCAGACATTACTTTGGTACATGTGCTATCAGGGATTGAACTCAGGACCCCATGCTTGAGAGTCTAAACTTTTATCCACTGTGCCACTTCCCAGACCACCCTTTTTTTCTTTTTAGTTTTAAATAGTAATGGTGTTTATTTCAAATCCCCTTACGCATATACTATATTTACCCCCCAATTTTATTTTAGCCATAGTGTAACATTTTGAATCTCTTCACAATTCACTTAATACTTTCGTCTTAACCCACCCCCCAATGCTTGAAATCATGCATTCTAAGCCTTGGAAAGTCCTTAGTACATTTAGTAACTTAACAATGCCCAAAATGTGGAAGTATATAATGCCAAACATAATTTGGAGTTGTACTTCACTAGATGAGAGTAGCTTTTAAAAATTACAAATTATCAAAAACTTTGACAAGAAGCACTTATCTTGAAGATAGTGTGAATATAATATCACAAAAAGCAGAAGGTAAACACCTCTGGTCATTACATATTATTTAGGAGCCATAGAAAGAAACATATGTAATTGTATTATATCTTAATATACATCCATTTAAAAGTAAATCTTAATTGTTATTGTTTTTTGAATCATTTTATTGGGTGAAATAATGGTCTGTAGGATAGCTATTGATACATGAGTATAGTTTCTTATATTTTTGTGATAGATGTCTGCAATTTTTTTGTTTCTGTTTTTTATATTTATTTTCCCTTTTGTTGCCCTTGTTGTTTTATTGTTGTTGTAGTTATTATTGTTGATATCGTCGTTGTTAGATAGGACAGAGAAAAATGGAGAGAGGAGAGGAAGACAGAGAGGGAGAGAGAAAGATAGACACCTGCAGACCTGCTTCACCGCTTGTGAAGCAACTCCCCTGCAGGTGGGGAGCTGGGGGCTCGAACAAGTATTCTTAAGCCGGTCCTTGGGCTTTGCGCTATGTATGCTTAACTTGCTGCGCTACCGCCCGATTCCCTGCAATTTTTTCTTTTGCCAGAGCACTGCTCAGCTCTGGCTTATAGTGGTACTGGGAACTGAACCTGGGATCTCAAAGCCCCAGGCATAAAAATCCTTTATGTGGTGAGTCGGGCGGTAGCGCAGCGGGTTAAACGCACATGGCGCAAAGCCCAAGGATCTGCTTAAGGATCCAGGTCGAGCCCCCGGCTCCCCACTTGCAGGGGAGTCGCTTCACAAGGTGAAGCAGGTCTACAGGTGTCTCTCTTTCTTTCCCCCTCTCTGTCTTCCCCTCCTCTCTCCATTTCTCTCTGTCCTATACAACAACAATAACATCAATAACAACAATACTAACTACAACAATAAAAAAGCAACAAGGGCAACAAGAGGGAATAAATAAATAAATATTTTTTAAAATCCTTTATGTGACTACTATATCATCCCCCCTGATTCCCCATATCTTAATTTTTAGATCAATCTAGATTCATGTGGTTTTTTTTCTGACTGACTAGTACACTCTAATTAAATGCTATAATTGGTTATGCCTTTGAAATTATGGGAAGAATAACAAGTTTTTACTCAGGAAAGTTAAAAATTCATTGCAGAGTAATTATGTCCAAATAATTTGAAAATACAACTTAAAAATAATGGGCAAGTGCCTCATTAAACACTCTTAATCAGTTTTGATATTTGACGGCACAGATGCTAGTTCCACAGGCCTCCTCTGCTTCATTCTTCATGCTACTGAAGCAATCTGTACTTGGTGTCAGTGGGGAGAGATTTATGGTAAGCAGAACTTGATGAATATAACTGCATGCCTAATAATGTCAGTATCTAAGAAATACTTGGCTTATCTCACTTAAGCCTGCTCAAAATTGAGATAACACTGAAAAAGAGATTAAGGTAAAAGAGGAAAGATTTTCCTGGCTATCAGCATGTCTCACAAATATTTTTCAGGTGAGGAATTAGAGGCAGAAGATGAGTGATATAAGAAAAGAAAGAGACCACAAAGGAATTGCTAAGAAAAGATAAAGACTGCATCCCTAAGAACAGAATAAACACAGCCCTGGCTAATAAACATCTATAGCCTAAAGAAAGAAGAGACCACAATTCCAACCTGTAAATACATTGAATGGGGAACAGATGGACAATGTTATCGTGTATTGCTTATACTTTTCTTTGAAAGATGAATTGGCGGGGGGTTGGGGGGGAGACAGACAGACACCAGAGCACTGCTGTGGTATACTCAGTGTCTGAAATTACACCTGCAAGTCCTCTGAGCCACCTCCCTAGCTGCTAGAATTGTTCTTACTGGGATAGTCAAAATGCTGTGACTGAAAGGCTGGGGAAATAAATCCTTGGATAGCAAATATGTTTTGCCATGTACACGGTCCAGGTTCAAGTTGCAGCACCACATAGGAGGTGCTATGGCAAGGGGAGAAGCTCTAGTACTGTAGTATCTCTCTGTGTGTATCTCTATCTGAATAAAGTGCATGGGAACCAGGCTTTGCTTGAAGAATATATAAGAAATAGCTTGTGGGAGTCGGGCGGTAGTGCAGTGGGTTAAGTGCACGTGGTGCAAAGCGCAAGGAATCGTAAGGATCCAGGTTTGAGCCCCCGGCTCCTCACATGCAGGGGAGTTACTTCACAAGCGTTGAAGCAGGTCTACAGGTGTCTAGCTTTCTCTCCCCCTCTCTGTCTTCCCCTCCTCTCTCCATTTCTCTCTGTCCTATCCAACAACGACGACATCAATAACAACAACAATGATAAATAACAAGGGCAACAAAGGGAAAAAATGGCCTCTAGGAGCATTGGATTCGTAGTGCAGGCACTGAGCCCCAGCAATAACCCTAGAGGCAAAAAAAGAAAGAAGCTTGTAGAAAATATTTGTCCAGGGACCAGGCAGTGACACACCTGGTTAAGTGTACACATTACAGTTCACAAGGACCCAAGTTCAAGCCCCTGGTCCCTACCTGCAGGGGGGAAGCTTCACAAGTGGGGAAGCAGAGCTGCAGGTGTGTCTCTGTCTCTTTCTCTCTCTGTCTCCCCACTCCCCTCTTGATTTCTCTCTATCTCTATCCAATAATAAATAAAAATTAAAAAAAAGAAAATATTTGTCCAATGACCACATACTATGCAGCCAGTGGTTCTCATTGAAACACATATAGAGTAGACAATTATATATATATAGGGCATGTAATGTGTGCCAGGGACAGTGCTAAACACTGATTAAAGAGAAAACAGAACATGGAAATTCCTGCCTTCATAGGAGTATGTTCTGGTGGGAAAACAGATAAAAGTAGATTAAGTAACCAAAGTTAAGGAATATAGAGATAAAAAAAAAAGAACTATGGTGAGCAGGAGAGATAGCAAAATGGTTCTGCAAAAGTCTTTCATGCCTGAGGCTTCCAAGGCCCACGTTCAATCCCAGGCCCCACAATAAGCCAGAATTTAGCAGTGCTCTGGGAAAAGGAAAGAGAGAGAGAGAGAGAGAGAGAGAAGGAAAGAAAACACAAGAAAGAAAGTGAACTATGGCAATAATGCAGGAACGAAAGAAAGAGAAACAATAAACAAGAAGAGATATAAGATGTCTCAGGCAGAGGTGGTGGTGGTGTAAAGATGAATCAGAAAGTGACATTTAGTACTATCAACAGGAAGCACTGGTATCTGGGGAGGGAGGATTTCAGACTGCAGGAAGAACCATCATGAAGACACTCAGGTGCTTGTCTGATAGGGTGGACAAATGTCAAGAAGGCCAGTGGAACTGCAGTACTGAGTGAACGGCAGAGAAGTAAGAGATGAGACCACCTTATATAGTCACCGAAGTATTTTCCTTGCAGTGAGAACTGTTTTTTTTTGCCTCTAGGTCTGTCACTGGGGCTTGGTGTCTGCACTGCGAATCCACTGTTCCAGGAGGCCATCTTTTCCAATTTTTATTGGATAAGACAGAGAGTGAGAGAGGAGGGGAGATAGATAGGGAGCGAGAAAGATAGATACCTGCAGACCTGCTTCACCGCTCCTGCAGGTGAGAAGTGGGAGGCTCCAACCTGGATTCTTGCCCCCCCACCCCGCCCCCATCCTTGCACTTAGTACTATGTGCGCTTAACCGGGTGTGCCACTGTCTGGCCCCACAATGAGAACATTTAACATCTTCTCTCTTTGCAATTTTAAATACGTAATACTGTTTTGCTAGCTGTCATCTTCATGTTGTACTCATGGAAAGCTCATAGATCCATCGTGAAGGCAGGATCACCCTGACTGCTGTGATGCGAATAGAATGAATTAAGAAAGGGCTTCCTTTGAAGATTAGAGAAATAATAGCTTATTTTCTTTTTCTTTTATAATATTTTTATTAGTGATTTAATAATGATTGAGAAGATTGTGAAATAAGAGGAGTACAATTCCATATAATTCCCAACACCAGAGTTCTATATCCCCTCCCCTCCATCGGAAGTTTCCCTATTCTTTATCCCTCTGGGAATATGAACCAAAGATCTTTATGGGGTGCAGAAGGTGGGAGGTCTGGCTTCTGTAATTGCTTCTTCACTGGACATGGGTGTTGACAGGTTGATCCATACCCCCAGCCTGTTTCTATCTTTCCCTAGTGAGGCAGGGTTCTGCAGAGGTGGGGTTCCAGGACACATTGGTGAGATCATCTTCCCAGGCAAGTCAGGCTGGAGTCATAGTAGCATCTACATATTGATGGCTGAAAAGCATTAAGATATAAAGCAGAACAAATTGTTTAATAATCAGGAACCTAAAGGTAAGAATATAGCAGATGAGATTTGGGGGTCTCCATTTTGGAAAAAGATAGTAGGTCTATTTTAGGCTTATTCCAAGAAGTTCATGACTTTACTCATTTTTGCCTGAGCCTAACAGCTAACATGCAGGTGGGCTAGGAGTACTATCTGGGAAGATGGTGTCAGAGTTGAGGATAGGACTAGAAAGCTGGATCAGGGCAGAGAGAAGCTCCCAAATAAGGGAAAAGTATGTAAATACCATTAACTTTTAAGCCTATTCCTGTGACCTAGGGCTCATATCTATTCATATTTAGCCAAGGAGCATGTGTAATCTCTGCATCCCTGTAGGTCTGAGTTCACATTCCATGGTTGTAGCTAGGAACATTCTAGGCTGCACTCATTTCAGGATCCATCTTCCTCGAAGGGCATATTAGTTTGACCCAGCCTCCCTTGAGACCTGGGTTCAAGCCCCTAGTCCCCACCTGCAGGGGAAGAAGCTTCACAAGTGGTGAAGCAGGGCTGTAGTTGTTTCTCGTTTTCTTGGACTCTTTATCTCCCCTTCCCTCTCAAGTTCTCTCTGTCTCTATCCAAAATAAATAAATTAAATTAAAAATTAAAAAAGTGTTCATTTAGTCAAACTGAAGAAGTCAGTTCTTTCTCTCTTGTTTTGAGTACAAATACTGAATATTCTCTCTGATAGTGACCAGGGCCTGGAGAAAAGTACTGTTTCTGCAGCACAGAGACCCTCTTGTCCAGGGACAAGTAAATGTCACATTCTCTTCTCTAGTTTGTAAAACATAAGAAAGGGCATATTCCCTATAATACAACTTAGAATTTCTGACATTGACAAGGGCACCTTATTCAAAAACAATTCAGTTGTTTCAGGACTTCTTCTTCTTTTAGCGTTTGCCCTTCTTCCGTAGCCAGTCAACAGCGTCAGGTTGAGCCTGATGTAGAGTTTCGAGACCTCCTTTCAATCTGGAGAAGTGGCAGTCGTTGACTATGTGGGTCATAGTCTGTCTGGAGCCGCAGGGGCAGTTCGGGTCGTCTCTGGCTCCCCAGCGATGGAACATAGCGGCGCACCGGCCATGGCCTGTTAGATAGCGATTGAGGAGGGCCCAATCATAACGTGCTAGGTCAAAGCCGGGTTGACGCTTGCAGGGGTCTGTGATGAGGTGTTTGTTCTTGACCTCAGCTGACTGCCAACTCTGTTTCCAAGAGACTGGAACAGAGAAGTTCAGTGTAGGCATAGGGGACCAGATTGGGTGACGAGACGTCAAGCGTTGGACAGGGTGGGCGAAGATATCTGCGTATATTGGCAGGTCCGGTCGAGCGTAGACGTGGGAAATGAACTTAGATGATGCCGCATCCCGACGAATATCTGGCGGGGCGATGTTGCTAAGAACTGGCAGCCATGGAACCGGGGTGGAATGGATGGTTCCAGAAATTATCCTCATGGAGGAATATAATTTGGAATCGACCAAGTGGGCATGGGGGCTACGAACCATACTGGGGCACAGTATTCTGCAGTGGAATAGCATAATGCCAGAGATGATGATCGGAGTGTGGAAGTGCTCACTCCCCATGAGGAGCTGGCCAGTCTTGCAATGATGTGATTCCTCGCGCCCACCTTTGCTGCAGTTTTTATGAGATGTTTGTGAAATGACAGGGTGCGATCGAGAGTAACGCCAAGATAGACTGGCTGGGCTTCATGCCGGATTCTCGTATCGCCAAGCTGCACATTAAGCTCACGCGAGGCCGAGGCATGGTGTAGATGGAAAACAGATGATACCATTTTTGCAGTGCTAGGGATTAGTCGCCATTTTTTACAGTAATCAGGTATCAGAGACATGTCTTTCGTGAGTGTTTCCTCGAGGATGTCGAACTTGGATGCCTGAGTTGCACAGCAGATGTCATCGGCGTAGATGAACTTCCTTGAAGAAGTTTCTGGGAGGTCATTGATGTAAATATTAAATAGCGTAGGAGCCAGAATAGAGCCCTGGGGGAGGCCACTTGAGACAAGTCTCTGTTGTATGATTTACATTGGGTTGTTCTAGTTCTCCCCCGCCAAGAGAATTGGATCAGTCCTGCTAATTTCGCGGGCCTGCTTGGCCCTGCCCGATGGAACCCCGCCAGAGTTCCAGGGAGAGGGTTCCTGAGTGCCAGAGTTTCAGAGTTCGAGAGTAAGAGAGAGTTCCTGAGTTCCAGAGTAAGAGAGAGTGCTTGCGCCGCTGCAAAGAGGCAGCAGAGTTCTGTTTGGTGATTAGTTTGGTTTAGTTTATGAATCGTTCCTGAATAAAGAAATACAGCTTCCCTGCCCAGCCGTATGTCTCTGGTCGTCTCTGTTACCCGCCCGTGAAGCTAGCCCGGCCGGCAAGAGCCGACTAAAATTTAACAAGTCTCCATCTGCTAGACTTGTCACCCAGATGCACCCGGAATCTTCTGTTTTGGAGAAGAAACGATATAGTGTTCGCCACCCATGGAGGCAGGCATCTTGAGATCTTGACTAGGAGACCACGGTGCCAGACCGTGTCATAGGCTGCTGTGAGATCAACAAAGACAGCACCCGTCTTTAAATTCTTCTGGAATCCATTTTCAATGTAAGTTGAGAGGGCCAGGGCTTGTTCGCAGGTAGATCTTCCTGGGCGGAAACCAGCTTGGGCGGGTGATAGGAATTTCTCTGTAAGAGGAGAAATACGTGACAGAAGCAGCCTCTCAAGGAGTTTGTAACACACGGAGAGGAGAGAAATTGGTCTATAGCTGGCGGCCAGTGGTGGGTCTTTCTTTGGTTTCAAAACCGCTATAATCTTCGCACGACGCCAAACTTTGGGCATAGACTCAGATTCCAAGATGTGGGACAGGAATGAAGCGAGCCACTTCTTTGCCGGGGGACCCAGGTTAAGAATGAGTTCTGGGGTGATGTTATCATAGCCAGCAGCTGTTCCCGGTTTAACCCTCTTCAAAGCGTCTTCCAGTTCAGACAGTGTAAAGGGAGAGAGTTTTGGAGATGGACAAGATAACCAGAAGTGGGATGATCACTCATGGGAAATTTCTCTTTTCCAGACTGGGTCGATCTTAGCACGTCCAACTAAAACTCATATACTCCTTTGGGCTCAAGTGTTCTTTGCTCAACTGATAAACTGGACAGTATTGTACATGCGCAATACATTTCTCTCTCTGTAACAGAGAATAATCAACACGTGCCTTTCCCGTTCTCAAAGAAGCAGTTGTCATCATTATAATCTAAGGACTTAGAACAGAATTCATTATCTCATTCACACAAGGGTGCCATTTTAATTGAGGGGTTTTCTGCAGTACGCAGTTTTATGGATAGGATTGACAGAAGTCATTGCTTTTGAAAACATTTCTTTGCTCTTTCTATATCTTAGGGAAAAGGCAATCTTTGATCTCTTATGAGAGATGAACTGAGCTGGTAGTTGACTGCATATTCACCCTTTATTAACATACAGTGTCATTGAGCTTTTTATATGTGTACACGGTTGTGAATTCTAACACAGCTATATAGTCCTGTAATCACCATACTTAGGGTAAAAGAATGTGCTATACAGCCGAGCCACCTCCTCCAGCTAGAGACATTGTTTTTGTTTTGTTTTGTTTTTCCTCCTAACATGAATACCTTTGAGATCTATCCAGGTTGCTGCATATATTAGTAGTTTGTTGTTTTTTTTAAATTTCTGAATATTTTTGTATAAATTTAAACATCGTAGATCCTTGAATTGTGTTTGCAGTCATGTCCTGTCACTATAACATTAATAAGAAACTATTGATTCGCAACCAGGGCCACTGTCATCTCAAGTGTGTGTGTGTTTGAGTGTGTGTGTGTGTGTGTGTGTGTGTGTGTGTGTGTGTGTGATGAAAGGTGCCACCTTGTGCCATGTGGGGATGGAGGAGAGACTCTGCCCACCCTTCACTCTAAACTGGTCAGTTTGGAATATGAATGATGAATGAATTCAAATTGCAGTTAATATTAGAATTATTTTTGGGGTCATTCTTTACAAGTGTGTTGATTTGGGGGCAAGGGGACCAGATATATGGTTTTGGAACTTAACTCTTGTTCATACCAATTATTCTGTAGCAAAATTGGTTTCCTTATAAGTCATTTTGCTTGAAGTCACAGTTCCAAAACCCATCAAAGACATTAGAGGAGAATTTACTGTATCCCGAGGTATAGATATACCAGAGTGTGTTTAAACATTCAGCTATTTCGGGGCATTTTGATTGTTTCAAGTTTCTGGTAATTGCAACTAATGCTGCTGTGATAAGTTCTGTACAGGCTCCTTACTATATAATTTAAAGAGCTCTTTTTTCTATAAAATTTTTTAATAGTTTATTTATTGGATAGAGACAGAGTAATTAAGAGGGGAAGCACCAGTCTCCCCACTTTCCTTCTTCAAATGAGACCAATGTGAATCTGGACCAACTTTGGATCACTAAGTTAACATTGTCTTTCTGTCTGTATTTCTCTTCACTTTGCAGCAAGTGCCTGACAGTAAAAACTGATCACTTTTGGGGTTGTCTTATTCTGGCTCCATAACTCTCAAGACTTTGGCTTCCGAATTAGTCAGATTAACCACATCCTATAGCCATTGTGTTTCCTGCTTGAAAACAGCAAAGCAGCCTTGCTTCATTTTAAGGTAATAGAGTCCAAAATAGTCCCAAGATATCCAAAGTTGTAAAGGACCCTTGAAAACGGGAAATGAGGACAAATTCTAAAAAAAAAAAAAAGAGGGGGGATGTGGGTGGCCAGAGGGTAATTAAAGATCCAGAGAGAGTCCAGGCTTGTGTTTATCTTTCTTTCTCAGTCCAGCTGCCTTTGGTACATTTTGTTTCTGTGGTTCATCTCCCCTGCCCTTATGAGTACAAATACTCACCTGCTCAAACATTTGTAAAACTATCATTTAAAATAAAGTGACCTCCATAAATAAGTCATGAGCAAGAATGAATAAAAAAAATAAGCCGAGGAAGGAGGACGGTACACACGTGCCCACGGGTGACACACGCAAACAATAAACAGTAGCTTTCTGTTAGGTGACCAGGGCAGGGGAAAACCATGAGGGAAGAGAGAGAAGTCATATGCAGAATATGCCCTGACAGTGTCCACATTAGATAGAGGCAGGAAGCCTTGCAGACCAGATAAGAAATTTTCTCTGACCTTCCAAAATGCATTTCAAAGTGACTAGAATTACTGGCCTCCAGGGCTCCTTCCAGCCTGTGGGAACTGTATTATCCCTCTGACCAGACCTCCAAGCATGAAAAATCAAATCCAGCCAGCCTTTCCCATGAGATGGGCCTGGAGCTATGTCTGCAGGAAAGAGGCCTTGAAGCCCTTTAAGCTATCAGGTACTGGCATTTTCCATACATCTTTCCCTTGTGACACAGGGCCAAAGGCTTATGATCCTAACACTGTGGAAGTGTGTTTGACTCCTAATTTGAAGATTATATGGCGTATGATAACATATTCAGAGGCAGCAGAATAGACTTGTAGAAGAGAGCCACAAGAAGTCGTAGATATTTAGATTGTCCTTACTCCTAACCTTGCCCATTATACTTTGGCACTCACATCTTATCTCTGGCTTGGGGTATTTCTTAAAGATACTTTTATATGTTATTTTCCCCAGTATTTTTTTATTATTATTTTTACTTATATATTGATAGAGATAGCCAGAAATCAAGAAGGAAAGGGGGAGATAGAGAGGGAAAGAAACAGAGACACCTGTAGCCCCTACTTCACCACTCGCAAAACTTTCCCCCTGCATATGGGGACTGGTGGCTTGAACCCGGTTCTTGCACGTTGTGACATGTGCACTCAACCAGGTGTGCCACCATCAGGCACCTTCCCAGTATTTTGTTAATTTTTTTTAATCCCACAGGACAGTAAAAAATAGTATAACAAGGGGAGCTGGGCGGTGGCGCACCTGGTTGAATGCACATGTTATAGTGCTCAAGGACCAGGGTTCGAGCCCCCGGTCCCCACCTGCAGGGGGAAAGCTTTGCCAGTGTTGAAGTGGGGCTGCAGGTATCTCTCTGTCTCTCTCCCACTCTATCTCCCTCTTCCTTCTCTATCTCTGGCTGTCTTTATCCAATAAATAAATAAAGATGATAAAAAATAGTATAACAGATACTAGAAAATATTTTGCCGTATTTTTTTCTGTTTAAATGTTTTTAAAAATATTTTGTTGATTTTAATGAGAGGGAGAGACAACAGAGCACTGCTCAGCTCTGACTTATAGTGGTGCTGGGGATTGAACCTAGGGCCTCAAAGTCTCAGGTATGAAAATCTTTTGCATAACCCCTATGCTGTCTTCCCAGCTTCTGTTTAAATGTTTTACTGTAAATATACATTCTAAAAAATTAATAAAATACTGGGAAGGTGCCGGATGGTGGCACACCTGGTTGAGTGCACATGTCACAACGTGCAAGGACCGGGTTCAAGCCATCAGTCCCCATTACATTTTACTGTAAATATACATTCTGTTTAAATGTTTTACTGTAAATATACATACGTGCGCGCGCACACACACACACACACTTTTCTGTGTGTATGTGGAAGATCCTAGAGATTTAGATGTAGGTTTCAGACATCTTGGCATTTCACCCACACATATTTCAAGCATATTTTTCTTTTTCTTTCTTTTTTTTGTTGTTGCCCTTGTTGTCGTTATTCTTATTGTTCTTATTGCTGTTGTTGTTGGATAGGACAGAAAGAAATCGAGGGGGGAGGGGAAAATAGAAAGGAGGAGAGAAAGACCTGCTTCGCCGCCTACGAAGCCACCCCCAGTAGGTGGGGAGCTGGGGGCTTGAACCGGGACCCTTATGCTGACCCTTGTGCTTTGCACCATATGCGCTCAAACATATTTTTCTTTTCTTTTTTCTTTTTTCCTTTCTTTCTTTCTTTTTTTTTTTTTTTACCAGAGCACTTATCAGCTCTGGCTTATGGTGGTGCCTGGGATTGAACCTGGGGCTTAGGAGCCTCAGGTATGAGAATCTCTTTGCATAAAATTATGCTATCTACCCTCGCCCAAGCATATTTTTCTAAAGGAAAAAAAAAGTTCTTCTGCACAATTAACACTCAGAAAATTTGACATTTATATTAATATACATTAATACATAAAATATTCTTCAATTGTTCCAGTAGCAATTGTGTCCTTTATACTGTTTGCTTGTTTTTGACCAGAGCAGTGCTCAGCTGTAGTTTCTGGTGGTGCTGGGGATTGAACCTGGGTCCTCCAAGCCTGAAATTAGAGGAATTAAAGTGTCAGACAGGGAGTGGTAGACCCAAGCAGGTGTGAGACCCCAGCACAGGGAGAGAAAAAGGGCAGAGCACTGATCATTTCTGGTCTGTGTGGTGCTAGGATCAAAGCCAGTGCTTCACACATGTGAGTTTTTAATTCCTTTTAAAATATATTTTTATTAATTTTGTTTTTGGATAGAGACCGAGAGAAATTGAGAGAGGAGAGGGAGAGACAGAGGCAAAGAGACACCTGCAGCCCTGCATCACCACTCCTGAAGCTTTCCGTCTGCAGGTGGGGAACAGGGGCTTGAACCTGGATCCTTGCTCACTGTAATGTGAGCCCTTAACCAGGTGTGCCACTGCCTAGCCCCCAGTTTTGAATCCTTTTTTTTCTTTTTTGCCTCCAGGGTTATCGCTTGGGCTCGGTGCCTGCACTACGAACCCACTGCTCCTGGAGGCATCTCTCTGTCCATTGTTGTTGTTGTTGCGCTGGTTGTAGTTGTTATTGTTGGATAGGACAGAGAGAAACAGAGAGAGGAGGGGAAGACAGAGGGGGAGAGAAAGATAGACACCTGCAGACCTGCTTCACTGCCCACGAAGAGACCCCCCCCCCCGCAGGTGGGGAGCCAGGGGCTGGAACCGGGGTCCCCGCGTGGGTCCCTGCACTTTGCACTGTGTACGCCCAACCCAGTGGGCTACAGATGACCCCTGAGTTTTGAATTCTATCAGCTTAGCCATCTTTTGGCTGACAGCCTTTTTTTTTTCCCAAGAAAGAAATAGTTAATGAATGATCTGTGTCCGCAACAGTATCACATCAGAAGGGGGCGAGCGGCAGCGCACCAGGTTAAGCGCACATAGTACAAAGCGCAAGGATCCTCTCAAGGATCTCAGTTGGAGTCCCTGGCTCCCCACCAGCGGGGGGGGGGGGGGGGGGGGGGGTGCTTTATAGGCGGTGAAGCAGGTCTGCAGGTGTCTATCTTTCTCGCCTTCTCTCCATTTTCCCTCCCCTCTCAACTTCTCTCTGTTCTATCCAAAAAAAAAAAAAAATCGAAAAAATAGCCTCCAGGAACAGTGGATTCATAGTGCAGGCACCAAGCCCCAGCGATAACCTTGGAGGCAAAAAAAAAAAAAAAAAGTGTATCACACCAGAGAACACATGTCATCCCCCCCACCTATTTTTATGACATTGAGTTTGATTATCTGGATCAGCTGCTATCCACTAGACTTCTTCTGCATTTATAAAGAGTGTCTTCTTTTTTCTTTTTGTGAATAGTAATTGGAGCTAGTAGCACTCTGAGAGTGTGAATATATTCTCCCCTAACAGTCATTCACTCAATGATTTTTTAATCTATTCATATCTGTTTATGAATTTTGCCTGAATCATTTACTACAATGTGATTTTTCTTATGTTGGTTTTCTTTTTAAAAAAAATAAATATTTAAAAAAATACTCATTTTATTTATTTATTCCCTTTTGTTGCCCTTGATGTTTCCTTGTTGTAGTTATTATTGTTGTTGTTATTGATGTCGTTGTTGTTGGATAGGACAGAGAGAAATGGAGAGAGGAGGGGAAGACAGAGAGGGGGAGAGAAAGACACCTGCAGACCTGCTTCACTGCTTGTGAAATGACCTCCTGCAGGTGGGGAGTGAGGTCTCGAACCAGGAACCTTAAGCCGGTCCTTGCACTTTGCACCACCGATACAACCCGCTGCACTACCGCCCGACTCCCCTCATGTTGGTTTTCTAATCCTACATTTCATTTGTTAGAATTCTTCTGTAAATAAGTTTATCTTTTCCTCTTCCCCTCCATCTTAACTTTAGTATTGTTGGTTTGAATTATTTAAAAAAATAATTCAATACAACATGTTATAGTCTATTTGAGTCACTATTCATTTTGATACTCAGATTATTTCATATCCAGCAAGTGGTAGTTCTTTCAAATTGGCTTCTGCTTCGTTTTACGTGACCCCATCTGTTGTTGAGTAGTGCTGAAAAAATTTTTTAAATATTTTTATTTGTTTATTATTGGATAGAGACAGAAAGAAATTGAGAGAGGATGGGGCCTGGGCAGTAGCGCAGCGGGTTAAGCGCACATGGCGCAAAGCGCAAGGACCGGAGTAAGGTCCGGGTTGGAGTCCCCAGCTCCCCACGTGCAGGGGAGTCGCTTCACAAGCGGTGAAGCAGGTCCGCGGGTGTCTGTCTTTCTCTCCCCCTGTCTGTCTCCCCATTTCTCTCGATTTCTCTCTGCCCTGTCCAACAACAACGACAGCAATAACAACAACAACAATATTAATAACAATGATAAATAACAAGGGCACCAAAAGGGGAAAAATAGCCCCCAGGAGCAGTGGATTCATAGTGCAGGCACCGAGCCCCAGTGATAACCCTGGAGACAAAAAAAAAAAAAAAAAAAGAAAAAACAAAAGAAATTGAGAGGGGAGGGGAGAGGAGGAAGAGGGAACGAGAGGGAGAGGGACAGACACCTGCAGCACTGCTTTACCACTTGTGAAGCTTTCCCCTCCAGATGGGGACCAGGAGCTTGAACCTGGGTCCTTGTGTACCATAATGTGTGCACTTAACCAGATGTGCCACTGCCTGGTCCCCTGCTGAATTTTTTTGACACAAGATATTCCAAGCCCCCTTTTCATTCTCTCCAATCCAGTCTAGTATCATTCACTTTTTAAAAGAGCGCTGGTTCTTTTTAGTGGGATATAATCTCTACTAGACAAGATCTAGGCACTAGGAATACTCAGGGATATTATCCGCAGATGTTTTAAACAGAAAAGAAATATCATTGAAAATGGTCATTCAGATGGACTGTGTAGGGATGAATTAGACAACAATGTAAAAAAAAAATCTAAGGAAATTTTTAGAAAGTAGGTAATAATTCCAATAATGATGCTTGTTTGTATAAGAAGAGACATGCATAACACTTGGTAACGTCTCAACTGACACCAAAGAACTATATTGAACATGTTTTTATCAGCGTGGAAATAATAAAATGTCTACATATAACTTAGCATGTGATTTGCATCATTTAACATAGATTTCAAACCCCACATTTATATTTATAGCAACCTCATTTGCACTTACGACTATTTTTAGATTTTGAGAGGAGAAAGATGATGAATGAAGAAAGGGGAGGGAACCACAAAGTACTTTAATGAGAGAAGATCACTGGATGTCTGGTATTTGAATCTGTCATCTGGAATGAATCTTGACGCAAAGTATAGGCTTCTAAAGGGATTTTCGGGATTCTTGGGGTATCTGTGTGACACGGGTAATTAATTATTATGTAATACTGTCCACTTCCCCTAGAACTAGCAAAATAACTTTCATAAAGTATTTTAAAATAAGCAGTGGTTGCATATATAAACCACATAAAAGTGAATCGTGCCACGATCAAGTCTTAACAGTGCTTTTCTCAAATAAATTTCCATTGAATATTTAAGAATCAGTTTTTAAAGATATATTTATTTATTTATCATTTTTATTAGTGATTTTATAATGATTAACAAGAATGTAAGATAAGAGGGGTACAATTCCATATAATTCCCACCACTAGAGTTCTGTATGCCATCCCGTCCACTGGAAGCTTCCCTATTGTTTATCCCGCTGGGAGTATGAACCCAGGATCATTATGGGGTGCAGAAGGTGGAAGGTCTGTCTTCTGTAATTGCTTCTCCACTAGACATGGGCATTGGCAGGTCAGTCCATATCCCCAGCCTGTTTCTATCTTTCTCTAGTGGGGCAGGGCTCTGCAGAGGTGGGGTTCCAGACACATTAGTGAGGTCATCTTCCCAGGGAAGTCAGGTTGGAGTTATGGTAACATCTGCAACTTGGTGGCTGAAAAGCATTAAGATATAAAGCAGAACAAATTGTTTAATAATCAGGAACCTAAAGGTAAGAATATAGCAGATGAGATTTGGAGGTCTCCATTTTGGAAAAAGCTAGTAGGTCAATTTTAGGCTTATTCCAAGAAGTTCATGACTTTACTCATTTTTGCCTGAGCCTGACAGCTAATATGCACGTATGATAAAAGTATTGTCTGGGGAGATGGTGTCAGAGTTGGAAAAAGGGGAGTCAGGCGGTAGCATAGCAGGTTAAGCATACGTGGTGCAAAGCGCAAGGACCCAAATATGGGAAAAGTATATAAATACCATTAAACTGCAAACCCCATCGATCTGACCTAGGACCCATATCTATTCATTTTAAGCACAGGAGCCTGTGTAACCTCTGCATCCTTATAGGTCTGAGCTTGCGTTCCATGGTCATAGCTAGGAACATTCTAGGTGGCACTCATTTCAGGACCAGTCTTTCTCAAGTGGCAGAGTATGCTAACCTAGCCTCCCTTTGGAGAGTGGGACAGTCCCTATACCATTGTTGTTCCACATTGAGGGCAAGGTCCTGTAGAGGCCCACAAGAGTGTTTATGATGTTGTTCCTAGTGGAGAAGACCAGGGATGGTGGAGGGAAGGATCTGTTAGAGGTCTAGGCCCATCATATCTATGTGGGAATCCTGGGATTCCCTGACTAGAGCCCCAGATGATGGGGTGTCCTGGTAGTGACCAAAAGGGCCATCATTAAAGTATGCTGGTCTCTTGCCCTTGTCCAGCTTTTGTAGTCCTTACTTTATCTGACAACGTTAGCCTTAGAGTGAGGAAAGTGAAATAGGAAGTAGGTGAGGAGGGTATCTAAGTCTAAGAAGAAACTATTTAATTAAATACTTTATGGTGTCTTTTTAGGTCTTTCTTCTCGTTTGCTGCACTTATTGAGTCACTATAGACAATAAACAGTTTTAAAAACACTAATTTTTTTGTTAATAACTTACCAGTGTTTCACAAAATCATAAGATTTCAGATATATGTTTTTATATCCATACATGGTATGTGTTAGTCACAACACCCTCCATCAAAGTTCTGTTCCCACTACAGTTCTCACAGAGTCCTAGAGAGAGTTTTTGTTTGTTTTTACCAGAGCACTGCTCAGTTCTGATTTATGGTAGTGCTGGGGATTGGACCTGGGAGCATTGTTGTCTCAGACATTAAAATTTTTATTTTTCTTCCCAAAACACTGCTCAGCTCTGGCTGATGGTTGTGGTGGTGGTGGGGTGGGGGTGGGGGTGGGGTGTTAAACCTGGAACTTTGGAGCCTCAGGCATGAAGAGTTTCTTGGCATAACCATTATGCTATCTACCTTCCACCCCAGATATATAAAAGTCTTTTTTTTTCTCCAGGGTTATCGCTGGGGCTCGAGGTGCCTGCACTATGAATCCACTGCTCCTGGAAGCCATTTTTTTCCCATTTTTGTTGTCGTTGTTATTATTGCTATTGTTGGATAGGACAGAGAGAAATCGAGAGAGGAGGGGAAGACAGAGAGGGGAAGAGAAAAATAGACACTTGCAGACTTGTTTCACCGTTTGTGAAGGGGCTAGAACTGGGATCCCTAGCTGGTCCCTGCTTAGGGCCATGTGTGCTTAACCCGCTGTGCTACCGCCTGCCCCCCCCCATATGAAAGTCTTTTTGCATAACTGGTCCCAGACCTTGTTTTGTTTTTTACCAGAGCATGCTTCAGCTCCGGCTTATGGTGGTGCTAGGGGTTGAACTTGGGACTGTTGATGCCTCAGGCATGAAGTCTTTTTGCAGAACCATTATGCTATCTCCCCAGCCCTACATTTAAATTTGTTTGTTTTCAATATTTATTTATTCACTTTTGTTGCCTTTGTTGTTTTATTGTTGTAGTTATTATTGTCGTTGTTATTGATGTCATTGTTGGATAGGACAGAGAAAAATGGAGAGAGGAGGGGAAGACAGAGAGGGGGAGAGAAAGATCGACACCTGCAGACCTGCTTCACCGCCTGTGAAGCGACTCCCCTGCAGGTGGGGAGCCAGGGGCTCAAACCGGGATCCTTACGCCGGTCCTTGCGCTTTGCGCCACGTGTGCTTAACCAGCTGCCCTACTGCCCGACTCCCTTAAATAATTTTTTTAATCCCCAGTGGGGAGTTTATCTATATTACACAGGGAAAACCTGTTTCCATCTTTACCGATGTATGATTGAGAAATAAAACTGTGCATATTTAGGGTGTGTAGATTAATGTGTGTCCATGGTCGAATAATTGCCATAAAGTTAATTAGCATATCTGGCACTTCACATGGTTACCCCTTCTGTCTCACGGGACTCTAGAAGAGAAGGTTCCAAAATTCCCTGGCAAAGGTCAGTTGTGGACCACACACACTCATCTGACCTCCTGTTCCCCATTTGTCTGCTTCTTTGCATGAGTTCGCAATACCAGCTGCAAGCCAAGAATTGTTTGGACTTCCCTAATTTTCTCAGTTCACAGATTTCACAGGACCCTTAACATTGCAGCCATTTTTTCATGGTGCCCCCAGGCCAAAGTAAATACCTAACTATTCCATTTGTTAAATTGTTGGGTCCAACCAACTTTTTTTTTTTTCCTATTTTAGATAGAGAGGTAGAGAGGCAGAGAGGCAGAGAGGAGTGAAAGAACATAGCACCAAAGCCTCCTTCAATGCAGTGGAAAGCTAGCCTTGAACCTGAGTCATGCACAAAACTAAGCAGAGCACTAGCCATTGGAGCTATTTCACCTCCCCTTAATAGGTATGCTAGGACTTAGTAGGTATGTAAGTTCCACAGTTTACTAGTTGTTTGAAAAGAATAACACATGCAATTGTAAAGGGGGAAGAAAAACGAAGTTTGTATTTCATTCCTCTAAAACCACACTTATCTATGGGTTGCGTGCGCCTGGGGGGCACCACGGTTTCTCAGACCTTGGGATCGGACCACACTCACTTCCTATTCATTCACAGTCATTCTCATATGATATTTGCTTTTCTGAACAAAAGCTATGCAACTTTTGCAATTGCCTGGACCATAGCTTGCAAAAAGACAAAGGCATCACTGAAAAGATTATAGAGTGATCGCTGTGCTAGGCCCCTCTCTTGCTTTGTTTCTTTCTTTTTCTTAAGTTCTTTTCTGTTTTATTTTATTTTAATTAATTGATTAATTAATTTTTAAATGAATCTGATTCATTTAAAAAATTTATATTTATTTATTTTCCCTTTTGTTGCCCTTGTTTTATTGTTGTAGTTATTATTGTTGTTGTTATTGATGTCGTTGTTGTTGGATAGGGCAGGGAGAAATGGAGAGAGGAGGGAAAGATAGAGAGGGAGAGAGAAAGATAGACACCTGCAGACCCTCTTCTGCCGCTTGTGAAGCGACTCCCCTGCAGGTGGGGAGCCAGGAGCTGGAACCGGGATTCTTATGCCGGTCCTTGTGCTTCGCACCACATTCGATACACCCAACTCCCTCTTTTTTTTTTTTTTTAATAGGACAAAGAGAAATGGAGAGAGGAGGGGAAGACAGAGAGGGGGAGAGAAAGATAGACACTTGTAAACCTGCTTCACCACCTGTGAAGCGACTCCCCTGCAGGTGGGGAGCTAGTCCTTGCGCTTTGCGCCATGTACACTTAACCCGCCCCACTCCCTATTCATTTATTTTTGCCTCCAGGATTATTGCTGGGGCTCGGTGCCTGCACTACAGATCCACTGCTCCTGGAGGCCAACTTTCCTGTTTTGTTGCCTTTGTTGTTGTCGTCATTATTATTATTGTTGTCATTGCTGCTGTTGTTATTGGATAGGACAGAGAGAAGTCAAGAGAGGAGGAGAGACAGAAAGGGGGAGAGAAAGACACCTGCAGACCTGCTTTACTGCCCATGAAGCGATTCCCCTGCAGGTGGGGAGCTGAGGGCTCGAACCAGGATCCTCACGCCAGTCCTTGTGCTTAGCGCCTCTGCGCTTAACCCTTTGCACTACCGTCCCACCCCAATGTCTCATTCATTCATTCATTCATTCATTCATTCATTCATTCGAAAGATAGGAGGAGAGAAAGAACCAGCCATCACTCTGGTGCATGTGCTGCCGGGGAATCAAAGTCAGGATCTCATGCTTGAGAGTCTAGTGCCTTAGCCAGTGCGCCACCTCCCAGACCACTCCCCCCCTTGTTTTATTTTACATTAATTATTTTTGTTTTATTTTAATGAGAGACAGAGACACAGTCCAGAGCATTGCTCAGCTCTTGTTTATGGTGGTGTAGGGGATTAAACCTGGGACTTCAGAGCCTCAGGCATAGAAGGCTCTTTTGCATAACCATTATGCTGTCTCCCCTGACCGGATAGGGACTTTTCTTTTTTTTCTTTTTTAAAGATTTTATTTATTTATTCATGAAGATAGAAGGAGAGAGAAAGAACCAGACATCATTCTGGTATATGTGCTGCCAGGGATTGAACTCAGGACCTCATGCTTGAGAATTCAATGCTTTATCCGCTGTGCCACCTCGCGGACCACAGATACGGACTTTTCAAGGAAGCCTATGCTACATGTTCATGAGTCCCCAAGGTGGCTAGCTCTCTTGGTTTTATATCTGATCAATTTTCCTCCCCTTCTTCTTCTTCTAGCGTTTGCCCTTCTTCCGTAGCCAGTCAACAGCGTCAGGTTGAGCCTGATGTAGAGTTTCGAGACCTCCTTTGAATCTGGAGAGGTGGCAGTCATTGACTATGTGGGTCATAGTCTGTCTGGAGCCGCAGGGGCAGTTCGGGTCATCTCTGGCTCCCCAGCGATGGAACATAGCGGCGCACCGGCCATGGCCTGTTCGATAGCGATTGAGGAGGGCCCAATCATAACGTGCTAGGTCAAAGCCGGGTTGACACTTGCAGGGGTCTGTGATGAGGTGTTTGTTCTTGACCTCAGCTGACTGCCAACTCTGTTTCCAAGAGACTGGAACAGAGAAGTTCAGTGTAGGCATAGGGGACCAGATTGGGTGACGAGACGTCAAGTGTTGGACAGGGTGGGCGAAGATATCCGCGTATATTGGCAGGTCCGGTGGAGCGTAGACGTGGGAAATGAACTTAGATGATGCCGCATCCCGACGAATATCTGGTGGGGCGATGTTGCTAAGAACTGGCAGCCATGGGACCGGGGTGGAATGGATGGTTCCAGAAATTATCCTCATGGAGGAATATAATTTGGAATCGACCAAGTGGGCATGGGGGCTACGGAACCATACTGGGGCACAGTATTCTGCAGTAGAATAGCATAATGCCAGAGATGATGATCGTAGTGTGGAAGCGCTCACTCCCCATGAGGAGCTGGCCAGTCTTGCAATGATGTCATTCCTCGCGCCCACCTTTGCTGCAGTTTTTATGAGATATTCGTGAAATGACAGGGTGCGATCGAGAGTAACGCCAAGATAGACTGGCTGGGCTTCATGCCGGATTCTCGTATCGCCAAGCTGCACATTAAGCTCACGCGAGGCCGAGGCATGGTGTAGATGGAAAACAGATGATACCGTTTTTGCAGTGCTAGGGATTAGTCGCCATTTTTTTTACAGTAATCAGATATCAGAGACATGTCTTTCGTGAGTGTTTCCTCGAGGATGTCGAACTTGGATGCCTGAGTTGCACAGCAGATGTCATCGGCGTAGATGAACTTCCTTGAAGAAGTTTCTGGGAGGTCATTGATGTAAATATTGAATAACGTAGGAGCCAGAACAGAGCCCTGGGGGAGGCCACTTGAGACAAGTCTCCATCTGCTAGACTTGTCACCCAGATGCACCCGGAATCTTCTGTTTTGGAGAAGAAACGATATAGTGTTCGCCACCCATGGAGGCAAGCATCTTGAGATCTTGACTAGGAGACCACGGTGCCAGACCGTGTCATAGGCTGCTGTGAGATCAACAAAGACATCACCCGTCTTTAAATTCTTCTGGAATCCATTTTCAATGTAAGTTGAGAGGGCCAGGGCTTGTTCGCAGGTAGATCTTCCTGGGCGGAAACCAGCTTGGGCGGGTGATAGGAATTTCTCTGTAAGAGGAGAAATATGTGACAGAAGCAGCCTCTCAAGGAGTTTGTAACACACGGAGAGGAGAGAAATTGGTCTATAGCTGGCGGCCAGTGTTGGGTCTTTCTTTGGTTTCAAAACTGCTATAATCTTCGCACGACGCCAAACTTTGGGCATAGACTCAGATTCCAAGATGTGGGACAGGAATGAAGTGAGCCACTTCTTTGCCGCGGGGCCCAAGTTAAGAATGAGTTCTGGGGTGATGTTATCATAGCCAGCAGCCGTTCCCGGTTTAACCCTCTTCAAAGCGTCTTCCAGTTCAGACAATGTAAGCAAAACAGCAAGTGTCCCTGGGCATAGAGGGGCCAAGTAATAGCCCTTGTACTGTAACTGTGTCAGTTACCCTCTCCACGTATACCAACCTTTTTCTTCCTTCGGGGTAGACACCTTCAGAGAGATTTTCAGTCACTTCTTAATATGTATCTCTCTAATATCTACATCTCAACTCCATAACTGACATTGTAAAGTCTTTTCCTGTGACTCTGCGTTGACCTCCAATAAGCTGATGGAAATCAGTCCCCACATGTGTGTGTGGGGGGGGGGGGGGGGAGTGTGCACTGACACTGTGATGATGATCCTGACAAAGCAAGATGTTGTGTGCATTGATATTGCAATGAGATGGAACAACACCCCAGCTAGTAGAAACGTGATGGGGGTAACTTGTTTATGAAGATGTTGCTAAGCATACATTGCAAGGCAAGAACAGATAAGGAGCTAGCTGTGCAAGAAGCCCTGCCTAAATTAAAGCTAACAAGTGGTCCTGATAACTTAGCTCTGGAATGTGGTAAAAATTCGGGCATCCAACTGGGTCAGTTTGAGACATCTGCTGGACACTGTGCACGTGATCCTGAGGTCTTCACCGGGTCTTGAGAAGAGCTGTCAGGGACCCTCACGCAAAGGAGATCAGGCACATTCAGGACAGTCTGGACTTAGACAGGACCCTAACTCAGAAGTGGGGCCTCCTTCCCAGTGAATCTCTAGACCTCTGCCCTCTGTCAATTAGTCATTCTCCTGACCCTCTATCTTAAATGGTTCAAGACCTATTTCCCCTATTTCACTGTTAATTGAGTTGCATGCTTATATTGTTGTCATCTGGACTCCTCTCATTTAAACTATAGTTTGGTTACCTGCAATTCACCCGAGTCAATGAAAGCCCTACGCACAGTGGGAGTTAGCACTTTTCAGGTCCAAACATATTATAAAGGGCCTCTCAATACTCTTATCTCTGACTACACTCTCTTGGAATATGCAGTCATAAGAGCTACTCTGTATGGGTTTTCAATTGGCAAATATGGTTTTTGTTTTTGTTTTCCTAGAGGACTGCTCAACTCTGGCTTATGGTGGTGCAGGGAATTGAACCTGGGACTTTGGAGCCTCAGGCATGAGAGTCTCTTTGCATAACCATTATGCTGTCTACCCCCACCCAAATATATGCTTTTTTAACATCAAAAAATGGAGCTAGTCATTGGATGGTAGGACACTCCTAATTATCAGGTTAAGAAAAGCAAAAAATCATAGTTACAGAAATAATAGTCAACTCATATCTGTGACCTTGGGACAACCACTGCAGTTTCCAGTGGAGGGAGTGGGGACACAGAACTCTGGTGGTGGGAACAGGGTGGAGTTGTACCCCTGTTATCTTATGATTTTGTACCAATAATAAGCCACTAATAAAAATGAAAGAAAAGAAAAAAGCGAGAAGTCAAGTAACAATACATGCTCCCCCGAGTTGTAGAATGTTTATGTTTATTTACAGAGAAACTGTGACCATAGTTCTATTTGGTGAATATATCTAGTCTAAAGTTAAAACATGGCTTTTTTTTTTTTTGGGGGGGGGGTGTCCGGGCGATAGCATAGCGGGTTAAGCACACGTGGCACGAAGAGCAAGGACCAGCGTAAGGATCCTGGTTCGAGCCCCCGGCTCCCCACCTGCAGAGGAGTCACTTCACAGGTGGTGAAGCAGGTCTGCCCCCTCTTTGTCTTCCCCTCCTCTCTCCATTTCTCTCTGTCCTATCCAACAACGATGACATCAGTAACAACAACAACACAACAAGGGCAACAAAAGGGAAAAATGTTTAAAATTTAAAAGAAAATGGCTTTTGCAATTTGTGAAGGACACTGGTATGTTCGCTAGATTCCTCTTTAATGAGGAACTGTTGTCCCTGCTGCCAGGAGTGTACAAATATTGTATATCTATTAAGGTCACACCCTCCCCAGGGCATCCCACAGCCAGTGACTAATAGATGTGGATACAGGAAGGCCCAGCCATCTCAGTTCCTAGGACACTTCAGGACTGTTTTCACTCTCGAGCTGTCCTTGGAGTTGGCTGAGGCTGTCAAGCAGTTACAGCTGGACTTCTCTGTGCCCACATCTTGCTTGCTTTTACAAAGTGCTAGTTCCAGGTACACTTGTTAATAAACACCCTACGCAGTAAACTCATTTATTATTTATTTAGCCTCCAGGGTTTTCTTTTCTTTTTTTTTATTTCTTTATTGGGGAATTAATGTTTTACAGTCAACAGTAAATACAATAGTTTGTACATGCATAACATTCCCCAGTTTCCCATATAACAATACAACCCCCACTAGGTCCTCTATCATCCTTCATGGACCTGTATTCTCCCCACCCATCCACCCCAGAGTCTTTTACTTCGGTGCGATATGCCAATTCCATTTCAGGTTCTACATGTGTTTTCTTTTCTGATCTTGTTTTTCAACTTCTGCCTGAGAGTGAGATCATCCCATATTCATCCTTCCATTTCTGAATTATTTCACTCAACATGATTTTTTCAAGGTTTATCCAAGATGGGCTGAAAACAGTGAAGTCACCATTTTTAATAGCTAAGTAGTATTCCATTGTGTATATATACCACAACTTGCTCAGCCACTCATCTGTTGTTGGACACCTGGGTTGCTTCCAGGTTTTGGCTATTACAAATTGTGCTGTCAAGAACATATGTGTACACAGATCTTTTTGGATGGATGTGTTGGGTTCCTTAGGATATATCCCCAGGAGAGGAATTGCAGGACCACAGGGTAGGTCCATTTCTAGCCTTCTGAGAGTTCTCCAGACTGTTTTCCACAGAGGTTGGACCAATTGACATTCCCACCAGCAGTGCAGGAGGGTTCCTTTGACCCCACACCCTCTCCAGCATTTGCTGCTGTTACCTTTTCTGATGTATGACATTCTCACAGGAGTGAAGTGGTATCTCACTGTTGTCTTTAATTGCATTTCTCTGACAGTCAGAGACTTGGAGCATTTTTTCATGTGTTTCTCAGCCTTTTGGATCTCTTCTGTGGTGAATATTCTGTCCAAGTCCTCCCCCCATTTTTGGATGGGGTTATTTGTTGTCTTGTTGTTGAGTCTGGCAAGCTCTTTATATATGTTGGTTATTAAACTCTTATCTGATGTATGGCATGTAAAGATCTTCTCCCATTCTGTGAGGGGTCTCTTAGTTTGGGTAGTGGTTTCTTTTGCTGTGCAGCAGCTTTTTAATTTGATGTAGTCCCATAGGTTTATACTTGCCTTAGTCTTCTTTGTAATTGGATTCTTTTCATTGAAGATGTCTTTAAAATTTATGCGGAAAAGAGTACTGCCAATATTTTCCTCTAACTATCTGATGGTTTCTGGTCTAATATCCAAGTCCTTGATCCACTTGGAATTGACTTTTGTATTTGGTGAAATACAGTGATTCAGTTTCATTCTTCTGCATGTTTCAACCCATTGTTTCCAACACCATTTGTTGAAGAGACTCTGCTTTCCCCATTTAATAGTTTTTCCAGGGTTTTCACTGGCACTACGAATCCACTGTTCCTAGAGGCCATTTTTTCTATTTTTTTTTTTGGATAGGACAGAGAGAAATTGAGAGAGAAGACGGAGATAAAGAGGGAGAGAGAAAGATAGACATCTGCAGATCTGCTTCACCAATTGTGAAGTGACCCCCCTGCAGGTGGGGAGCCAGAGGAATCGAAACGGGATTCTTGGAGACACACACACACACACTCACTCTAAACCGCACCTTGAAATCTGCTTCCTGAGTAATATATTTGACAGCATAAGGCCTTACCTACTTAGGTAAAACTCTGGATATTTGGTAGCTTAATATTCACCCTGCATGAAACCCCACTGTGAGTGATTTAACTGTTGCCTCTCTCACTTTGTGAATTCCGTCTCCAGATTATTAACTTGGGAGATTATGTATAATGACACCAAACACTGTTGGTCTGTTTAGATGGCAGGCCTTGTAAACTATTGATATTTGTTAAATACACACTTCCGGCCCTACTTTTCTCAGTACCCTTGGAGTAAGGTGGGGCTATAGGTTAGTTCTGGCCAATGGGCTGCAAGGGGAGGGTAACTCTTGGGCTAGGGTGGTGACAGGTTCTGGCTGATTCTCCTGTTCCTGCCTCAGCCAGGGTGACTGAGGAGACTACATATGGCAAACAGTATAGATCCAAGATACAGGAGCTCCCACAGCCCGGGTTCCCTGCTGACTGAGAAACAGGCTGTTACCTCACTCCTGATAAATACACTTTGCGAAATATAGTCATTAGGGGCCGGGAGGAAGCGCACCTGGCTAAGTGTGCACATTACAGTGCACAAGGACTCCGGTTCAAGCCCCCTGTCCCCACCTGCAGGGGGAAAGCTTCATGAGTGGTGAAGTAGGGGGCAGGTGTCTTTGTCTCTCTCCCTCTCTGTCTCCCCCTCCCCTCTCAATTTCTCTCTGCCTCTATCCAATAATAAATAAAAATATTAAAAATATAGTCATTATATATAGTCATAACATTTTAAGCTAAGCGATAAACCTATTCAAAATTAAAATATATTGGTTGGGGGGCTGGGGAGATAGCATAATGGTTCTGCAAAAAGGCTTTCATGTCTGAGCCACCAAAGGTCCCAGGTTCAACCCCATAAACCAGAGCTGAGCAGTGCTCTGGTATCTGTCTGTCTCTCTCTGTAATTCTCTCATTAGAATAAATAAATAAAATATTAAATGTGTATATATTGGTTGTGCATAAATAATAGAGAATATCATATGTTATGTATTAATTACAAAAGTACTATGTCAGATATGTATATTTTGTATATGCCTACTAAACATATTAGATATGTGTAATATATGTATCATAACTTCACCATGGCAGCTCTAATCAGTGAGCCCGTGTATCCCCAGACTTCTGTATAGATTCAGATCTTGAAAACATTTCTCAGGAGCACAGAGGAAATCATTCTGCACACCTCGGGGTTCTTCAGAAGCTGGACAAATGAAAAAAAAAAAAGAAGCACCAGGGATGGGAAGGTAGTTCACCTGCTGAGTGCCGGCCTTCCTATGTGCGTGACCCCCGTTTCAAGCACTCTTTACACCGCATGGGCACTATGGCATTGGCGATGTAGTACTCTTCAGTGCTGTGGTCTGTCTCTCTCTCTCTCTGCCTTTCTATCTGAAATACTGTGCCTGGAGTGGTGAACTCAGACATGTGTGAGACCCCAGGGTCAACAGAAAGCATCCCCAACATGGAGTTATTAAAAGTCCTTTCTAGACAAGTTTGTCTTCAGCATTTTGTTCAGACTACTAGCAGCTTTGGGCTACTTACCTCTCCTTCCTTTGCCTCAAATGACTGCTGCTTTTTAGATAAGTAGTTACAGTTAATCAATGAGAGAGCAGGAGCCTGCAGTCTCCTAGATTCTTAACAGCTGTTTGTTTTTGCAATAGGGGTTGAGGCCAAAAAGAAGAAGGAGGTCAATTCCAAGCACTATACCTCCGAATTCAGTTCAAACTGGAAGAGATGCTTTGCCAGTGCACTCTTCTTCCTCCCCCACCCCTAGCATTGGTATAGTTAGTCCTTTCAACTGGGATACTGCATTAGCTGCTATTTGGCCCAACATTTCTCTCCCTTTTTCCATTCTGGAGATCACTGTGGACACTCATTATGCACGCTGATGGCTTTGTGCTTCCCTGCGCTTTCAGAATGAGAACGCTTGTTAAAAACACCTAAGCATCACAGTGCTGGGTGGTGGCGCACCAGGTATATTTCCATGTGCAACTACCTGAGTTTAAGCCCCAGTGAAGCAGTTCTGCAGGTGTCTCTCTTTCTCTCTCCCTATCTCCCCACCCCTTCAATTTCACTCTGTCCTACCAAGTAAAATCTAATAAATAAAACATCTGTGAATTAACAATCCCTGTAACAGTCGTTGGGACATCAGCTGATGAAGGATAGAAATAGATACTCCAGCTTCCCCAGAGACCCACCCTACTAGGGAAAGAGAGAGGCAGACTGGGAGTATGGACCGACCAGTCAACGCCCATGTTCAGCGGGGAAGCAATTACAGAAGCCAGACCTTCCACCTTCTGCAGCCCACAATGACCCTGGGTCCATGCTCCCAGAGGGATAGAGAATGGGAAAGCTATCAGGGAAGGGGGTGGGATATGGAGATTGGATGGTGGGAATTGTGTGGAGTTGTACGCCTCCTACCCTATGGTTTTGTTAATTTATCCTTTCTTAAATAAAAAATAAATTTGAAAAAAATAGAAAGAAAAAGAAATAGATACTCCAGGGAGCAGGCAGTGGCACACCTGGTTAAGCGCACACACTACAGTGTACAAGGACTCAGGTTCAAGCCCCTGGTCCTTACCTGCAGGGGGAAAACATCACGAGTGGTGAAGCAACTCCGCTTCACCCTTCTGCTAAGTCCTTGAAATGAACTGTTGCTTAGGGATTAGTAGCCATCCAGCAGCACATCTTGCCAGACTTTGAAAAAATTGCCGACCTGGTAGGTGAGAAGCTCCATCTTAGCATAGTTTTAATTTACATTTCTCTTCCTCTGGTGAAGCTGAACATCGATTGGTTCATGTGCTTAAGAACCATTTTCATTTTTCTCTCTGTGAGTTATCTGTTACCATTTTTTTTTTCCCCTCTAGGATTGTTGCTCTTTCCTTCTCAATTTAAACCTGGGTTGTATGCATGACAAACAGGCACATTATCGAAGTGAGCAAATTTTCCCTCCCAATCATACAGTTTTTATTTTATTATTATTATTTTGCCACCAGGGTTATCGCTGGGGCTCGGTGCCTGCACTATGAATCTGCTGCTCCTGGCGACCATTTTTTCATCTTAGTGCATAGGACATAGAGAAATTGAGAAAGGAGGGGAGACACAAAGGGAGAGAGAAAGATAGACACCTGCAGACCTGCTTCACCATCTGTGAAGCGACTTTCTTGCAGGTGGGGAACCAGGGGCTCAAACCTGGATCCTTGCACTTTGTACTATGTATACTTAACCCTGTGCGCCACCGCCTGCCCCCCCCCACTTGATTTTTATCATTCCTTTTATTGATGTGCTATATCCCATGAGTAGAATGGCATATATTGAACCAGCCCTATATCCTGGAATAAATCCTACGTGGTTGTGATGTATAACCCTTTAAGTTTATATTGCTAAGACTTGGTTGAGGACCTTCATATTATTGGTCTGTATTTTCTTTTCTGTTCTTTTTTGGGTAGACCTAACATAACTGTCTGCTTTTGGTATCAGGGGAATGTTGGCTTCTTGTTATTTCTGAACCTAGGTACTTTTCTTTTCTTTTTTTTTTTTCCAATTTTTTATTCTTTCCCCCCTAATTTTTATTAGATAGGATAGAGAGAAATTGAGAGAGGAGAGAAAGCTAGAAAGGGGGAGAGAAAGATAGATACCTATAAACCTGCTTTACCACTTGTGAAGCATCCCTCCTGCAAGTGGGGCATGGAGGCTTGAACCCAGGTCCTTTCTGCTTGATAATATGTTTGCTAAACTGGATGTTCCCTCGAACAGCCCAGTACTTTATTTTATTTTGCTACTTTAGATGGTTTCCTTTATTCCATTATTTCTTCTAATTTTTGAATATATATATTTAGTTTGTGTGCTAATTTAATAGCCTGCTATTTAACTGCATTTCTTTCTTGTTTGTAGCAGTAATTTTTTCACTGATTCTTTTGGGTTTTTTAGGTCCACAATAATATAAGCTCCTCGAATACATGTACATGCACATGAGAGAGAGAGAGAGAGAGAGCGAGAGAGCTTACCTCTTCCTTTCCCATTATTATCCCTCTACTTGATTGTTCTTGTCTACGTACACTAAATGAATACCTCCAATACAAAGTTTGAAACTACAAGGGCCTCCTTGTCTTGCTTCTCACTTCAGTATGAAAGTATTATTTCCTTAAGAAGTTGCTGGCTTGGGGGGGGTGGGTGTTTAATGTATATATTTTATAGAATGTGTGTGTATATGCATATTATATTAAGGAGGTACTCATCAAGTTCTATTTACTGATAATTTTAGCATAACTGTCAACTTCTAAAAATTATAAATAAAAGTCATATTGTATAGTTAACATTTTATGTTAATGTGGGACATGACATATAAATATTAGCAACATCACTGGCATGTATTCAGGGATGTCTATGCAGAAGAGTTTCTAATCCAAATGAAAGCGTGCCACATGAGCCAATCTCAGACTATTTCAAAGGGCTCTGGGATGTGGGGGGCAGGAACAGTAGAATATAGTAGGGGCCTGAATGAGAAAGTCCTAGGCTTGAATCTTCACTTACTCTGTGATTTTAAACAAGTTGCTTGGTCTCTCATTGCTTCCATTCCTTTTTACATGAGTGGAACTGAAGACAGCAGCTTTCTTAAAGATTATTGTATCCATCTTAATGATAATTGTAGTAGAAGAGTTGATTCAGGACTTGGCACAGAAATAATGCTCGCTAAGTGGCAGCTAGCATCATTAACTACCAAAAGAAGTAGTAGAAATACTAAATGCTGCTACGAGGGGGTTTCTGGATGAAGTGGGCACTTAAACTGGTTCTTTGAAAACTGTAAGGGTTAACCGGGCAGAAGGTTGAGCAAGACAAAGAGGACTTTCTCAGCAGGAGGAAGAAGACCTCTGAAATATGAAAGGCCATCCCAAAACAGTAGTTGATTTTAATTTGTATTTTTTCAAAAGGCCTAATTGCTTTTATTTATTTTTTTTTGCCTAGCTGCCTTTAAAAGCATCATTATTTAAATTTTGATTTGTTCTCTTCATTACATTCTGCAGAGTACTTGAATATGAATAGCGTGTTTTATTATGCTTATGTAAGAAAAACATTTTGAATCAAATTCCAAGCTCTCAATCTTTCAGGCCCCCAATGGCATGTTCATCTTTTGTAGTTGTGTGTGTGCGTATGTGTGTGTATGTGTAGTTGTTTTATATTTTAATTTGACCCTGCCTTCTATTTATTTGCACCTCTTACCAGGATGCTTTATCAACTAAAATTGTCTTGGTGTTCCCTGTTCAGTATTTGATAAGTGTTTATTACTATAATTCATTGTTCAGGAAAATGTACCACATCCCACATCAGTCATTACACTCCATTCCCTTGGGAGTCTAAACTGGTTCACAGTCATTAAGTGAATATGTTACTTGGGAATTAAATCAATGGAGGAAAAGGGTACTGGGAAAAAAGGAAAAAAGGTGATGAGGAGGTAAGGGAGGCCGTGATGAGGCTTCTGTGAAGCACCCATTTCCCTTGCAAGCACCAAATCTAATGGAAACTTGCCTGAATCACTCTGCCAGACTGGGGTGGGGAGTAAGAGGTGAGTGAATACATTTCTGTGGGAGAAACTGTCTTTGCTTGTGATTTGACTGCCAGTTGTTTATTTGAGAGATGAAGCTAGAAACCATCAGCAGAGGAGTGGAGGAAGACAGAAAGGAAGCTTACGGGGCCGGGGGATAGCGCAGCGGGTTAAGTGCACATGGCCATGGCGCAAAGGCAGTTGGAGCCCCAGGCTCCCCACCTGCAGGGGAGTGCTTCACAAGTGGTGAAGCAGGTCACAGGTGTCTCTCTTTCTCTCTCCCTCTCAACCTCCCTTTTCCCTCTCAATTTCTCTCTGTCCTATCCAATAAAATGGGGAGGAAATGGCCGCTGGGAGCAGTGGATTCATAGTGCAGGCACCAAGCCCCAAGGATAAACCTGGAGGCAAAAAAAAACCTTTAATGCCTGAGGCTCTGAAATACCACATTCAATCCCTAGCACCACCATAAACTAAAGTTAAGCAGTCTTCTGGTGTCTCTCTCTCTCTCCCTGTATCTTTCTATGTATCTCTTTTATGTTTCCTTAACTAGTTAAGCAGTCTTCTGGTGTCTCTCTCTCTCTCCCTGTATCTTTCTATGTATCTCTTTTATGTTTGCTTAACTCGCTACTCTACCGCCTGACCCCCAATGTATCTCTTTTGTGAAAAATAAAATAAATATCAAAAAAGAAAGGAAGCTTACTGAAAATAGAGACTTATGGAGGATATCAGTTCAAGTATTAAACATAATCAATTTATACTAGAGAAATTCCATTAAAATATAAGATATATATGGAGATATTTACATCATTGACAATAACTGTGAAGCATCTGGGATTTTATCCTACTTACAAGCTAGCAAGTTGGGCTGCCACACATTTAGACACTGGGTTAGAGGAAAAGGAATGTGTCACTCAGCACGGCCAGCAGCCCACATGAGCGATACTCAGGCTGTGTTTATCACCAGAACCCCAGCCCTGGCTTACTGGAACTGTTCTCCAGAGCATGAACTCTGTGACACTTCTGGCCCGTTGATTGCCCCATCACACTCAGTTGCCAGAGCCGGTCCTGATCACCAGGTGAAGTTAACTTTGATTGCCAACTTCTCTTCTCTAAACTTACCCCAAGGCCACTCTATTTTCCCCAAGCCAAGATGGGACTTCATGTGTCTCTTTTTTTATTCCCAGTGAAGTCAGCATTTGTAACCTCTTCATTTGCACCAGAGAGGTGATGGTTGGGAGCAGACATGTTAACATGGCAACAAGGATAATTGTCCTAAAACTAAAGATTGAAGCACCCTCTCTGGGGAGACTTCAGATGGCACATGGAGGAGGCTACAGGATGGAGGGAAAACGGCCACTTCACTAAAACTGGGACTTCTTGGGTAATCCTCTGTTGCCTAGGCAAGTCAATGCCTTCCTTTGAGGACAGCCTTGCAGGCCTTGGGAAGAAGAGCCTACCAATGTTCTCGGGACTGCCTACCCTTTCCCCTAACCTTGCTTTGTAGTAAATCACTTTGATTTTTGGTAACATCCACAGGGGGCCAAAATCATCCTACATTTCCATGTTTCATTTTTCTCTTCCCCATCTCCCTACATGATAGATCACAGATTGAAAACAATTTGTATTTCAAATGAAATGTCAGATAGAAAGGTCCCAACATGATCTGAGTATACGAGACTCCACTCTCCCTTTACCCACTGGCCCCAGTTTCCAGCCAGCCAGCTATCTATCCCCAGAGAATAGACAGCTCAGTGTAGCTTAGAGACATGAACAGCTCGGTGGTCCAGGAGGTGGCGCAGTGAATAATACATTAGACTCTTAAGCATGAGGCCCTGAGTTCTTTTCCTCAGCAGCACATGGAGAGCTGGGGCTCAAACCTGGATCTTTGTGTGGGTCCTTGTGCATAATACTATGTGCGCTTAACCTGGTGTGCCACTCCGCCCCCACCCCCAGTTCTTTCTCTCTCTTCTATTTTTCTCGTTATTAAATAAAATCATATAGAGAGACTTAGATGTAAGCAGCTCACACCAACTTCCAGGCCCAGAAGCAGCATGGAGTGGTAGAGACCTCAGATCCCTGAGAAATGAAGAGCCCTTAGGGCTTGTATTCCACATGTCCAAAGTGGTATACACTACTAAAATGGGTGTCTTTCCAGTCTGGTCTCAGAGCCAGCCAGAGCAAGAGACCAGAGCACAGCTCTGGCATACGTGGTATTGAGGATCGACTTCACTGCAGCCCCTGCCATGGAAGAAGCTTGCAGGAAAAGACTTAATTCCATATCACAACCATCTCTGGGTCTGAAGAAGGAAGTGTCTAGCTTCTGTCAGCCCTGGCTTCCCAGAATAGCAGAGCCAGGTTCCAAGGCAGAATTCCCTAGTCCAAACAGTGATGCCTCCCTCACATGGGAGCTGGGACTCAAAGATGAGTCATCCATCATCTCTTTCCTCAGAAGTTTATCTCTTCAATGAAGATGCTGCAAGAAAAGTGACAACTGGGGCCACAGCAGGTGCAGCTATTCCAAACTATTGAGCGTTTTTAAATTCAGACCCCTTAGGAATTTAGACCATAGTGGTCTTTAACTGTCTTAATGTTCCCTGAGATTGAGATGTACTTCTGTTTACCTTCACATGGGAGGTCTAAGTTCTCTGGGTGGGATGTCTACATTGTCTTCTTCCCAAAGGCCCCATTCACACTTTCAGTGAATGTGTTACAGTATGAATTTAGGTGCCAACATCTTTGGGCACAGTGAGGCCCTAGCACTTCTGGGAGACTTCTCCCTGTTAAATGCCCTATCTTGGGTGCGCCCTGAGTGTGGTACCTCCTGCCCCACACTCCTTGAGACAAAGAGTTCAAAGAATTGAGTAATGTTACTGTAACAAAACTTCTTCCATCCCTGTTTATTTATTTATAAGAATAAATTCTCTCAATGTTTGCATTTGTAAAAGTGAAAAACAGGAGTGTAATTGATGTTGAACTTGTCTTATTTTAGCAGTAAGTGCTAGTCATCCAAGGACACCCAAACTATTAAAATAACCATCCAACATAATAAGTGATGTGCTTTAAATACAAGTTTAATAATTAAAATTTAAAATCTGCAGTAAAGTTATGTTGTTTTGATCTGTTGTGCACTATTTATTATGATAATAACTTAGTCTAGCAGAGCACTTATTTAATGTGTGGAGCCTTTTGGTCTCAAAAAAATTAAACATTAATTGAACATCTTTTTTCTTTTTCAATTACTGAGGTTTCTTCACCACTGCAGGCTGACTTTTTCAGATGGAAAGATAGAGACAGAGAGGGAGCAACACCACAGCACTGACACTTCCTTCAGAGAAAGCTTCACGAGTGGTGAAACACAGCTGCAGATGTCTCTCTGTCTCTCTCTCTTTCATTCTTTTTTTTTTTTCCTCCTCCAGGGTTATTGCTGGGCTCGGTGCCTGCACCATGAATCCACCGCTCCTGGAGGCCATTTTTCCCCCTTTTTGTTGCCCTAGTTATTGCAGCCTCGTTGCGGTTATTATTGCCATTGTTGACGTTGCTTTGTTGTTGGATAGGACAGAGAGAAATGGAGAGAGGAGGGGAAGACAGAGAGAGAGGGGAGAGAAAGACACCTGCAGACCTGCTTCACCGCCCGTGAAGCGACTCCCCTGCAGGTGGGGAGCCGGGGGCTCGAACCGGGATCCTTACGCCGGTCTCTGCGCTTTGTGCCACGTGCGCTTAACCCACTGCGCCACCGCCCGACTCCCTCATTCTTTTTTTTTTTTTTTTTTCTGCCTCCAGGGTTATTGCTAGGGCTCGTGCCTGCACTACAAACCCACTGCTCTTGGCGGCCATTTTTTCCACATTGTTGTTGCTGTTGTTGTTGGATAGGACAGAGAGAAATTGAGAGAGAAGGGGAAGACAAAAAGGGAGAGAGAAAGATAAACACCTATAGACCTACTTCACCTCTTGAGAAGCGACCCCCTCTGCAGGTGGGGACCAGGGGCACCAAACAGGATCCTTGCACGGGTCCCCACAATTCATACTATGTGTGCTTAACCTGGTGCGCTACTACCTGCCTCCCCCTTTCTATCTCCCCTCCCCTCTCAATTTATCTCTCTATCTAATAATAAATAAATAATATTTTTTTAAAAAAGAATTGAGAGTCCATTAGAACAACATTTCCTAGTCTTCTTAGCAGTGAAGCAGAGTCACATGGCATAAATTTACTATGAACTAAGGTGACATAATTTCAGTTTCCCTTGCTTGAGTGAAATTCTCTACCTAGAGGTTTCTTTCTTTCTTTCTTTTTTTTTTTTTTTAAAGATTTTATTTATTTATTATTGAGAAAGATAGGAGAGAGAGAAAGACCCAGACATCACTCTGGCACATGTGCTGCCGGGGATTGAACTCAGGACCTCATGCTTTAGCCACTGCACCACCTCCCGGGCCATTTCACTCTTTCTTGTTGCTGGCTGGAATAGTAACTAGAGTGACCCTAAGAAGCCATGTTGAAGACGGCAGAAGATATTCTGGCATGAAACCTGGAACTTAGATAAGGGAAGGAAGTAGATTTTGCAATCTAGGAGGTGACACAGTGAATAAAGCTTTGGATTCTCAAGTGTGAGGTCTTGAGTTTATTCTGTTTCTTTCTTTCACTTTTTTTTTTAAAAATTATTTATGCGTGAGAAAGGCAGCGGAGAGAGAAAAAGAACCAGACATCACTCTGGTACATGTGCTACTGGGGATTGAACTCAGGACCTCATGGTTGAGAATCTAATGCTCTATCCACTGTGCCACCTACTAGACCACAAGTCCTGAGTTTTTTCCTTGGCATTCATTCCATGTATTGGAGTGATGCTCTGACTCCTCCCCCCCCCCCCCCCCCCCCGCCTTCTTTGCCTCTCTCTCTCTCTCTCTTTTTTTTTTTTTTTTTTTGGTAATCAGAGCACTGCTTAGCTCTGGCTTATGGTGGTGTGGGGGATTGAACCTGGTACTTTGGAGCCTCAGCCACAAGAATCTCTTTGCACAACCATTATGCTATCTACCCCTACCCCCTCTTTGTCTCTTTCATGAATAAATCTAAAGAAAGAAATGAAGGGAAGGAGAAAGTTCTTTTTTCTGTTAAGTTACTAATTGTTCAGAAAAAAAATTTTTTAAATGAGAGAGAATATGAGATCAGAGCCCTGCTCAGCTCTGGTTTTTGGTAATGTTGGGGATTGAACCTGGGATTTTAGAGCCTCTGGCATTAAAGTCCTTTTACATAACCATTATGCTATCTCCCCATCCTGGTAATGTCTTTTCCATAACTGTTGTCTTTGTCTTTAGCCATAAGTAATACACATAATTTAAAACTATTTAAACAAAGGAAACATGGAAATTACTAGATAACTTCAAATGTATGAAAAGATAGGCAGTTTTGTTTGTTGCTTTCTTGTAAGGGAGTCACAAGCAAGAAAAGGTTAAAGATGACTAGAACCCTGTGTGTCTTCACCTTCTGGCCACTCATCAGCCTGTTGTGTGCTTGTTCCCTCTCCCTGCAGAAATAAGGGAAGCAGCTTCCAAAGGGCTTTGTGATCGCTCACTTGTTCTGCTGCTTACAACGTCTAGATTTATCCAGTGTTTTCCTCCCCACAGATCCTTCTGAAGGAGCATATCCTACCTTCAGCTCCTGTTGAGAGAGCTACTCCATATTCAGCTCCAGGTGACCCAGTGCACCCCTCTGGCCCACCCTGCTTGTGATCATAGCTGACTGACCATGGGCACCTGACCAGTGAGTAGACAGTCCATAGACAGGCCAGAAACCTCTGGTGCAGCCCGGCCCAGAAAGCCAAATGAACTCTATTATATTACCTCTTTTGGGAAAAATACAATACAGATGGCAAAGGAAGCTGAAGATGAGCCCACGTCTGGAGAGAGGCCATGAATTAGTGCTGAGACCATTCAGGGCAGAATAAACCGAGGTAGCAAATAAATAAATAAATAAATAAATAAAGCAGAAACTAAGAAGAGAGAAGAGCTATAGAGAGCAGAGAAAAGAAGCAAACTGGGGAGGGCATTCCTGTTTCATATATCTCGTGCCAGTTATCCTAAAAATAACATTCAACTGGAAACGTGGGAATTCTAGGTGAAATATAAGAATTCCCATTAAAGTGAATAGTTGAGGTAAAATTAAATCTGGAAGGAGAGAAAGGAAAAAATCAAAATACAAGTCCAAAGTGGCTTGGGCTGCTTGGGCTGATGCTTTGCCTTGATGGAGACATTTTGTTGTTCTCAACAAACAAGAAGTATAGCAAGTGTGAAGGATAAAGAGCTTGGTTACTGAGGCATACATAGTACTGAAAGGGTAGATTACTATTGCTAATATTCTCCTCCTCCTTTTTAAAAATATTTTTTAAATTTTATTTATTTATTTATTTTCCCTTTTGTTGCCCTTGTTTTTTTTATTGTTGTTGTAGTTATTATTGTTGTTGTTATTGATGTCGTCATTGTTAGACAGGACGGAGAGAAATAGAGAGAGGAGGGAAAACCAGAGAGGGGGAAAGAAAGATAAGACACCTGTAGACCTGCTTCACCAATTGTGAAGTGACTCCCCTGCAAGTGGGGAGCCCAGGGCTCGAACCGGGATCCTTCCGCTGGTCTTTGTGCTTTGCGCCACGTGCTCTTAACCCGCTGCGCTACCACCCAACTCCCTTTCCCCCTCCTTTTTTTTTTTTTTTTTCCTCCTCCAGGGTTATTGCTGGGCTCGGTGCCTGCACCATGAATCCACCGCTCCTGGAGGCCATTTTTCCCCCCTTTTGTTGCCCTTGTTGTAGTTATTATTATTGCCCTTGTTGACGCAATTCGTTGTTGGATAGGACAGAGAGAAATGGAGAGAGGAGGGGAAGATAGAGAAGGGGAGAGAAAGACAGACACCTGCAGACCTGCTTCACGGCCTGTGAAGCGACTCCCCTGCAGGTGGGGAGCCGGGGGCTCGAACCGGGATCTTTACTCCGGTCCTTGCGCTTTGCGCCACATGCGCTTAACCCACTGCGCCACTGCCCGACCCCCTCCCCCTCCTTTTTAAGGTTTATTTATTCATCAGTGAGAGAGGAGGAGAAGACAGAGAGACAGTGAGAGACAGAGAAAACCAGAACATTCTTCTGACACATACAATTCTGGGGACTGAACTTGGGATTTCCTGCTTGAAAGTCCAAGGTTTTATCCATTGTGCTACCTTCTGGGCCACTGAACTATTCTACCCACTTAATTTTGGCAGTTTTGCATCTACCCTACCGCCAAACCTTCATCAGCTGGTGAGCACAGATTAAGTGTGTTCCAAGTGTCACTTCCTAGACAGCTAGTGGAGATTAGGTTCCCACTTCCATTTGAGTAATTGAGTCCATAACTCACTTTTTCCTTTCCTTTCCTTTTTAAAAATTATTTTATTTTCTTATTGGATAGCAGGCAGAAATTGAGAGGGAAGTGGGAGATAGAGAGGGAAAGAGACAGATACCTGCAGCACTGCTTAACCACTTGCAAAGCTTTCCCCCTGCAGGTGAGAACCAGGGACTCACACCTGGGTCCATGCACATTGTAACATGTGCACTCAACCAGGTGCACCAACACCTCGCCCCAGTCCATACCTCATTTCTGAAGAGCCAGCCTGATGGCAATCATCTACCCCATCTATTTCTGGTGAATGTCTTTGGCCCATAGGTATGGGAATGAAGTTGGAGAAGTTAGCCAGAGGCGCTGGCAAGTGCTTTGTGTAAAAGTTTAGCAACTAGGACCTTCCTCTACTGTTTCTGGTAGACTTCTCAGAAAGTTTAAGGGCAAAGGTGACCAAACTGAGGTGAGAGTTGTCTGGCAGAGGGTGGCAAGCAAAACAGTTCCAGACAGTCCCAACAAGAACTTTCATTTAAGAGGACAAGCTCCCAGAGGGCAATTGTAAAAGACAAAGGGGTCATTGGTCTTCTCCCTATCTCTACTCATCTTGATATCCGAGGCTCTCCCTCCCCAGGCTGGGTTTGATGCTCTCCCTTAACCTCTACACAACTGGCACGGCCCATTCCAGTAGCCGTAACTTCATCTTACTCATTCCCTGACGGTTTGTCCACAAAGGCCAAGTGCAAGAGGGAGACAGTTCGTTTTTAAATAAGACTCATTATGTCCCCCACCTTGGCTCGTATGGCTGATTGTTGGGATATTCAGTGAACAGTGTGTTCAAGAGGTTATTATCTTTATGATGCAGTCCATGACAGTGTAACCAGAGACTCCAACTGGCTGAACCAGAATTAAGTTTCAATCCCCTAGACCCTATTTAGACTGAACTCACCCAGACTCAGGGTTGCTATTAAGGAAAGAATGAACCGTTATGGCTAGAAATGTTTAGGATGGAATTCTGAATTTTCAAAGTAGGCCTCCATAAACTTTTCCTCATTTGTTCTGGTTATTACCCAGGAGGGGTATGCTTCCTTCGGAGGGATAGCTATTTACAGAGGCCAAAGTGTGTTACGAAAGTGTGTGCGCCGGGAGGAGGCAAAGGAAATGAAATCAGAAATCTTTTCAAGTTCATTTTTGAGGAGGCTGGTCAAACCTCACAGCACCAGATGCCTGGGGATGGTAGGGAGCGTGGAAAGACCATTGAATACCTTGACAATCAGCCCATTGTATGTGGCTTTTGCCACAAAAGGGGTATTATTGTCAGCCTGCAAATGGTCTGGAAAGTTGATCACATGACATAGACCAGCTTCAGGGTCACAGTGGTTTTGATTGAACTTAGCTGAGCAGACTGGAACAGCAAACTAGTAACCTGAAAAGTGTCGACTTCAGGCAGGCCTTCTGGGGTGGAGTGTGGGGGGTTGGGGTCCAGGATCCAATGTGGGCCATCTTCCATGAACAGGTGGAATCGATGACCCTTGTAATGTGGCCTCCTTCACTGCGAGACCAGTTGGGTCAGCTTTTTGCAGGAGCCACAGACCTGGCATGCAATATCAACCTCTGCATCGGAGACATACATTTCTTGATATCCTGTGCCCTACCTGATGTCAACAACAGTGTTGATCATCTGGGCGGAGCCAGCTTGATTAGCAGCTTGTTTTTCAGCTGGGTATCATCAGAGACACAGCCTCTCCCTGGATAGCCACACGAATGACCCAGATGGCTTGCTCAGAAATTGTCATTTGTTTTCACAGTACAGGGCCCAAATGAGGGGGTGCTGTTAGTCTGCCAGTTTATAGTTTTCCAAGAGGCAAACCAGTAAGGAGGCCATCGCAAATAGCCATTAAGTCAGTAAAAATATTGGATTTTCTGAAAAGTTGTGACTTTTCTTTTTTCCTTTAAAAATGTTCTGTTAATCATTTTAAGTAGGTGATTCAGTGGTAGTGATTCTATTGATAAAGTTGTACAAGTATCACCACTATCTTTGTCTGAAACCTCTTCATCATCCCGAACAAAAAAGTCTGTAGCACAACAGTCTTGTAAATCAACATTTCTCTAATACAGTGATCTAAAACAATATTTTGTAGCCGTTAAGTACTAACTTGCTCTCTTCCTATTCCCCAAGTCCCTGGTAACCTGTAATCCATTCTCCGTCTCTATTAATTTACCCGTTCTAGATATTTAAGTTGTGTAGCTTTGGGCATTAATTTGTTCACTTGTGTTTTTCGATATCACTTCACAGAGTGTTGTAGCATGAGTCAGAGATTCATTACATTTTATATTTGGTATAATATTCTGCTGTATGGAAATAGCACTGATTTTCTTCATTTGTCTGTTAATGGGCACTTGAATTGTTTCCATCTTTTGGAGATTGTGAGTAATGCTGGAGTCACTGACATACAATTATCTGACTCCTTGGTTTCAGCTCTTTGGGGCATATATTTCAGAATGGAATTGCTGAATCACATGGTAAGTGTGTCAAGTTTTTGGGGTAACTAGATATTTATTTATTTATTTATTTATTTATTTATTTATTTATTTTTATCAGAGAAATGCTCAGCTCAGGTTTATAGTGCTGCTGGGGCTTGAATTTGGGACCTTGGAATCTCAAGCATGAATGTCTGTTTGCATAACTATTATGCTACCTCCCTTACCCACTAGGTAATATTTTCCACAGAAACTGCACCATTTCATCTTCCCACCAGCAGTATATGAAGGTTGTAATATATATATTTTAAAGATTTTTTAAATTATTATCTTTATTTATTGGCTAGAGACAGCCAGAAATCGAGAAGGTAGAGGAGACAGAGAGGGAGAGAGAGAGAGAGAGAGACACCTGCAGACCTGCTTCACCCCTTGGGAAGCTTTCCCCTTGCAGGTGGGGACTGGGGGCTCGAACCTGAGTCCTTGAGCACTGTAACATGTGTGCTCAACCAGGTGCGCCACCACCTGGTCCCTTATTTTAAAGATTTTATTTATTTATGAGAAAGACAGGAAGAGAGAGAAAGAAAGAGAGAAAACCAGACATCACTCTGGCACATATGTTGCTGGGGATCGAACTCTGGACCTCATGCTTGAGAGTCCAAAGCTTTTTTTTTTTTTAATTTCTTTATTGGGGAATTAATGTTTTGCATTCGACAGTAAATACAATAGTTTCTACTAGCATAACATCTGCCAGTTTTCCATATAACAGTACAACCCCCACTAGGTCCTTTATCATCCTTTTTGAGAGTCCAAAGCTTTATCACTGCGCCACCTCCCGGACCACAGGTTGTAATATTTTTTGACATGGGGCTGGATGCCAAACTCAGGGTCTCCTGCATACACTCAGAGTTGAGACACTTCCTTGGTCCACTTTTTAATTGTTACTTCTTAGGAGAATAAGCTAGATAGACAAAGAGAGTGAGAAAGAGCATAAGGCACTGCTCCACCATCAGTGGAGTTTTGACTTCTTTTCCTAGTTGTTCTCAGGTGGTGCAGTGTCTCTAATCCAGGATCTCATGTAAGGCAGACTCTCCAATGCTGAACCACCTCCCTGCTACAAAAGGTCCCACTTTAACCACATTTTCACCAACACTTCTTATTTTCCATTTCCCAAATTACAGGTGTCTGTAATTAGATGTGAAATGTATTGAGTTGTGGTTTTAATTTGCATTTCCTCTAATGCCCGTTAATATTGAGCTAAATTCTGCTAGGTCATAAAACAGGACAATAGTGATTGGTTCTTCCATTAGGGTCAAGACTGAGACAAGGATATGAGTTCTTTTCAGCCTGTAGGAGTTTTATAGTTCTTAATTCAAAATAATCTGCATTCTTTAAATAATGGTAGCAGACTTCCCAAAACTCATAAGACCTCTTTTGACTTTAGTTATTAATTCTCAGGTGATGCTTATTAGAAAAGGTTTGATCTGAGAATAATGATAAAGCCTATCCAACCCTTTGGGGTTTATTTATGGATTCTCTCTTCTGTTCCACCCGTCTATGTTTTGTTGTTTTTTCTGTTAGAGTTGTATTCTTTTAATTACTGTTGATTTATAATATAGTTCTAAATCAGCAAGTGTGATCCATCCAGATTTGTTCCTTTTTTTTTTTTTTTTTCCTAATTGTATTGACTATTTCAGGCCTTTTGTGGCTCCATTTGAATTTTAGGGTTGCTTTTTCTATTTCTGTGGAAAATGCCATCAAGATTTTGATAGGAATTGTGCTCAATATGTAGATTGTCTTGAGTAGTATGGGCATCTTAATAAGTTTTCTCATTCAAAAGGAACAGAATATGGTACTCAAAATATCCCTCTTTGACATAAGGATTATCTTGAGCTGATTAGTCTTTTAAGTTATTTACTGCATTTTTATGAGAAAGAGAGAGACAGACACTAGAGCACTGCTTACACATTTATGAGCTATCCACAGCTGAGCACTGCCACTAAGTATCTCTGATGTCTTACACTGGTTCTTTTTCAGAAATAGCAGATGCAGGAAAAACTCTAAAAACCTAATAGATGCCCCAGGAATTAGCACAATGGATAAAGCATTGGAATTTCAAGCATGAGATCCCAAGTGTGGTCCCCAACATAACATGTGATGCTCTGGTTCTCTCTCTCTCTCTCTCTCTCTCATTAATAACTAAAAAAAATATTTAAATGGTCCGGGAGGTGGCGCACTGGCTAAAGCATTGGACTCTCAAGCATGAGGTCCTGAGTTCAATCCCTGGTAGCACATGTACTACTGGGGGGGCTCGAACCTGGGTTCTTGAACATTGTAACATGTGCACTCAGCCAAGTGCACCACTGCCCAGCTCCTAGGAATATTTACATTTATAAAGGAAATATCCATTTATAAGAAAAAGTGTCTGCCTCCCTGTACCAGGAAGAGAAGGATGGCTCTTAGTAACAGGAAAAGTCAGTAAAAAAAGCTAACTGGTATTTACCTACTGAAAGCTCTCTCTCTCTCTTTTAAAATATTTATTTATTTCCTTTTGTTACCCTTGTTGCTTTATTGCTGTGGTTACTATTGATGTTGTCATTGTTGGATAGGGCAGAGAGAAATGGAGAGGGGAGGGGAAGACAGAAGGGGAGAGAAAGACACACCTGCTTCACAGCCTGTGAAGCCACTCCCCTGCAGGTGGGGAGCCCGGGGCTCGAACTGGGATCCTTATGCCAGTCCTTGCACTCTGTGCCACTTGAGCTTAACCCACTGCACTACCGTCTGACTCCCTCCTTCTCTCTCTCTCTCTCTCTCTTTTTTTTTTTTTTCTTTACCAGAGCACTGACCGATCAATTCTGGCTTATAATGGTGTGGGGGATTGAACCTGTGACTTCGGAGTCTCAGGCATGAGTGTCTCTTTGCATAACCATTATGCTATCTGCCTTTCCAGGTACCTACTTAAATGTATATGACAATTTTATCCCTGTTTACTTGACTTTCTGGGTAGGGTAGATAGCATAATGGTTATGCAAAGAGACTCTGAAGTTTTAGGTTCAACTCCCCACCCCCACCCCATCACCAACATCATAAACTAGAGCTGAGCTGTGCTGGGGAAAACAACAACAACAAAAAAGAAACCTTGATTTTTTGATAATCTCTCATAACTGACTCCTCACTCCTACCACAATATTTTTCTCCAGCTGAAAATAGTGTTTAAGGTGGTGTGTTGGGCCTTTTCTCAGGGAATCACTCCATTTTTCTTGAGTTTACTGAGAGATTATTAAACTTTTATTTGGTTTCTTTTTTTTAATTTATTTTTGATAACCAGAGCACTGTTCAGCTCTGGTTTATGGTGGTTCAGGGGATGGAACCTGGGACTTTGGAGCCTCAGGCATGACAGTCTCTTTGCATAACCATTATGCTATCTACCCCTGCCCTGGTTTCTTTTTTTAACCCGTTCTTATTATAGGGTAGACCCACATAGTCAACGACTGCCACCTCTCCAGATTCAAAGGAGGTCTCGAAACTTTACATCAGGCTCAACCTGACGCTCGCTGTTGACTGGCTACGGAAGAAGGGCAAACGCTAGAAGAAGAAGAAGAAGAATAGGGTAGTCTCAGTAATAACCTAAAAGGTAGAGGGGATGGGTAGATAGCATAATAGTTATGCAAACAGACTGTCATGTCTGAGGTTCTGAAATCTCAGGTTCAGTTCCACCACCACCACCACCACCATAAGCCAGAGCTGATCAGTCTCTGGTTTAAAAAAAAAAGGGGGAACAAAAGGGAAAATAAATAAATAAATATTTAAAAAATTTTAAAAAAGAAATAGAAGGTATAGGGGAAATTATTTTTTCTCCCATATATAATCCATAAAGTGGGGACTGTTTCCAGTTTATGTAAATGTGCATTATTATTATTATTATTATTTTCATTTCATCAGTTCAAGTTGAAAGTGAGCCCCAAATACTCTGGGTTTGGACTGTCTGGTGTGGCTATCGGGCCAGGGAATGAACAGAGATTGAATTTTACTGTAGTCAACTTTTGTTATAAGGGAGAGTGACTATCTTCTAGCAGGGAGGAGCCATGAACCTAGTGATGGGAAGACCTGAAAGCTTTAGACCCTTCCCAGGTGGCCCCTGACCTTCCTACCCCCTTCCCCATAAGAGGCTGACACTCCTTGGAGGAGGGGGGCTGGATCTGAACTAAATCAGCCTTCATAGTGCATAAAGCAGATTTCCTTTTGTGCAAAAGCTGCTGTGGCAAATTTTGGCTTTCTGTGACACTGGGCAGCAAGCCTCATTGCTTTCAAAGCCTTTCACTTCCTTGGTTAAATTTATGCTTGAACATTTTATGCCTTTTTGTGTGTGTGTGTGTGTGTGTTCAGGGTTATTGCTGGGGCTCAGTGGTGGCACTATGAATCACTGCTCTTGGCGGCCATTTTTTCCCATTTTATTGAATAGGATAGAGAAATTGAGAGGGGAGGGAGGGATAGAGAGGGAGAGAGAAAGATAGACACCTGCATGCTTGCTTCACTGCTTGTGAAGCTTCCCCTCTGCAGGTGGAAGGGGGTGTGGAGGACTCCAACCCAGATTCTTGCGCTTAATACTATGTGCACTTAATTGGGTGCACCAACAGGAGGAGCAGTGGATTGATTCACAGTGCCAGCACTGAACCCTAGTGATAAAACCTGGAGGTGAGAGAGAGAGAGAGAGAGAAACACCTGCAGCACATATGAAGCTTCTCATTGCAGGTGGAGACCAGGGGCTTAAACCCAGGTCCTAGTGCACTGTAATGTGTGTGCTTAACCAGATGAACCACCGTGCCTCAGGCTTTTGTTTGTTTCGTTTTTTTAAAGATTTGTTTATTTATGAGAGTTTGAGAGGCTAAAGCACTGTTATGCTTATGCATCATTGAATCTTCAACCTTAATTCTCACACATGTAATTCTTGCTCTTTACTGCTAAACCACTTCTCCAACTGCTAGAAGTGAACTTGAATTTGGTTTGTTGACTTTATTCTTTCTTTTTTAATATTTTATTTATTTATTTATTTATGAGAGAGAGAGAGAGAGCTACAGAGAGAAAAATCAGAACACTGTACAGCTCTGGTTTATAGGTGGTCCTGGGGATTGAACTGGGGATATTGGAACCTCAGGCGTGAAAGTTTTTTTGCAAAACCATTATCCTATCTCTCTAGCCCTGTTTGTTGATTTTATTTTATTGTTATTATTATTATTATTATTATTTTATTTTTTACCAGAGCATTGATCAACTCTGGCTTTTGGTGGGAAGGGAAATTGAACCTGGGACTTCGGAACCTCAGGCATGACAGTGTGCATAACTGTTATACTATCTACCTCTGCCCATGCTTGTTGATTTTATATCCTACAACTTTACTGACTTCAATTATTAGTTCTAATGAATATTTTTTTGAATTTAGAATTTCCTGCATATAAGGTCTTGTCATCTGAGCCAGACGGTGGTGTACCTGGTAGAGCACACATGTTACCCACACATGCTACCATGTGTAAGGACCTGCACTCAAGTCTCTGGTTCCCACCTGCAGAGGGAAGGCTTCATAAGTAGTAAAGCAGTGTAGCAGGTCTTTCTCTCTCTCTTTCTCCCTTTCCTGTTGATTTCTCTGTGTCTCTATCCAATAAATTTCTTCCTTCCTTTCTGCCTTCCTTCCTTTTTTTTTTACTAGAGTACTGCTCAGCTCTGCTTTATGGTGGTTCAGGGGATTGAACCTGAGACTTCCGGAACCTCAGGCATGAGAGTCTCTTTGCATAACCATTATGCTATCTAGCTCTGCCCAATAAATCTTTTTTTCAAAGATCTTGTAATTTGCAAATGAAGGCTATCTGATTTCATTTTGGATGTCAATACCTTTTATTTCTTGCTTAATTTCTCTGAGTAGGTCTTTCAGTACTATGCTGAAAGAAATGGTAAGAGTGGGCATCATTGTTTTGTTTCTGATCTTAAATGAAAAGCTTTCTACTGTTTACCTTTTAGTATGATGCTAACCCTTAGCTTGTCATAACCTTCTCTAATTTGTTGAGTTTTACTCCTCCTCCTCCTCATCCTTCTTCTTCTTCCTCTTCTTCTTCTTCTTCTTCTTCTTCTTCTTCTTCTTTTTCTTCTTCTTCTTCTTCTTCATCTCCTTCTTTTCCTCTCCCTCTCTCTTTTTCTCTCTCTCCAGAGCATTGTACAGTTCTGGTTTATGGTGATGTGAATGACTGAACCTGGGACTTTAGAGCTTCAGGCATGAAAGTCTTTTTGCAGAACCTAAATTATGCTATCTTCCCCCCCCCCCCGAGTTTTTTTTTTATCATGAAAGATTCTTATTTGAATACTGTAGCTTGTGGTCCGGGAGGTGACACAGTGGTAAAGCTTTGGACTCTCAAGCATGAGGTCCTGAGTTCGATCCCTGGCAGCACATGTACCAAAGTGATCTCTGGTTCTTTCTCTCTCTCCTATCTTTCTCATTAATGAATAAGTAAAATCTTTTTTTTTTTTAAATACTGTAGCTCTGTAATATAATTTGAAATTAGAAAGTGCAATGATCCTAGCTTTGTTCTTTCTCAAGATTTGTTTATTCAGGGTTAAAAAAAATAAAAAAATAAAATAAAAGATTTGTTTATTCATGGCTCCTCAAGCTTCCATATGAATTTTAAGATGGAGTTTTCTGTTTGCATACACACACACAAAAATCATTGGGAATGGGGGTAGATAGCATAATGGCTATGCAAAGAGACTCTTCGTGCCTGAGGCTTCAAAGTCCCAGGTCAATCCCCCACATCACCATAAGTCAGAGCTGAACAGTGCTCTGATTATTAAAGAAATAAAAAATAAATAAAATGTTTTGCTGGTCCCTGTTCGGGTGCCAAATGCCAGGCTAGCTTCGTGGGCAGGAGACAGACGACCAGGGCCTCATGGCTGAGCTGGGACGCAGTTCAGTCTTTATTGATGAGCGGGGATGCAGTGCAATCAATCAATCTCTATTCATTAGAAAATACTGTCCTTTATATCTCCTGAGGCGGAAGTGTCAGAAAGAGGAAGTACGTAGGATAGGGGGTGGGGAGAAGGAAAAAACAACGCTCGAACCAGTGGGGATTAAACCATGCAGGTCTCAGACAAAACAATGGTTATGTAAATAGACCACAGCATCAAGCAATGCAGGGGAACCTGGTGTGACACTGATAGAAACAGAAGCAGAACTAGCCAAAGGAGAAATGTTGACCAACAATGTTTTTTTTTTTAATCATTGGTATTTGGATAGGGATTGAGTTAAATCTGTAAATTGCTTGTTAGTATTAATGTCATAATGATAAATATTCCAATCCATGAACATGGCATGCGTTTCCATTTATTTATGTCTTTTAATATCTCTCAGCATTTTTTTGCAGTTTTTTTGTACACATTTTTTATCTCCTTGATTAATTTAATCCCTAAGTATTTCAACCGTCTGATGCTAGCATACATTGGATTACTTTTGCAATTTCCCAATAGGTAGTTCGTTATTATTATATAGAAATACAACTGAGGGAGTCAGGCGGTAGTGCAGCAGGTTAAGCGCAGGAGGTGCAAAGCACAAGGACTGGTGTAAGGATCCCAGTTTGAGCCTCTGGCTCCCCACCTGCAGGAGGGTCACTTCACAGGCGGTGAAGCAGGTCTGCAGGTGTCCATCTTCCTCTCTTCCTCTCTGTCTTCCCCTCCTCTCTCCATTTCTCTTTGTCCTATCCAACAATGATGACATCAACAACAATAATAACTACAACAGTAAAAAAACAAGGGCAACAAAAGGGAATAAATTAAGAAATAAATACTTTTTAAAAAGCAAAATAAAATGCAACTGAAGGACTAGGGGACAGCATAATGGTTATGCAAACACCTTTCATGCCTGAGACTCTGAGGTCTCAAGTTTAATCCCCAGTACCATCAATCATAAACCAAAGCTGAGCTGTACTGTGGTCGGTTGGTCTGTCTGTCTGTCTATCTCTCATTAAAACAATAAAATATTTTATAGCCTGACACATTACTGTATTGCCTGATGATTTCCAAAAGCTTCTTGCTGGATTCCTTAGGTTTTTCCATGTATACTATCATGTCATCTGCAAATAAGGAGAGTTTGACTTCTTCTCTTCCAATCTGTATGCCTTTAATTCCTTGCTCCTGCCTGATTGCTATGGCAAGAACTTCCAACACTATGCTGAATAGTAATGGTGATAGTGGGCAGCCCTGTCTAGTACCTGATCTGAGTGGAAATGCTTCTAGTTTTTCACCATTGAGTATGATGTTGGCTGTAGGTTTGCTATATATAGACTCCATTATCTTCAGGAATTTTCCATCTATTCCCATTTTTTGTAGTGTTATGATCATAAAGGGATGTTGTATTTTGTCAAAGGCTTTCTCTGCATCTATTGATATGACCATGTGGTTTTTGGTCTTGCTTTTGTTGATGTGGTGGATCACATTGATTGATTTACGTATATTAAACCAACCTTGCATGCCTGGGATAAACCCCACTTGGTCATGATGAACAATCTTTTTGATATACTGCTATTTTTTGATATATATTAAAAATTAGAAATGCAACTGAGTTTTACCTGTTGGCTTTGTATCTTGCTACTTTACTAAACTCATTAATTCTGCCATTGGTTTTGTGTGTGGAATCTTTAGGGCTTTCTCCATATGAGCATACCATCTGCAAACAGACACGTTTACTTCTTCCTTCTCATTTGGATACTTTTTTCTTTTCCTTTTTTTTTTTTTCTTTTTCTTGCCTAATTGCTGTCGTTAGAACATCCTGTGCCATATTAGTTAGAAGTGGAAGAGCAGGGGCCAGACGGTGGCACACCTGGTTAAGTACACACATTGTAGTGCCTAAGGGCCCAGGTTCAAGCCCCTGGTCCCCACCTGTAAGGGGGAAAACTGTATGAGTGGTGAAGCAGCAGGGCTGCAGGTGTCTCTCTGTCTCTCCCCCTTTCTATCTTCCCCTCCCTTCTCAATTTCTCTGTCTCTATCCATTAATAAATAAAAATTTAAAAAATGTATAGTGGTCCAGTAGGTGGCACAGTGAATAAAGCACTGGACTCTCAAACATTAGGTCCTGAGTTCAATCCCTGGCAGCTTATGTATAGGAAGTAATGTCTGTTTCTTTCCCTCTTATCTTTCTGATTAGTAAATAAATAAATCTTTAAAAAAAAATGGAAGAGCATACTTGCCTTGTACCTGGTCTCCAACAAAAAGTTTTCAGTCTTTCACCATTAAATTGTATGTTCACTGTGTTTTTTCTTCATATATTACATAGTATGTCAAGGCAGTATCTATGTTCACTGTGTTTTTTCTTCATATATTACATAGTATGTCAAGGCAGTATCTATGTTCACTGTGTTTTTTCTTCATATATTACATAGTATGTCAAGGCAGTATCTATGTTCACTGTGTTTTTTCTTGTTTTACTTATTATATACTATGTTATATATGTAGTATGTAGAGGTAGTTTCTTTCTGTGTCAGTTATGATGGTCTTATTTCTTTCTCCTTCCATTCTAGTACTATGGTTCATTATGTTGATTGGTGCTGGTATATTGGTCCATCTTTGTATTTCCACGGATCCCACTTGATCATGGGGTATAATCTTTTTAATGTACATCTGAATTCAGTTTGCTAGTCTTTTGTTGAATTTTATATCGGTGTCATAAAGGACATAGTTTTGTAATTTGATTTGTTTTTGTGGTGATTTTTCTGATTTTGGTGGAATTCACCAGTGAATTCTTTGTTGAGAGATTTTGATTAATGATTCAATCTCTTTACTAGTTTTAGGTCTGTTTGTCTCTCTTTTCTGTAAATTTTTTTTTTCTTCTTCAGTTTATTTCTTCACTTATTAACTGGGCTGTTTGTCTCATTGTTGGATTATTTCTTAAAATATTTGTTCAGCATATAAGTACTTTGCTAGATGTACTGTGAATAATTTCTCTCAGTCTGTAACTTGCTTTTCATTTGTGTAATATGATCCTTTAACGATCAGATGTTTTAATTTGGGTAACTGCCACTTCACCATATGTTTTTCTAATATGGCCAGTGGTTTTCGTTTATCCTAAGATAACTTTGCTCCTCTCAAAACCAAGATTTTCTCCAATTTTTTTTTTCCCTAGTCATTTTGTAGTTTTAACTCTTATGTTTAGGTCTTTGAGCCATTTTGAGTTAATTTTTGTGTATGGTATCAGCTAAGGTCAAGATTTACCTTATTCTACCTTTAGTTTGTTTTTTCCTCTCTCTCTACCTACCTTAAATCCACTGGATGGAATCCTATAACTTAGACTAGCAGATAGATTAAGAAGAGAAAAACAAGGACAAGTTTTAAGCATATACATAGGAGCTCTCAAAGATGTGTAATTCTTTTTTTTTTAATTTTTAAAATTCATTTTATTCCCTTTTGTTGTCCTTGTTTTTTTATTATTGTAGTTAGTATCAATGTCGTTGTTATTGGATAGGACAGAGAGAAATGGAGAGAAGAGGGGAAGACAGAGGGGGGGAGAGAAAGATAGACACCTGCAGACCTGCTTCACCGCCTGTGAAGCAACTCCCCTGCAGGTGCGGATCCGGGGGCTCGAACCAGGATCCTTGCACACTGGTCCTTGCGCTTTGTGCCACCTGCACTACCGCCCAACTCCCTAGGTGTGTAATTCTTAGGGTGGTTAGAACTTAGGTTTATATAACGTGTATGCGTGTGTATGTATACACATGCATGCATATGTGTCCAATGGGGTCACAAATATTCACCACTCTGGGCTGCTTTTTCCATTTAGAGAGAGGTAAGGACTGTGACCACAACACCAAGCTTCCTTTGTCACCCAAGCATTTCCTACGTGGTGCTGGGGCTCAAACCTAAGTCAAGCAGTGGCAATGCGGACATCCTACCCATGAGCTATCTCTCCTATGGAAGCTTAACCAAAGAACAATAAATGTTTATAAAAGGTAGCAAGACTGAGGGAAAATAAGTTGTTAGCGTTGTAATTATGAGAAGGCAGATATATGGGGGGAACTAATAACACCTTTATAAATGCATGTATTTCTTTTAGGCAAACAGAGGAGGGGGACCTTTTCTTGTGTCTGCTTGTCTCAGTTGCCTTCAACTCAAAGTGATCCTTATGCCAACGGGCATATCTTGAGGTGGCACATTCTGCTCTCCCTCAGTCCTCTGCACTTATATTAGAATTGTACATGTTTTACCCCTTATACTTTATCCTGAGGTCCTCAAAGTAGGATCTCTTTCTTTAAAAAACAAAATAAAACAAAACAAAAACCTCATTTATTTATTTATTTATTTATTTATTTATTTATTTATTTATTATTTTTAACTGGAAAAAGACAGAGAGCAACTGAGAAGGGAGGAGGAGATAGAGAAAGAGAGCATAGAGGAGGAGAAAGAGAGACACCTATAGACTTTTTTCACCACTCTTGAAGCTTTCCCTCCCCCTGCAGGTGGGACTAGGGGTTTGAACCTGGATCCTTGTGAATGGTAACCAGTGCACTCAACCAAGTGCACCGCCACGGAAAGGATCTTTCTTTGTATTTTTCAGTGCCTACTTCAGTTCCTGGAGTGTACGGAACTGTAGTTAAATGACTAGAATTACTAAATGAACCAAAATTATTGCACTTCTGGGTGGGGAGAGATAGCATAATGCTTATGCAAAACCAAACAAAAACACTTTTCCTGCCGTATGCTATAAAATCCCAGGTTCAATCCTTCACATCACCATAAACCAGAACTAAGCAGTGTTCTGGTCTCTCTGTATTTCTCTTTTTCTCTGATTAAAATAAAACAAAAACGAATGAAATCACTGCACTTCCTCCTTCTTCAACAAATACTAGAAGATGAATATCCAAAGGAAATCGTTTTCTGTCCAGAGGTGTTTGGGGGCCCTTGTTCTTGATACAGTCCTTTATCATCCACACTTTTTTTTGTTTGTTTGTTTTTTGTATTGTATTTGTGTGAGCAAGGTTTCATTGCTATTATCTGACAAAATGACTTAGAACAAATTGCATCCTCACTCCAAGCTTATTTGCATTTAAAATGATGGCTAAAAAAGAAGAATTCCTTTTGCCGAAGAGGAATTCCAAGCATCTTTTGCAAGCCAATGAGGTGACTTTTTTTTTTAAAGGACCAGAGGCAGTCTGGAGGAGCAACCACCAAATAGTCACAGGAAGAAGAAAAAAAAAAAAAAGATTTGATTTTGATAACTAATATTGTATCAACTTGTAGTAAGAAGGCCTGATTTGGAAAGATTAAGAGAGTGAATCCATTAGCAGCTAAAGAGTTAAATAAAAATTATGCTTCTGCCAGCAGTTCCTGGGATTCTGTCCAAACAGCATGCTGTCAGCAGTATCAGCCAGCAGGAACGCATACTCTCCCACCCTTTGGTTTTAGTGGGTAATATTAGCTAAGAAAACACTCCAGATTTTTTGTGCTCATATGGCGTAACTTACTCACTTTAGACATCCCCTTTCTCTCATAGTTACCTCCTACACTTGGGAAAATGTTTTCCCTTTCTTTTCTTCTCTCTCCTTCCTTCCTTCTACCCCACCCCCCACCTTTTTTTTTTTTTTTTTAACAATGCAATACAGTATTCAATTCAGGAAAACAGCCGGTATTTTCCAGAACAGAAAGGCAGCTTTTCAGGCTGTAAGGTCACTTTTCTCTCATTCTTATCTTTCTTTGAGTCAAAGGGGCACAGTGACCTCAGGTTTTCACATTTCCAAAATTTTATATAGACTACCTGATTTTTTTTTTTTTTGTCTTCTTTCCTGGAAAATCTCTTAGAAAACTGATGGTCAGCCAATGACTTATTACATCCGAGAGCGGGTAGAAGACATTCCTTGGTAACGCCCTTGCTGTTATTATCTTTGTCCTGGGGAAGAAAAATGCTGCTTGGTCAGGAGCCCTTCCGATCTTTCCTGAGGGGGAAAAAGGGGCATCTCTTGCAGTACATTACAACTCAGTTGAAATCAACGAAATTTATTGTGGGTTTATTGTATGTAAAACTCCATGGTGTATTTAGCTCTGAATAATTTAATGTAGTCTAAGCATATTGAGGCTTAATGGCATCTGGTTCGAAGGTAACAAAGAAATAAATCATATCGCCTACTTTAAGTAACCTGGTGTGGTCAGGGAGACAGTTTATAGCCAATTATAAAGCAATATGTTTGAAACTATAGTGGCAGTAAAGAGGAAGAAACAAAACTCGTGTGTGTGGTGGGGGGGGAGGGGTTCAGTTGCTTCTAGACCACAGTGGTAGATTTCCAGGTCTTTGTCTTGTCCCTCAGAAATATACATATTTTCTCTCTTCTTATTGGAAGCATTTGAGACACATTGGTATTCTTTAAATGTTAACTAGAATTTAACAGTGAAGCCATCTCATTCTGTTGGTATGTTTTTGATTACGGATTTAATCTCTTTTCTGGTAATTAGCCTGCTCAGGCTTTATGTTTCTTCACAATCAATTTTGGTAGAATGTGCTTCTAGGAGTTTATGCATTTCTTCTAGACTGTCAGATTGTCGACCCACTTTCTTTAGAAAATGGCAAATATATATAAATGTAGTTAGTTATAGAAACAATAGTGAAACCATATCTGTGACCTTGGGAGAACTACTGCTGTTTCCAGTGGAGGGAATGGGGACACAGAACTCTGGTGGTGGGAACAATGTGGAGTTATACCCCTGTTATCTCATAATTTTATAAATCAATATTAAATCATTAATAAAATTAAGTCATTAGAATGACAAAATATTTATTTATTAGAGATCCAGAGCACCACTCTGACATACATGGTATTATTAGAGTGGGTCACCAGGAGACAGAATTCAAAATAGTAGAAAAAGTGAAAGAGACCAATGTCTTGGAAACCATGTGACAGAAACAAGCATGGTGGAAATCACACACAATGACTCAGCAAAAACCCAACCTGACTTCCTACCTGTGACCTGTAACCCACCCGGTAACCACCCACCTTAAGCAGTATGAATCAGAGCACTGAGCCAGTCCTCCACAAATTGGAATTGGCCAATCATGGATGATGCGCGTGAGGCTAAAAAGACGATTTAAACCCAGAGGAGCTCAACTTCTTCTCTTTTGGCTGTTCCTCTTCAGAAAACACAGGGCCTAGGGGGTGGTGGTATGCATTTACTGTCTCTTAGTTCAATCCTAAGAAAATTAACTTTAGTGTACTAGTGATTCCCGTGCTAGGTCATTCTTTCCTGTTGCATGAGAAAGAAGCTAGAAAGCCCTAGAACTCCCACACAGTGGCGGTGCTGCTTACCACACCATCATTTTTTTAATTGTTTTCTCCCAGTTGATTTGTTTGTTTGTTTGTTTCCGGAGCATTGTGCATACACAATTTCACACTCTAGGCTGATTTTTTTTTTCCAGTGTGGAGAGAGAGAGGAGAGAGACACCAGAGCACCAAAGCATCCACTAGCGGCATTGTATCTCCATATGGTGTACTGGTGGCTCAGACCTGGGCTGTGTGTGTGGCAGAGCAGGCACCCTACTAGGTGAGCTGTCTCACCAGTTGCCACAGTTATCCTTTTAAAAGGTTCTTTTAAAGAATTTATTTCTTAATATGAGAGAGGAGGGAGGGAGGGGGAGAGAGAGAGAGAGAGAGAGAGAGAGAGAAAACCAAGAGCATCATTCTAGCCCATGTGATACTGGAAGTTAAAGTTAAACTCAGGACTTCATGCCTGCAAGTCTAGTGCTCTGGCCACAGAGATGGCTTAAAAAAAATCCTAGATGGTCATCTGTGTCAGAGAATAGTTTGCAAATATTTTCCCCCAGCTTTAGCTTGTTTTTTCATGCTCTTCACATAGACTTTCACAGAACAAACATTTTTAATTCCAGTGAGGCCCAATTAATATTTCCTTTTATGGCTCATGCATTTGGTGTCAAATCTTTGCCCAGCCTTATATCTCAAAGCTCTCCCCCTATGTTCCACCAAAAAAAAAACAAACAAACAAACAAACAAAAAAAACTTTACTAATTTCAGAAAAAATCACACCAGAGCTTAATGGAAGACAGACAGTAGGTTAGAATGTAAAAATAACACCATTTCAGAGTGCTGTCAGGCTGCCATAACAAAATATCACAGACTCAGTGCCTTAAGCAATAGAAATCCCTTTTTCACAGTTCTAGAGGATGGAAGCCCAAGATCAAAGTGCCATCAGGGTTGACTTCTGGGATCTTTCTCTTCCTGGCTTGCCTAGAGGACTGCCATCTTGGTCATATTTCTACATGGCCTTTCAGTGGTGTGTGGATGGGGAGAGAGTTCTCTGCTGTCTTTCTCCTTCTCTGCTGTCTTTCTCCTTCTCCTTGTAAGAATATACAAGTACAGGGCAGGGGTAGATAGCATAATGGTTATGCAAAGAGACTCTGATGTCTGAGGCTCTAAAGTCCTAGATTCAATTCCCCTATAATTCCCTTATATACCATTATAAGCCAGAGTTGATCAGTGCTCTGGTAAATAATAATAATAATAATAATAGTAAGTCCAGTTGGACCAGAGCCCTATTCTTAGAACTTCATTTGACTTTAGCTAACTCCCTAATGTACCTCTCTTCCTTGAGTCAGTATTTTTACATACAAATTATGTGGAGGGGTAGGAGAGGGGGGAAACCTTCACAAATTGTGAAGCAGATCAGCAGATGTCCTTCTGTCTCTCTTCCTCTCTGTCTCCTCCTTTCCTTGCAATTTTGTTCTGTCCTGTCAAATAAAAATAGAAAGAAAGAAAAAAAGGTTGTGGAGGGGGAGGAATGGCTGCTGGGAACAGTGGGATTCATAGTGCTGTCATTGTGTCCCAGTGACAACCCTGGTGGCCAAAAAAAAAGTTATTGCCACCAAATGAGCTTTATACTTCTAAACCACATTTGGTTTAATGTAAAAGAATTTATTACTATGATACATGGTGGGTTTTTTAATTTGTTTTTATTAGTGATTTAATATTGATTTACAAAATTATAAGATAACAGGGGTACAGTTCTACACCATTTCCACCACAAGAGTTCTGTGTCCTCATTCCCTCCATTGGAAATTGTAGTAGTTCTCCCAAAGTCACAGTTATGGGTTGACTATTATTTCTGTAACTATCTATCTATATTTATATGTATATTTGCCCACAGAACAAAAGGAAACATGTCTACCTCTTTAGGTCATGTGACAACATTCAGTAAAATTCAACATCTAGGTTTCTTTAAGAAACTTTAAAAAATTATTTAATTTTTAAAATTTTATTTTTACCAGCACCACCATCAGCCAGAGCTAAGTAGTGCTCTGGTAAAAAAAAAAAAAAAAGGTGGGGGGAGTCAGGCTGTAGCACAGCAGGTTAAGCGCAGGTGGCACAAAACATAAGGACTGGTGTAAGGATCCTGGTTCAAGCCCCTGGCTCCCCACCTGCAGGGGGGTCGCTTCACAAGTGGTGAAGCAGGTCTGTAGGTGTCTTTCTCTCCTCCTCTCTGTCTTCCCCTCCTCTCTCCATTTCTCTCTGTATCCAAGGTTATCATTGGGGGCAGTGCCAGCGTTATTAATCCATGGCTTTCGGTGGCTTGCCCTTTCTTTCTTTCTTTCTTTCTTTCTTTCTTTCTTTCTTTCTTTCTTTCTTTCTTTCTTTCTTTCTTTCTTTCTTCCTTTCTTTCATTGACAGACCAGAGAAAAATTGAGAGAGAAGGGTAGATAGGCAGAGAGAGATATACCTGCAGGCCTGCTTCACTGTTTGTGAAGTATCCTCTCTGCAGGTGGGGAGCACGGGCTTGAACCTGGATCCATAAGCATGGTGGGTGATATATGCGTTTAACTGGGTGTATCAGTGCCCAGCTCCAAAATCTATTCTTTTTTTTTTTTCTGCCTTCAGGGTTATTGCTGGGGCTTGGTGCCTACACTACGAATCCATTGCTCCTGGAGGCCATTTTTTCCCATTTTTGTTGCCCTTGTTATTGTTGTCATTGCTGCCATTGTTGTTAGATAGGACAGATAGAAGTCAAGAGAGGAGGGGAAGACAGAGAGGGGGAGAGAAAGATAGACACCTGCAGACCTGCTTCACCGCTTGTGAATCGACCCCCCCCTCCACCGCAGGTGGAGAGCCGGGGCTGGAACCGGAATCCGTACACTGGTCCGCCAGTCCTTGCGCTTCGCCCTGTGTGTGCTTAACTCGCTACGTCACCGCCCGACCCCCCCCATTCTTAATTTTTAAAACTTTTCATTATTAGCTGGCCATCACCTGACCTTCCAGACTATTAACTGGGATGTACATAGCAGTTTTCTATCATAAAATGAAATGGAGGGGGTCAGGTGGTGGCGCAGTGGGTTAAGCGCATGTGGCGCAAAGCGCAGGGACCGGCGTAAGGATCCCGGTTCGAGCCTCCGGCTCCTCACCTGCAGGGGAGTCGCTTCACAGGCGGTGAAGCGACAGGTCTGCAGGTGTCTATCTTTCTCTCCCCTTCTCTGTCTTCCCCTCCTCTCTCCATTTCTCTCTGTCCTATCCAACAATGAATTGCGTCAACAAGGGCAATAATAATAACCACAACGAAGCTACAACAAGGGCAACAAAAGGGGGGAAAAATGGCCTCCAGGAGCGGTGGATTCATGGTGCAGGCACCGAGCCCAGCAATAACCCTGGAGGAGGAAAAAAAAAAAATGAAATGGAATTTATGAAACCAGACCTTAGCAATTCAAGAAAACTTTCTGAACTCATAAGCCTTTTCTGACTCTCACTCAGTTACACCTGTGACTTCATGATGTCTTTTCCTATAGCCTTTCCTGAGTGGAGCTAAAGCCTGGGTCCGCTTCTCTAAGGAAGTTTGCATGATATGCTGGCACCAATCAGAAGTGGATGACAGCTGTTCGATAGACTTCAGCGTGGCGCCACAAACAATGATGAGGGAAAACCCTCTCAGAATGCAGAATGTTTTGGTTTTGGTTACTGCATCGGGACTGTGATAACCAAATAACTGGATCCATACTGTCTCATAGGCAATGACTGATGAGCTATCCAATTGGTCAGGGACTAGGAAAGAAGAGGATTAGAACACTGGTGAGTAGCCCGAGAGGTGGCCCAGTGGATAAAGTATTGGGCTCTCAAGCATGAGGTCCCTGAGTTTGATCACCAGCATCATGTGAGCCAGAGTGATGTGTAGTTCTCTCTCTTTCTCTCTTTTCCTCTCATTAATAAATAATAAAATAAATCTTTATTTAAACGAAGAAGAAAGAGAGGAAGAAAATTGGTGGCTTGGAAGGTGAAGCAGTGACTAAAGCACTCGAGTTAGAAGCATGAGGTCCTGAGTTCAATCCCCAGCATGATATGTCCCAGATCTAGGTGATGGGGGGCGGGGAGTGGGGGCTAGGGGAGTGGCCGTGCAGTTGCTGCTACTTCATGACCTTATTTCTGAAGTTTCCTTCCTCATAAATAAATCTTAGAGAGAGAGAGAGCAGAAAATCGGTATCAAAGTCTTGAAGCGGTATGTGGTTGACCTCTGAGAGTAAAGCCCAAACAGGACATTATTCATATTCATGCAAGTATGGTGCCCACAAGAGGATGTCTGCTTTAGAGGGGAGTTACTCTCAAGGTGGACTGGACCACCTATCCCTGTATGTCAGTCAGCCTCTTCTTCCAGCTTTGCTGGTGCTTGGATGGTGATCTGGCGAACTCAGTGTCCTAATAAGCGTTACACAGGCTTCTCTCCTCAAATGTACTATTACTTCTCCTGAGTACCTCAGCAGCCATTAGCAGAGACCATCTCGGAGTCCTCTGATATGGCACCATTACTTGAGAAGTCCAGGCTTGGGGAGCAAACGTGAATAGGACTTGAAGTCTGGAGTCAGCCTGGCCCAGTTGAGCTCAATTTAAACCAACTAAACTGTGACCACCCTGGGGACATGTGAGCTGGAGTGAAAATGTTTGCCTTATCAAGCTATTGAGGTTATGGTGCTATTTGTTATGTAGCAGAAACCGAATCTAGCCCTCTTATTAACTCTCATTGCATTATCTTAATTTGATTGTGCCATCTGTTTCCTTCTGGAACCCTGACCCTCTTGCAGACAAATTCGTGATCTCTAGCTGAGAAGTCTCCTTTCTGTCCCAAAGCCATGTATACTCAGTGATCTGCTCGATATTTCCTCTTGGCAATCACCATAGTACCTGAAACGCAGCGTGCAACCCCTTAGCACAAACCTGGCCTCCACTGCAAACACCACCATCAAAGAAGCCTAGAAGTTCTCCTCCACTCTCCCCTGTATGCAAACCCTCACCCAGGCTGGCCTCCTAGAGAGCTCTCAGATCTTTCCCTTTTCTCTTTTCCATCACCACCACCACCACCACCAGTAGCGGCAGCAGCCCCAACTTCGCCCAAGCCACCAATATCTCCCACCTAAAATAACTTCTCTGTTGGCTTCTCTCTAGTCGCTTCACAATAGAGCAGTCAAAAAGACCTTTTTGAACATTCGATTTTGTTATGTCCCATGTTCCACTTGAAGTCTCTTAATGGCTTCCTGTTGCTTTTAGGATAAAGACCGGAATGTTTGACATTAGGTCTTAAGGCTGCGTGTGGTGTGGCTCTTGCTGCCCTGTTTCATCTCCCCCCTCTCTGGCCCTGTCTTTGCTTAAAAGGCCACATGACCCCCTTCATTTGCTACGTGCTGTCTTCGCCCCTGCTGTTCCCCTGCTCCTTGCAAAGCTCTTTCTCCCTTTTGTCTTGTTAACACCTACTCATGCTTCACATTCCAACCCGAGCTTTGCAGGCTTCTCTGGCCTCCCTGAATCTGGCTAAGGGCTAGGCAACATGCTTTTGGTCACCAGTGTGTTCCTAGGCCACAAACTTGAGGTCTGTGACACTAATTTATTACATTTATAGCTTGGTAAATCAGGTGCTGAACTGGAGTGTCCCTAGAGTTTATGTCAGTTCTAACTTTGAGGGCTTCCTTTTCAAGTGCTGAATGTGGGGGTGGGGTGGGGAGCAAAGAAAGACGCCAACTAGGGTAAATTAGTAGCCTCCACACCATTAAGGCCATTGAGTAGGACTCCAAGAAGCCCTTTTCCTACTTCAAAGATCCTGCTAAGAACAGCGTGGCAGGCGCCAGCACTCATCTGGCCAGACAATGTTCTCAAGGAATGTTTGACATAGCCCAGAAAAAAATCTAGTGCCAGAAACCCTGAGACTAGGCTTTTGGCCAGAAGGTTCCCCGGCTTGTTGAACTGAACCGAGGGAGAAATGGCTCTAAATGCCACTGATTGGGCACTCTGGTTTTTCATCTAGCTTGTCAAGTCTTTACTTCCCTCCCCCTTCTAGGAAGACCTCAAGTAACTGCTGTCTTGGAATCTCCTCAAATTGTTGGCTTGGCCCATGTCCAAATATCTCATGTCTTGGACTGAGTGGGGGAGGGAGAGGCATGTTACTCTTACATCGAATCATTCTGCTATATTAAATTCTGAGGATTCCTTTTCCCTCTGAAAGAGTGAACTGACTACACATTTTGACAGCATGACTTGGACTTCATCCAGGGGCAAGAGGTAGGAAATTCCAGGTACCTGAGTCATCCTGACACCAGAGGTGGAGACAAGTTCCTTAGTCCTTATCCCATGGCAAAGACGAACTCATTCTCAGGTTCAGACACTGTTCTGAATCCATACTCGATAGGCAGCTTGCCATTTGCAACAAATGTCTGGAAGGAGAGCTTGGATGAGGAACCTGGGTGACCGAGTCCTTAGGAAGTGGTGTTCCTTTGGTTTTGAATTAAGAATCCAGCATCTTGTGTAAGTTGTGAAAGAGGAGTGAAGCTGACTCCAGAGTTTATCTCTAGGGCTGGAAAGATAGCTCACTGGATAGGGCACGTGCCTTGCGTTACTATGCAGGCAGCTCAGATTTGAGCCCCAGGACCACATGGTAATACCAGAGCACCTGGGGAAGCTCGGATATATATATGTATGAAGAAGTTGGCCCTGGAGTGGTAGTAAAATTGTGCATGTCTGAGGCCCAGCTCTGAAAAAGAAACTTGTCTGTAGAGTGCACACATTACCACGTACAAAGATCCGAGTTCATGTCCCCAGTCCCCACCCACAGGGAAAAAGCTTCACAAGTGGTGAAGCAGTGCGTTTCTTCTCTCTCCCTTTCTGTCTCTCTTCCTCTCAATTTCTCTGTGAAAAAAGAAGGAAGGAAGGAAGGAAGGAAAGGAAGAAAGAGAGAAAGATAGGTGAATGGCCACTGGAGGGAGGTGGATTCATTATGTAGGCACTGAACCCCAGCAACAACCCTAGTAACAATATATAATAATACTAATACTATTATTGAGAAAAACAAATTGCCAAAGATGTACTATCATTTATGAAATGTTAAATTATGTAAAAATATTATAAGACTTTTAAAAGTAAATATATATCCCTAATTATTTATAATAGGATATAACATAGTGTTTATAATATTTTTAAAAGAGTATTTATTTATTTATTAATGAGAAAGATAGGATGAGAGAGAGAGAACCAGATGTCACTCTGGTACATGTTTGTCAGGTATTGAACTCAGGATCTCATGCTTGAGAGAGTCCAGTGTTTTATCCACTGTGCCACCTCCCAGACTCGGGTTTATAATATTTACATAGGACATATAATGAGAATTAAAATACACACGGAAATGATAACATCAAATTTGTGCTTGCCTCAGGAGTAGAGAGTTTGACAATAAGAAGATCACAGAGAGCTTCCAATGTAGTGAAGGGAGAGGGAGCTTGTTCTATTGTTCAGAATATCTTCTGCATGATGACTTTTTTGTTTTTATTTAGATAGCAGGAAGAAAGGTTAGGTTTCAGGGGGCTTGAGTATAAAGTGAAACTTGTGGCTTGGGACAACCTCTCACTTATGACTGCTTGAGTTACCAACGTCCCAAGAGCAAAATTACCACGACTTTCCGCCAGCTGAAGCTACATACGCCCACCTCCGCTTCCTGTATCACTGCTGGACCCACCCTCGTTCTATTCCCCCCCCCCTTTTCCCCTTTGTTCTGTTATTGCTGGGAAGCCCCTGCCTCTGCTCACAGTCTTTTGGCTGTCTTCCAACTCCTTTTCCTGTTCTGTATACTCTGGTCCCCCAAGCTGCAGGGACCCTGATTTCGGATTGCCGAGTGGAGTAGGGAGGAGAGAAGAGTCAGCTGCATTTCTGTCCTCCCAAGTTGGAACGCAGAGTAGAATTTTTCTCCCAGGAAATTAATTACATGTCACTCAATAACTGCTTTCCTGAGCATCACTAATATTAGAATCCCACTTGGTTACAGATGACACAGGCTCTGGTGGCCTGCTTGGGAACCAGAGTCATTGAGCATGAGCCAAGGGAGCACTGCTCTGAATTGTGTGACTTTCCAACAAACTTTTGGAGTGACACCAGTGTTTAAGCTTTCACTTCTCCCGTAAAGCCCTAGGAGCCAAGCAAACTTCAGTTTTCCTTGACTAAAGGGAATGAATTCAGGAAATCAGGCCTGTGGAGGGATGAAGCAAGACAGGGAACATCAGGGGGGGAACTCCAGAAAGAATTTCCTGGGAAACAGAATTACATCATGGCTAACCTGCCCAGCTGCCTGCCTGCTTTAACATGGCTGTGCTTCTCCTGAAAATAAAATAAGTCTTTTTCTCTCTGCAGCCCCACACTTTAAATATGAACACTATAATAACAAACTCCAGTGAGAACTGATAATTTACCACACAATGTGATCTCTAATTGCTTGAATAACACTGCACAATAGAATAATTTCCTACCCAGTAAAAATGATTTCTATTTGCCTGAGTGATAATATCCTGTTGAAATATAATGCTGTTCCAGACAGTGACTACATAATGTCTGGTCTGGAGGGTTTTTTTTTTTTTTTTTAAATATAACCTTTAAATGTTAAGCATTAGGAACAAGGCAGTAGCAAGTCATAAAACATGTTCCCCAATGAAGAGAATTCTTTGGTCCTCTGTTGGAATTTTCTAATTACCCAATGTCCTTGGATAAAAATGTTGAGTCAATAAATTTACAACACACAGGCAGTCTTTGCTCCTTTAGAGAAGATCAGTGGTGTGACAATGGAAATGGATTTTTCCATAAAACTGGTGTGTGATATAACATCTGTATTTGGGCAGGCACACACACCCTGTTGTTAATTTTAATGCCCCAATTTAAGCCTTGTTACGTACATTGCTGGACTCATAAAATCAGACTTTCCTTTAGAAAATGAAATGGCAAGACATTTCTCGTCCAGTGACATATTGTGCCGATAAGGTATGTTAACCTCTAGGTGCTCTTTAGGAATACAGAAGAAAGAAAAGACCTGACTCCTGTTCTCAGTAAGTTTACCACACGGATAATTCTTAGAAGATCAGATTAGGAGCAGAAAGGCATCAGACAAGAAGCCTGGGAAATAGCTCAACTGGTAGAGCTCAGGACTTGTATGCCTGAGGCTCCTGCTTGGATCCCAGGTGCTACATGTACTGAAGTGGAGCTCTGACTTCTCTTGCTCTTTCTTTCTCTTTTTCTCATGTGAAACTCCCTATCTCGTGAATTTAACAAAAATAAGCCTTAAAAAAAGATGAGAAAAGTGAGCCTAGAGAGGGAAAAGAAACTTCCTAAGGTTACACAGTCATGGAATGGAACTGTTTGGAGGGGAAACTTGTGTCTAGAACTGATGTCCAAATGCTAACCTCGTCACTATCAGCCCTTCACAACACCCCTGCTGAGACAGAACATTCTAGATGGAAATGTGTATGTAGGTCTGGCTATGTTCCTGGGTAGGTGACTTCTTCCAGGGGGCTCCCCAGGGTGTCTCTTTGATGGGTCCAGTTGACTGTAGCTCTTCTGATACAAACCATAGCCTGTTTCTCCAACCATGACTCTCTTTTCAGGGTCTGGTTCCAAGACAGATTGGGGCACATATCATTATTGAGCCCACACTGTCTCCCAGAGTCTTTTGGGCAAGATATAAAACTGCTTCGGGACCTTCAGAGATAGCTAACCAGGCAGTGGCTGCTTTTCCATGTGTATGGCCCAGGTTTGAGCTCCAGCCTCCACTGTTCTGAGGGAAGCTTCAGTGCCGTGGTGCTGTCCCCCCCCCAATTCTCTCTCTCTCTTTCTGAAAGAAGCCCCATGACAACTAACTAACTAACCAACCACTGTTCCAGATGTAACAAATACCATCCCCAGGGCCCCTGAAACCTCACTCCTAGGTATAGCCATAAGAGAAATATGTACACATGCATGCCAAAGGCTTTATGTTCGAATGTCCAGAGCTATTCATAATAGCTCCATGTTGGAAATACTCAAATGCTGAGTCACTAGCAACTGAATTCAGAAATTGTGGAATATCCTTGCAGTACAGCTGTGAGAATTAATTATGCCCAAGTACATTTGACAGTATGATAAATCTGAAAAGATAATGGTGAGCAAGTGAAGCCAGGCACTAGAGGGCACAGACTGAAAGACTGCAATTCTATAAAGAAGAATAATAATAATAAGGCAAAGGAATCTTCGCTATCAGTGATAAGGAGAGTGGTAGCCTTGGGGGATAACAGAGATGGAAAGAGGGTTCAGGGGCCTGAGGGGATGCTGGTGATAGTTTGCCTTCAGGGGGATGCTCCATTTGTGAAAATTCATCAAGTTGTCAACCTACTTGTACACATCCTGCTGCCTCCTTAACCACGGAAAACACACAGTGAGCTCTTAAGAGGGGACCCCTTATAGCCCCATCTCATCAGGCCTGGAGGTTGGAGGGCAGCTCTCCTCCCCAACCCCAGGGGAGGTGGAGAGGGGTAGGGAACTCATAGTATGGTGATAGGCTTCATCAAAGAATCTTTTTCACAGACCCTCCATCCCTCTTCCCTCTCTTTATCATCAAAATTGTTGAGGGTACTTGAGAGTTTTAGAACCTGTCATCTGTAGTCTACCTCTGTGCATCTGTGCACACCCATTCGGGAATAGCGTATCTCTTATATATTGGTGCAAAACAGCACTGGAAAGCTCCCATTTTAATATCTTGTTCTGTAGATAAATAATACATCCATCTACAATAATTATGTACCATGTTCACATAATGCTCCAGGTTTATAAAAAGAGTTCAGATCTATTCCCTTGCTCAGTTTTTACAAGATAGGTGTTTGCATTACAGTTGTGTTGCAAAGTGAAAGCATAGATTCTGTTAAAGCCTTGTGCAAGGTACCTCAATTAGCTATTTTATTTGATTTCTAAAAGAATCATCTGAAGTAAATATCATCCAAAGTTCACAGAGGTGACATGACCTTAACTGCAAATCAAGTAGTAGGTTTGGTGAGACAACCTGCCTAGCCTGAGATCACCCAGGTACTCCATTAGTACACGGGGACACTTCAGAACAGACACCTAGATTCCCAAGTTTATCCTCTTTCTCATCAAGGGAGGGCTGAAGTGGGAGAGTACCTAAGAAGAGACAGAAGGGTCTACAGAACTTTTGTTTTCTGCTCTGGGTCTTGGAAGGGACAGACTTTTATTTTATTCCATTAAAAATTTTTTTTTTATTTATAAAAAGAAAACATTGAGAAAACCATAGGATAAGAGGGGTACAGCTTCGCACAATTCCCACCACCAGACCTCCATATACCAAGCCCTCCCTGATAGCTTCCTACTCTTTAACCCTCTGGAGTATGGACCCAAGATCATTGTGGGATGCAGAAGGTGGAAGGTCTGGCTTCTGTAATTGCTTCCCCGCTGAATATGGGCGTTGACAGGTCAATCCATACTCCCAGCCTGCCTCTCTCTTTCCCTAATCGGGAAGGGCTCTGGAGAAGTGGAGCTCCAAGGCACATTGGTGGGGTTGTCTGTCCAGGGAAGTATGGTCGCATCCTGCTAGCATCTGGAACCTGGTGGCTGAAAGAGTTAATATACCAAGCCAAACAAACTGTTGGACAATTATGGACCTAAAGGCTAGAATAGGGCAGGTTAAGCATTGGGGGAGGGGGGGTGTCCTCCATTTTGTAGATAGCTAGTAGGCATTTATTTTAATTTATTTTTTATTTTTTATTTTTTTTAAGAAAGGATTAATTAACAAAACCATAGGGTAGGAGGGGTACAATTCCACACAATTCCCACCGCCCAATCTCCATAACCCACCCCCTCCCATGATAGCTTTCCCATTCTCTAGCCCTCTGGGAGCATGGACCCAGGGTCGTTGAGGGTTGCAGAAGGTAGAAGGTCTGGCTTCTGTAATTGCTTCCCCGCTGAACATGGGCGTTGACTGGTCGGTCCATACTCCCAGTCTGTAGTAGGCATATTTTAGTTATATTTTAAAGGGCCTGTAGCTATACTAGTGTTTTTGTTTTTGTTTTTGTTGTTGTTTGCCTGAGCCTGAAATCTGATATGCAGGTGAATCCTAATTATTCTCTGGGGAGATAATGCCATGGCTGGGAAAAGGATCAGAAAGCTGGATCAGGGAAGAGAGTAGCTCCCTAATATGGGAAAGGGATATAAATATTACTGTAAGCCCCATCAATTTGATGTGATTTGGGGCCCATAATTAGTTTAGGAGCCTGTGTGACCTCTACATCCCTCTAGATCTTAGCTCACATTCTGTGGAACATTCCATGCTGCCCCAGTATCAACCCATCTTCCTCAGGTGTAGCATAGAGTATGTTGTCCATCCTCCCTTTACATTCTCTACCATTGTTGATCCAGGTTGAGGGAAAGGTGCTATGGGGGCCCACAAAGGGGTCTATTTCGTTGTTCCTGATAGAGATGACCAGAAACCATGGAGAGAGGGATTTATTCGAGGTTTAGGCCCATCAAGTCTGTTTGGAAGACTCAGGACTCCCCGATTAGGGCCCCAGCTGGTGGAATGGCCTGATAGTGACTAAAGAGTCATCGTTAAAGTATGTCAGTCTCTTGCCCTTATTCAGCGTTTGCAGTCCTTGCTTTGCTAAGGTGAGCTTTGGAGTGAGTGAGAGAGAACTGTAATAGGAAGTAGGTGAGGGTATCTAAGTCTAAGTGGACACTATTTCATTATGAGCTTGATACCGACTCACTAAAAACTACTTTGTATTTTTGCTTTCAGGTATATATCTTGCCCTAACTTATAGATACATGTGAACATATGCTGTATCTTACAGGACCTGGCCTATATCTAGGTTTTGGGACTTTGTTAGGAAGTGAACCTCCTGGAATGGAATTAGAGAATACCATGAAAGGAAAGGTCTCACCCGAGTGATGAGGGTAAAGGGTTGGCAATCCATGCCTGATGTCTCTGTGCGCAGTCTGAGGTGAAGCATGCTGAGATGGTACTTGTTGCATTGATTAGGTTGGAATCAGCGGATGCAATATCATTTGGCCTGACTTGAGAGAAGCATGCAGGGAAGTGAGCCCCACCCCAGAGGTTCCAGGATTGGGAGAAACATAGGCTCTATAGACTAAGCCGGAGATTCCTGTTGTTTTAGGGTTTAAGAAGACAATAGGTAGTTATTGCAGTAATCACATTGTTTGGCAATTGGGTTAACTTTGAAAAATCCCTTTGTTAGGATTTGCTGTATCACACACACCCTCACCATATTTCATGTCCTTTGACATTGTTTGCATATAGCTATGCCACCAGCTGTTTCTGTTCTCCCTGGACTAAGCTTTTAAGAGAGTCAACACATCAAAGACTCAGCCTATGTATTAAAAAGACTCAGTCTGTGCTTTAAAAACTTTGAGATATTCAATCAATTTTCCCTCTCTCATATTAATTAAGTAGTGATTTATATGACTGCACATTGATGGGAGTGTACATAAACACCATTCCTACCACCAAAAGACTGTGTCCCATCCCCTCTCCTCCTACTCCCCATGAAGCTGAACATTCACCCTCACCCTCCACCCAGGGTTTTTTCTTTGGTGCTCTACTCCAAATTCAGTCAACTCCTGCTTTGAATTTCCCTTTCTGTTCTTCTTTCTCAACTCCTGTTTATGAGTGGGGATCATCCCATACTTATCTTTATCTTTCTGACTTAGCTCACTTAACATAATTCCTTCTAGCTCCATCCAAGATAGGTCCGAGAAGGTGGGTTCATTGTTCTTGATAGCTGGGTAGTATTATTCTATTTTTTTTTTTTTATTGCCACCAAGGTTGTCGCTGGGGCTAGGTGCTGGCACTAGGAATCCACTGCTCCTGGTGGCCATTCTTCCTTTTTTCCTAATATATATTAACCAAAGCACTGCTCAACTCTGACTTATGGTGGTGCTGAGTATTGAACCTGGGACTTAGGAGCCTCAGGCTTGAGAGTCTGTTTGCATAACCATTATGTTATCTACCCCCACCCTTTTTCTAATTTTTATTAGCTAGGACAGAGAGAAATTGAGAGAGGATGGGGAGATAGAGAGGGAAGAGAAACACAGACACCTGAAGACCTGCTTCTCAGCTCCTGAAGCAGACCCCCTGCAGGTGGAGAGCAGGGGCTCAAACCTGGGTCCTTATGCTTCATAATATTTGCACTTAATTGGGTGCACCACCACCCTGACCCCCAGATTTGGGTTTCAGTGGCAAATCTACTACTTGATTATTTCACCCCTCTGGACCTTGGATGATATCCATTTCTGATGGTTCTTATGAAACTCAGATAAAACACCTAGCACAAAGTTTGTAAAGGACCATGGCTTCCTTTCTCTCTTATATAGAGCCGTCTGGTCTAAGGAAGCATAGATGGGGAAGGGCAATAGGTGTAATGAAGACAGCAAGGTCCCATACAGGGCTGGTACAGATCATCATGGAGCATTGGACAAAGTGAGACAGAGAGCACAACCCTTTGTCAAGTCAGGGCAGGGTTTACTCCTCCATAACAGAGACTGTTCAGTGTTTCAAATGTGTAATTTAATCCAAACTGGAAAACTAGGCTACAGAGTGAATTGTTATACCTAGTAGCCAGGTGTCTGCAAGTTAGGGAGGTCAGTTAGTGAAAAGAACATTAAACAATTAAAAAAAATTTTTTTTGTGGGACTGGGGTGATAGAGAGGAAGATAGACAGAGAGACACCTGCAGCCCTGCTTTAACACTCGTGAAGCTTTCCCCCTGCAGATGGGGGCCAGAGGCTCGAACTTGGGTCTTTGTGCACTGTAACAAGTGCGCTGCCCCCCCCCCCATATTAAGCAACTGAGGAGTCTTTCCATGTCAGAAGTTGGAAAACATTCTAGGAAGGAGTCAAGAAAACCTTTCAAAAAAAAAAAAAAGAAAAGAAAAGAAAACCTTTCAGTGGATTCTCCTCCCCCCTCTATTTTAGCACTTCCAGCACTGTTTTGTATTTGCAGTAGTTCAGAATGACCAACCATTAGCAGTTAGTGTTGGCTATCTACCCAAATCCAAGTGCCCTTTTCCCCTTCTAGAATCCTCTTCTATGGTCACGTACTTAGGGAAAGTATCTACACACATGTGCGTGTGTGCACCTGCGCAGACACAGACACACACACACACACACACACACACACACACACACACACACTTCCAGACAGTTAAGGTAATTTCATTTATTTATTTTGTCTGTAGTGGGCTTAGGCATGGGCATGCTATTCAAACTTGGTCAATGAAACATGAGGGCAAGTGTTCTAAGGATAGGAATCTTGGGAAAGTTTTTTCCACTTCTAGAAAGGGACACAAGAGATTAGATAGCCTACCCCCTTATTTTGCTCCCGTTCCAATGTTATTTTGTGAGAGTGTGGTAACTGGACCTGCTACAGTCATTCTGTGATCATGAGACATGAACATGAAGCCAAAACTGTGCATACCAAAGAAAGAAAAAGAGTAACAGGAATGTCAGAGTTCTTGATAACATTCTACCATTGAATAAGTCAACTCTGGAACTATCTACCTCCAGACATACTATATTAGTTAATAAAATTCAATTGTTTAAAATTTCTTTATTGGAGAATTAATGTTTTACATTCAACAGTAAATACAATAGTTTGTACATGCATAACATTTCCCAGTTTTCCATATAACAATACAACCCCCACTAGGTCCTCTGTCATCCTTCTTGGATCTGTATTCTCCCTACCACCACCACCCACTCACCCCAGAGTCTTTTACATTGGTGCAATATGCCAACTCCAGTTCAGGTTCTACTTGTGTTTTCTTTTCTGATCTTGTTTTTCAACTTCTTCTGCCTGAGAGTGAGACCATCCCATATTCATCCTTCTGTTTCTGATTTATTTCACTTAACGTGAAATTTTCAAGGTTCATCCAAGATTGTCTGGAAACGGTGAAGTCACCATTTTTTATAGCTGAGTAATATATATATATATATATATATATATATATATATATATATATATCACAACTTGCTCAGCCACTCATCTGTTGTTGGACACCTGGGTTGCTTCCAGGTTTTGGCTATTACAAATTGTGATGCTAAGAACATATGTGTACACAGATCTGTTTGGATGGGTGTGTTGGGTTCCTTAGGATATATTCCCAGGAGAGGAATTGCAGGATCATAGGGTAGGTCCATTTCTAGCCTTCTGAGAGTTTTCCAGACTGTTTCTCCACGGAGGTTGGACGAATTGACATTCCCACCAGCAGTGTAGGAGGGTTCCTTTGACCCCACAACCTCTCCAGCATTGGCTGCTATTACCTTTTCTGATGTGTGACATTCTCACAGGAGTGAAGTGGTATCTCATTGTTGTCTTTATTTGCATTTCTCTGACAATCAGAGACTTGGAGCATTTTTTCATGTGTTTCTCAGCCTTTTGGATCTCTTCTGTGGTGAATATTCTGTCCATGTCCTCCCCCCATTTTTGGATGGGGTTATTTGTTGTCTTGTTGTTGATATTTGCAAGTTCTTTATGTTTTATGGATTAGTGTAGTTTTTAGTTTAGCTTAGCTCAGCTGAGATTGTGCTGCATCCTGCATGAATAATGATACTGCGTACAACCCAGCCATGAGTCCCAGGTCGTCTGTTACCCGCCCGTGAAGCCAGCCTGGCGAAAACAACATATGGCGCCTACAACGTGGGACCGGACTTGCGCAACTCCCAGATAAGTGAAGACTTTGCCTACCTATGCACTATGGTCCTCTCTTCTGCTTACGAAGAGGTTTGCCAAAGCCTCTACTGTTTCATCATGAGACAGTTACTCTGTCTCTGGAACATTTTGCTCTGGGCCACACTTTGTTTCCCTGACCGGGAACTTTGGTTTCTTGCGACCCTAATCATAGAGCTTGGGAGATGCACTGAGATTTCTCCTTGGACTTTCTGGATTCCCTCTCCCATGTTTCCTGAGGAAAAGGACTACATTTTGCTCCGGGCCACAGTTTGGTTCTTTATGACCATGATCGTAGATCTTGGGATATGCATGGGGATTTCCCCTGGGACTTTCTGGACTTCTTCTCGAATGTTTCCCATGGAGAAGGACTACTTTAATTTGAGGAGCATTCTCAAGTACCTTGGCAATCCCCAAGAATGGAGACACGTGGTTAGTTCTACTTTCCTGATTGGATTCTTTCTTCGATTGGAAGACGCTTTTAAAAGTAGATGCCTGAAGCAATACAGCAGGAACAGTCAGAAGCACCCTAAATGGAATTTCAATGAGCTTTTTGGACTAGGACGCCCTCCGGGGACTCTTGATGCTACATGGTGAGATCTGTTTCATAAGAGAGTGATTTGAATGACTGAATTTTTGTTTGACATTGACTTAAAAAAAAAATGCTAGATGCAGCCATGATTTCTAGAGACATCCAGAAATAATCCAAAAAAAAATTTTTTTCCACCTTTGATTTCTTTTTTTACGTCTTGGCATAAATCTGAAATGTTTAATCCTGAAATGATATGAGTTATGGGCGGGGTAGATAGTGCAATGATTATGTTAATTATTCTCATGCCTGAGGCTTTTAACCGTGATTCTTCTGTTTACCTTTCCACATTTTATTGAGTTTAAACTGTTTAAACAACCTTAAAAATCATACTAGAAAGGACTTCCAATTATAATGGAGTTATCAATTATAGTAAACTTCTAATCTGCTACAAGTTTTGTTTGACAAGTAAGTGAATTTCAGCTGTCAAGTCTTCACATGAAAAAGCATCTACTCAAATGGAATTCCTGGAAATCCATTTGTATCCTGTTCTCTGACATCGCCCACAAGATGGAATGACTACAACACACCCCCGGAAACCAATGATGTGACCTGGCACGACCTGAAGAAACAGATTCACAGACTCCAAAGATCACTCTCTACAGAAAAGCAGAATTCTGGTGGCCGACATTCCCCATCGAGACAGATATGCAGCGTTTCATCCCTTGGCATTTTCTTCTGTGGTCAGCTACTTTGGACTGACACCTCCATCGGACTTACTGGTACACGCTGCTGTGTTTCTCAAAGACTAACTTCAGCCAATTGCCTTGAGACTTTATAGACCATGTCCCCTCACCTGCAGGCTCTGCCCCAGAGTCAGAAAACTCTCCCTCCTTATTAGGTTACGCCCACAGAGTCAGGAAACGCCCTTTGAGGCAAGAGATGCCCCCAGAGGCATGAAGTGCTCCCAGAGGCAAGACATGCCCTCTCGCCTGCTAGGCCTTGCCCTTTGAGGCAAGAAACGTTCCCCTTGGCATCACACTGGTTATTGCTGCTCGCCTATTTTGTTTTCCATGTCTTATGCCAGTTCTTTTGAAAACGCCTGTACGATATAGGTTTCTGTTCACCCCACAATCCTGATACTATGGCCATTAGTTAAAAAGAAAGGGGGAATTGTTGGTTTGTTTCTAATTCTACTTCTAAAAACCTTTTCTGTTTCATTTGGTTTAAATCCCCCCTGCTTAACACTGCATTCTATTTACATAACCACTCTATTCTATTTACATAACCACTATTAACAAGCACCACCCTCCCTCCAGGGCATTGGTGGTTCAGTGGTAGAATTCTTGCCTGCTCCGCCCCCTCTCCTTGTCATACCCTGATTTTCACCAGTCACTTTTCTCTCCACCCTCTCTGCGTCGCATCTTATTCCCACCCTACTGGGCTAGTATATTTATAAGGACAAGATTGTAGTTTTTAGTTTAGCTTAGCTCAGCTGAGTTTGTGCTGCGTCCTGCATGAATAAAGAGATACTGCGTACAACCCAGCCATGAATCCCGGGTCGTCTGTTACCCGCCTGTGAAGCCAGCCCGGCGAAAACAAAAGATTAGGCCTCCTTCACTTTTATAGATTAGTTACCCCCTTTTGACGTGAAACCCCAAACTATCAATAGAAAAAGAGAAACCCTAAGCACTAAAGAGCAATCAGCAATACTTCTTACCCAGTCTGTGTGCTTTGCGCCATGTGCGCTTAATCCACTGTGCTACCGCCGGCCCCCCAGCAATACATCTTCTACTTAGTATCACTAAATTGTGTTGGGTTCTATCTCTTTTTTTTTCAACTCTTTAAAGATCTGGTTATCAGGAATGACTAGATTTTTTTTCTAAAATTATTTTTATTAATGATTTAATAGTGGTTTACAAGATCATAAGAGTAAAGGGGTTTAGTTCCATACTGCACCCACTGCCACAGTTCTGTGCCCTCCCCCCAACTCCTATCCTCCCCCCTTCAAGGATAAACACCATAGTTTTCACAAAATCTCAGTGTCAGTTTGGCTACTTTTAAAAATCAGTTCATGGGGGTGCCAGGCAGTAATGCAATGGGCTGAGCACACCTGGCACAAAGCGCAAGGACAGATCTAAGGATCCCAGTTCGAGCCCTGGCTCCCCATCTGCAGGGGGGCCACTTCACAAGCGGTGAAGCAGGTCTGCAGGTGTCTATCTTTCTCTTCCCCTCTCTGTCCTCCCCTCCTCTCTCCATTTCTCTCTGTCCTACCCAACAACAAGGACAGCAACAATAACAATGATAAAGAACAAGGGCAACAAAAGGGAAAAAATGGCCTCCTTGAGCAGTCGATTCGTTGTACAGGCAGGAGTCGTAGTGCAGGCACCGAGTCCCAGTGATAACCCTGGAGGCAAAATAAAACCAAACAAAAAAAATAATTTCATGTGTATCAATTCTTCCTCTTTTAAAAAACACTTTTCTTTATTTATTGGATAGAGACAGCCAGAAATTGAGAGGGTAGGGGGAGATAGACAGGGAGAGAGATAGAGAGATGCCTGCAGCCCTGTTTCACCACTTGCAAAGCTTTCCCCCTGCATATGGGGACTGGGGACTTGAACACAGGTCCTTGTGCATTGTAATGTGCATTCAATCAGGTGTGCCACCATCCAGCTCCCTCTCTTTTTTTATATGTCATTTAATTGGGGAGAGTTTAAAGATTTACAATACATCTGTTGACACATGGATAAAATTTATCATGTCATCATGATATGTGTCTGCAAAATAGAGAATGAAACTCCCCCCATTTTTTATTTATTATTAATAATGAGTTACAAGATTATCAGATTACAAGATATAGTTCTACACAATACCCACCACCAAAGTTCAGTACCCCACCCTCCCACGCCTCAAAAGATAACCACCATAATAGAAACTTTAAAAAAAATATATTTATTTATTTATTTATTCCCTTTTGTTGCCCTTGTTTTATTGTTGTAGTTATTGATGTCTTCGTTGTTGGATAGGACAGAGAGAAATGGAGAGAGGGAGGAGAAGACAGAGAGGGGGAGAGAAAGATAGACACCTGCAGACCTGTTTCACTGCCCATGAATCGACTCCCCTGCAGATGGGGAGCCAGGGGCTCAAACCGGGGACCTTACGCTGGTCCTTGCACTTTGCGCCACATGCGCTTTACCCGCTGTGCTACCACCTGGCTTCTGAGAGAAAGACTTTTATTTCCAGTTGTGCACATTTGTTTCTCCTTCAGACTTTAGGAATTTCTGGCCCCTAGTCCCACTCTAGCTCTGCCACCCACCACAGGGACACACACCCCTCCCAGAAGTTTCCGGAGAGCCCCAGCCACTTCCTTGTTCCTCAGGCTGTAGATGAATGGGTTGAGCATGAGGGCGATCTTGGTGTAGAAGGCAGAAACCACCTTGTCCTGCTGGGTGGAGTGGTAGGCCTAGGGCTGTGTGTTGGTTATCATGGCGGCCCCCATAGAAGAGGAAGACCACAACCATGTGGGAGAGCAGGTTGCAGCAGCCTTCTGGTGCCCTTTGGCTGAGCACATGCGGAGCATGGCCACCAGGATCCAAAGGTGGGAGGCAGAGTTGAACAAGAAGGGCAGGAGCAGTTTGGGAACACAGCATATGTAGGTCATGGTCTTGTAGAGGGAGGTGTCTGTGCAAGCCAGCTTGGATCAGTTCTTATTTATTTATTACCAGAGCAATGCTTCACTCTGGTTTATGGTAGTGCTGGGGATTGAAGCTAAGAGCTCAGACCCCAGGCTTAAAAGTCACTTGTATAACCATTAGGCTGTTTCTCCAGCCTTCAATTCTTTATATTATGAGCAAAACCATCTGGTACTTGAAATGACTAGATTTTTAAGAGGCTTAGGTTTATTAGCGGAATCACTCAGTGCATTGTGGACTCTATTAAAATTGTTCATTTTAATCCTTATGGCAACTGTGGCAGATCCCACTAGTAGCCTCAGCAATATTCTTTTGGTCTTTCTGGAGTTGAGTTTCCCCTCTCTCCCCCTGGCCAAAGAAAGCATAGTCCTCTCCAAAAACTTGCCTTCACAAATACTCCTTCCTCAAGTCAAGCAGGTTCTGGTGAGGGCAGCAGCTGCCCAGACAAAAACATGACCTTCCAGGCTTTTTTTTTTTTTTTTAAAGATTTGTTTTTATGAGAGAGACCAGAGCGCAGCTCAGCTCTGGCTTTATTTATTTATTTTTTTCCCCCAATGTCTGATAGGATAGAGAGATCTTGGGAGAGAAGGGAGAGACAGAGAAGGGGAGAACAAGAGAGACACCTGCAGCACTTTTCACCACTTATGAAATATCTTCTACAGTTGGGGACCAGGGGCTTGAGTCCCGGTCCTAGTGTGTGGTAATGTGTGTTCAACTGAATGCACCACCACCCAGCCCCCAGACACCTCTCTCTCTCTTTCTCTCTCTCTCTCTGAGGCCTGTGACAGTATCTTGGGCAAGGAGAATAAATAAGGTTTGCTGCAGACTCAGCTAGCTTGCCCCTTTGTACTTTTTTTTTTTTAATATTTATTTATTCCTTTTTTTTTGGCCTTGTTGTTTTGTTGTAGTTATTATTGTTGTCATTGTTGGACAGGACAGAGAGAAATGGAGAGAGGAGGGGAAGACAGAGGGAGAGAGAAAGATAGACACCTACAGACCTGCTTCACCGCTTGTGAAGCGACTCCCCTGCAGGTGGGGAGTTGGGGGCTCGAACCGGGATCCTTACTCGGTTCCTTGCACTTTGCGACACACATGCGCTTAACCCGCCGTGCTACAGCCTGACTCCCACCCTTTGTATTTTCTGTTCTTCCTGAGTAAGGATGTGCTCCTTGGAGGTAAAGATGCCTTCCCCTAAGTTGTTTCTTTATGGGACAAACATGCACTCCTTTTTAGTGAAACCTCTGTGTTCACCTCTCCTCTCTGCAACTGAATACAAGCTAGCTAATATAGTTGTGCTCTGGCCTTTGCAGCAGTTGTAAAATGTATCATGCATAGAATGATTGGGACTCATATATAGGATTTCAAAACTGAGTTAAAGAAATCCCCCTCTCTGCCTCCTCTTGAGTTCCATTTCGCTTTTAATTCCTCAGAGGAGACAACCATCTGCTGTGTGGTAATACATTTTCCCAAGTTGATTGTCTTTCCCTTCAGAAATTAGTCTTGTTCTCATTTTTAAAAAAGATTTTATTTATTAATTAATGAGAAAGGACGAGAGAGAGAAAAAAAAACCCCACTATCACTCTGGTATATGTGCTGCTGGGGATCGAACTCGGGACCTCCTGCTAGAGAGTCTAATGCTTTATCCACTGTGCTACCTCCCAGACCACACACACCCTCTCTATCCATATATATATGAAATGAGTTTTCTTTCCTAGTTTCCATTATGATGATAAACAAGATTTTTTTTTAAAGCACATCACTACTAGAACAAAGACATTGGGAGAGAAAACAACAAAAAAATATTAAAAGCCAGAAAGCAGATGGACAAGTAGTTACTGACCCGGTAGACTAAAGGAGACCAAGAGGGACCGGGCAATGGCACATCCAGTTGAGCTCGCACATTACCACATACAAGGACCTGGGTTCAAGCCCCAAATCCCCAGGGTGGGGAGGGGGGTTATGTCATGAGTGGTGAAACAGTGCTGCAGGTGTCTCTTCCTCTGTCCCTCTCAATCTCCCCCTCCCCTCTCAATTCCTCTCTGTCATTCATAAATGAAAAATAAATACATAGATAAGACCAATAAACAAGTTAAATTCTAGAAAGTCTCAGGATTTGGAGGCACCACATATCTGAAAGTGAGACTGGAAAACAAGAGGTTTCATTGAAAGGGTGTGTCAGTCAAGATCTAGCCAGGAGGTAGAAACCACATCAATTACTTGAAAAGAAAGAATTAACTAGAAAGAATTGGGGTGGGGGTGCCACAGTGGCCTTACATATGTGCAATATCATAACTTCTGAGCCAACTTTTCCATCCTTTTTATTTCAGCTAGAGAGAGAGAGAGAGAGAGAGAGAGAGAGAGCGAGAGAGCGAGAGCTCTAACACAGTACTGGAGCTTTCCTCTTGTGTCACAGTTACTCCCATGTGGTACTGGGACTGGAACCCAGGTTACAGTCATTGCAAGGCATGCACACTACCAAGTCAGCTATCTTTCAGCCCAATGTAAAGAAATATTAATTGGGCATAAAAATGATTAACTAGGTAACTCAAAGGGTGTAGGGGAATTCTGAGGCATTATGGAGGCAGTAACTACGAGTGGCTACTACTCCCAGGGCTATGAAGAAAGGATGGAGTGGGGTCAGACAGTGGTGTATCTGGCTAAGTTATTACATTATAGTGCACAAGGACCCAGGTTCAAGTCCCTGGTCCCCACCTGCAAGGGGAAAGCTATACAACTGGTGTAGCAAGTGTCTCGCTTTCTTTCCTTCTCTACCTTCTCCTCACCTCTCAATTTCTCTCTGTCTCTGTTCAATAATAAATAAATAAAACTATAATTAAGAAGGAGGAGGAGGAGGAGGAGAAAGGATGGGGCTAGTAGAGCCTTGAAGCTTAAAGGATGGACCCATGGAGCAGGAACTCAGAGCCCCAAGGAGGAAATGCTGCTTAGCTAGTGCTGGTGGCTCTGGTGGTGGTGGGGGGGCACAGTGAGGCAGGTAGGGAATATGAGGGTCAAAAAACCTGTAACTGACGCCAACTATTGCTGCAGGAAGGAATCCTTGCAGAAGGGAAGAACACGGGGATGGGCTTTGCTCTCACAATAGTAGGAAGACAACAGGAAGTCACTTGTCCCTTCCAGTTCTCCTCTGTTGCCCTCTTTGGGCAGAGCCCAACAGGCCTAACAGGCTAGCTGGCCTCGTCACTGGTCAGCTGAAACCCAAACCCAGTGCTGCAGGATGAATGCAGAAGGGTTGGATTTAGAGACAGCATAGTAAAGGCAATGTTGGTCTTTGATGCAAGCTTAAGCCCAGATCTCTAGCCTCAGCAAGGCAAGTGCTACTCCTCTCACTCCAGACAGACTCTGAGCTGTATTCTCTGGAGCGTGGAGAGTCTCTGGACATTAAGCTCTGTTGCCATCTCTAAGAAGTTGACAACCCAAACCAAATAGTTGAAATATCCTGCTGTCGGTTTAGTGTTAGCTAGAGCAGAGTGAAATCTGTAATCAGTATCCCCACTAAGCTCTTCTTTCAATCAGATTTTCAGGTTATAGCATATTTTTAAAAAATATTTATTTATGGGGCCAGGTGGTGGCGCACCTGATTGAGTACACATGTTACAATGCACAAGGACTCAGGTTCAAGCCCCTGGTCCCCACCTGCAGGGGGAAAGCTTCACAAGTGAAGCAGTACTGCAGATGTCTCTCTGTCTCTTTCCCTCTGTATATAACCCTTCCTCTCAATTTCTGGCTGTCTCTAGCAAATAAGTAAAGATAATAAAATTTAAACAAAATAAAATTATATATATATGACCCTCAGCTCTGGCTTATGGTGGTCCAAGGGGATTGAACCTGGGACTTTGGAGCCTCAGGCATGAGAGTCTCTTTGCATGACCACTATGCTATCTATCTCTGCCCTAAAATATTTATTTATTTAATAATGAGAGTGAGGAAAAGAGAACCAGAGCATCACTGTTGGCACATGCAATGCCAAAGATTGACTCTTGTTGTGAGTCCACTCTGCCTCCTCCCAGGATGCTTAAAGTTATCATCTTAAATATAAACAGATAGACTATAAGACATATCAGAAAACACTAAGTTGCAAGACAGACAGCAAACAGTAAAAATAATAAAAAAAAATTAAAGGAACTTGGAGGAAAGAGATTATTCTGAAAAATATTACCTTCAATATTTAATGCTTTTTAGGAAACAAAAGATAATACAACCACATAAAAATAAATAAAGGGGGGGTGGCAGTGGTGCAGCAGGTTAAGTGCACATGGCACAAAGCGCAAGGACCGGCTCAAGGATCCCAGTTCGAGCCCCCGGCTCCTCACCTGCAGGGAGGCTGCTTCACAAGTGGTGAAGCAGGTCTGCAGGTGTCTATCATTCTCTCCCCCTCTTGTCTTCCCCTCCTCTCTCCATTTCTCTCTGTCCTATCCAACAACAACAACAATAAACAACAAGGGCAACAAAAGGAAAAAAATAGCCTCCAGTTTTCCACAGAGGTTGGACCAATTGACATTCCCACCAGCAGTGCAGGAGGGTTCCTCTGACCCCACAACCTCTCCAGCATTTGTTGCTGTTACCTTTTCTGATGTATGACATTCTCACAGGAGTGAAGTGGTATCTCATTGTTGTCTTTATACGCCCGTCCTTTTGCTTTGCGCCATGTGCGCTTAACCCGCTGTGCTACCGCCGGCCCCCCCTTTTTAAAAGCTGATTAACTGTGTAGGGTTTTGAATAATTTTAGTAAAGATAAGTGCTATCCTATCCATAGATTTATAACATAAGAAACCCCAATTTAAAAAAAAAATATATATATATATATATTTATTATTGGATAGAGACAAACAAATTGAGAGGTGAGGGGGAAATAAAGAGGGGAGAGAGAGAGAGGGAGAGAGAGAGAGCTGCAGCCCTGCTTCACTGCTCATGAAGCTTTCCCCCTGCAGGTGGGGACCAGGGTCTTAAACCAGGGACTTTAATGTGAGCACTTAAGCAGGTGCGCCACCACCTTGCCCCCCCCCATTTTTTTTTTAAACGAAAAGAGTCAGGACCAGGCGGTGGTGCACCTGGCAGAGCATGCATATTACAGTGCACAAGGACCCAGGTTCAAGCCCCCAGCCCCCACCTGCAATGAAGCAGTACTGTGGGTGTCTCTTTCTCTCCGTCTCCCTCTCTAGCTCCTAATTCCCTCTCCATTTCTGACTCTATCCAAAACAAATCAAATATTTTAATACAAAGCAAAGAAAAAGATCCATTTACTAACGAACTCCGAGGCAAATGAGATTTAATCAAGAAAAGAAGGAATGCGTGATATACTCCGCTGTGAATACTAGTTACAGTGTGTGCACACTGTACTCTTATTCCCTTCTAGATCCATCCATGGTTCTCCGTCAGTTCTGTGCCCAGGAAATAGACCTCTTTGGACACCACCATCAGGCTCTGTGCCCTCTGACTCTCCGGTGAGTTCTGCCCCGTAGGAATCTCAGCAGGAGAGCAGAAGGAGGGAGGGAGGAGGATGGGCTGGGGTTGATGACAGACCTGTCTAGGAAGTACCTCTCTCTGGATTGTACGGTCTCAGCTGCATGGTCCTCTCAGTCTGGCCATGATACTTGACGACGGTTACAGCTACTACCAAGCAGCTTGCTTCCCCTGTGTGGTTTCTAGTCTTCAGGTTCTTTGGGACCTGGGAGTGGAAATGGAACCTCCCCAACGCCCCAGTTTCACCAGTCCTATCCCTGGTGGTTTCTCTGTACTCTGCCCACACCTGTGGGTCCCTGATTAAACTCTTCTCAAATTACCCAATTTGAGGGGGCCATCTGTTTCTTGGTAGGATTCTGAATGATAATGCAAACAACGAATGTTGACTGAAAACTCAGGTGGGGGTGGTGGGGAGAAAGGTATATATTTGAGGGAGGTGTATGGAATGTAGTTAAATCCTCATTATCCATAAGAAAAAGATTCTACCTAAAAGCAAGAAGTTTAAGAAATAGGAATATATTCATTTTATTTATTATTATTTTTTTATGTGGGGCATTACTCAGTTCTGGTTTATGTTGGTGAGGGGGATTGAACCTGGGATTTGAGCCTCAGGCATGAGAGTCTCTTTGCATAACCATTATGCTATTTACCCCCGTCCATATATTTTACTTAGAAGATATGGAAGGGGGAGTTGGGCAGTAGCACAGTGTGTTAAGTGCACGTGGCGCAAAGCACAAAGACCGCTGTAAGGATCCCAGTTTGAGCCCCTGGCTCCCCAGCTGCAGGGGAGTTGCTTCACAGGCAGTGAAGCAGGTCTGCAGGTGTCTATCTTTCTCTCCCCTTCTCTGTCTTCCCCTCCCCTCTCCATTTCTCTCTGTCCTATCCAACAACAACGACATCAATAACCACAACAAGGGCAGAAAAAGGGAAAATAAATATTTTTTTAAAATTTTTAAAAAAGAAGATATGGAAGGGGAAAAATCACAGAAGAAACAAGAAAAAGGGGGAAAAAGGAAATGAAGCTCTTTCTGATTTATTACTTTTAAAATTTTTGATTTATTATTTGCATATCTGAGTGGTAGCTTCTAAAGTTGTATTTTGGGGAATGTGGTTAGAAGACTACGAGTGAATTCTGAAATGGATTTAAGGAGTGTCTATCAGTTATTTAGTTAGAGCACAGTGAGCATTATCAGCATTATTATTAGTAGGGAGGGTATAGGTGGTTTTGTTAAACTTCAATATTATAGTTATGTGGGGAGATGTCTAGTGTAGTTTTAAAATCATGAAATGGGCTCAAAAAGCTTGACAGTAACTATTTTAAAATATTGGTCGAAGGCAGATGCCTTCATATCCAAACTAACTGTGGTTCAAGGACTAAGCAATTCTCTGTGGATGCAGTTGCATTGCAGATGGCTGGCAGGAGTAATGATTCACTGTGCTGGTGTGAGGCCCTGCCAGCTTAACGCTTCCACATGCAGCTCTTATTATATTCACCCTGTGCATTATAACGTTCTTGGCTTGCTAACTAATAAAGAAATAAACCCAGAGCCTCTCTGCTAGAATGATAGATTGCTTTATCATGGAAGCCACTGCCTACAAAGAAATATAATTGTTCAGGATGGAGCTTATTGAGAACAACACAATAAGGTCAGCAAGCAAGGATAAAAATTATATCCCATGCACAAGAAATGGGATGGAAACTCAGACTAATTTGCAATTAACTATACTTAAGCTTCCAGCCAGGTGATCTAGGGCTTAAGCAAATAGAATTCTGAGAGTACAAAACCTAAACACTATTTTACTGAACTAAGCATTTCACTTTCCTTTTGTGAGAGGGATGGAGAATGAGGTACAGGCTGGTGAAATAAATTGAAAATGTGTATTGTTTTCTGTCTAGCCAAGATGTGAATTGAAATTAAATCTTCACGGTACCACATTTATCATACAGGGTTGAAACCAGGTAATTGTGAAATACCAACTGCGTTTGTTATATCATTTCTGTAATATCAATTCTGTAATATCATTTCTGTTATAGCAATTCTGTATATAGACATTGGGAAGAAAAGGAGGAACTGATCATAATTTCCCCTAGCAATTTGTGTAAAGGTGGCACTGATGTAAAGGTGGCAGTAATGCTCATGCCCTGGAAGTCTACCTGTTTAACTTCTTCAAAACTCTCAACAGAAATGACAGATGCAATTTTTTTTTTTTAGCATGAGCATAAACTCTGATAAGTGCTTTTCAAGTGTATTTTTCCCCCAACTCTTCTATCACTTATTGAGGGAAGGTTAATTAATGTACAGGATTGTTGTTGTCACCAGGGGACATTTCCACATTTACCCAAGATTGGAATCAGCACATTTCACCCTCCACCAGACTGTCACTCTCTTCCACTGGAGGGACTTGGATCTCCAGCCTCCCCTTGGTGCTCCTCTCTTCCCCACTCTGAGTCCCTATATCTGCTGCAATAGCTCATGGTCCATCGAGCATTCACCCTGTGTTGTTCATTGCTTTGTTTCAAAAGTAGTTTTATGGCAACTAGTTGTGGATAGGGTGTGTGTGTGTGTGTGTGTGTGTGTGTGTGTGTGTGTGTGTCTGTCTGTCTGTCCTGGGTCTCACAGTGTGTAGTTCTACTGCTCCTGGGATGACTCTCTTTCTCTTTCTCTTTCTTTCTTTTTTTTAATATTTATTTTATTTATTTATTCCCTTTTGTTGCCCTTGTTGTTTTATTGTTGTAGTTATTATTGTTGTTGTCATTGTTGTTGGATAGGACAGAGAGAAATGGAGAGAGGAGGGGAAGACAGAGAGGGGGAGAGAAAGATAGACACCTGCAGACCTGCTTCACCGCCTGTGAAGCGACTCCCCTGCACGTGGGGAGCCGGGGTTCGAACCGGGATCCTTATGCAGGTCCACCTGCGCTTAACCCGCTGCGCTACAGCCCGACTCCCCTTCTTTTTTCCTTTTTTCCTTCCTTCCTTCCTTCCTTCCTTCCTTCCTTTCTTTCTTTCTTTCTTTCTTTTTTTCTTTCTTTCTCTCTCCCAGGGCATCACTGATCCAGGCTGACTTTTTTTTCCAGACAGAAAGAGGTAGAGAGTGAGAGAGATGTCCAGGTGGTGGCTCACCTGGTTGAGCACACATGCTATAATGCACAAGGACTTGGATCCAAGCCCCCCACCCCACCCCCATCTGCAGGGGGAAAGCATCATGAGTGGTGAAGCAGTGTTGTAGGTATCTCTGTCTCTCACACTCTCTATCACCCCTTCCCTCTCCATTCCTGGTTGTCTCTATCCAATATATAAATAAAGATAATTCAAAAAAAATTTTTTTTAAGGAGAGAGAGAGAAATCAGCACCAGAGTTTCCCCCAGTGTGGTGGGGGCTGGGCTCTAACTTGGGTCATGTGCATAACAAAGCAGGCATTCTTCCAGTTGAGCTATCTTGCCGGACCGGACCCCTTCTTTTCTTCTTTCTTTCTTTCTTTCTTTCTTTCTTTCTTTCTTTCTTTCTTTCTTTCTTTCTTTCTTTCTTTCTTTCTTTCTTTCTTTCTTTACCAGAGTATTGTTCAGCTCTGGTTTATGGTGTTTTGGGAGATTGAACCTGGGCCTTTGGAACCTCAAGTATGAGAGTCTCTTTGCATAACCATTATGCTATCTCTACCCCCCTTTTTTAAATTGAAGAAGAAGAAAGAGAGAGAGAGAGAGAGGAAGACAGAGAGGTGCATCACAGCACTGGTTGGTCCCCACCTGGGGAGCTTCTCTTTGGCGTCACTGTGCTATTCTTGCTCTACCGAGTGAACTATATTTGGACCCACCCCCATGTGAATAAATTAGCAATAAAAACTTGGTCCCGGGGCCAGGAGATAGCTCACCCAGCAGAGTGCACGTTTCACCACATGTGAGGACCTGGGTTAGAGCCTCCAGCATCACATGGGAGCACCATGCATGGTAGTGTCATAAATGGTGAAGCAGTGCTGTAGTATCTCTCCCCGCCATCTCTATCTGATACTGGAACAGTGAGATTGTGTTGTTGCGAAGCTCTGGTGCTAGGGGCAAAAAAGTTGGTCCTTACGTAATAGGAATGCTGATGATTATTGTCACCAGGGTTATCACTGGGGCTCAGTGCAGGCACTATGAACCCATCGATCCCGGCAGCCATTTCTCCCCTATTTTTATTTGATAGGAGAGAGAAATTAAGAGGGAAAGGAAGGAGGGAGGGAGGAAGGCAGGCAGGGAAAGGGAGAGACCTACCAACCTGATTCACTGCTTGTGAAACTTCCTCTCCCCCCTCCCGCCCCCAAAGGTGGGGAGCAGGGTCTCAAACCCAGGTCATGTGCTCAACTGGGTGCAGCACCACCGTTGGCCCCAACAGCTTTTTAATCCAATAGTATATCCAGGTCTGTGCGGTGGCGGGAAGGGGAAAGGGAATGTAAAAGGTTGTACCCAGAACCCTGGTCTCAGGAAAATGTCGCCACATCGCCTGGAAGTACAGAAGCAGCTGGAAGGCTTGTGTTCTCAGGCGCCAGCCCTTGCTGCTTCTTCAGGTGGGATCGTGATGTGGGGAGGTTGGAATGAAACTCGCTTCTCTGGCCTGCAGGCTCTTGTCAGGCAGAACAGATTTATGCCCCTTGTGTGTTTACCTCCCAGCCCCACAGAGAGCTCACAGAAGAAGGAAATGGTGTTCTTTTGTCAAGAAGTTTCCAGTCTTCGTATGTACTCATGAAACAGTTGGAACTTGAAATCAGATTGCTTTTAATCAAGGGAAAAGCTGTGCAAATTGAGGAGTGCATTTAGCTGAAGGGCTCTCCCCTCTCCCCCATGCCATTCGATGACTTGTTGGGAGAAGTCCTGTCACCTGTGAAGGAGCTGTTTTTGTTTTTTTTTCCAGAATGACTGGACCATACAAGCGAGCATAACATCCAATATGCACTTGCGAATCTACTGCGAAAACCTGCCTATCCTAAAGCTCGTCTGTCTAGGCTCTCAAAACCCCAGATACCTATTTGCCTTACGTTGCCATTTACCTCCTGGTAAAGTGTACAAAGCTTGCTTCCAAGAAGTGGGTTCCAGGAGGACCGGGTCCCAAAGTCTGCCCACCAGCCGTGTCTTACCACTTGGTGACACAGCAACACAGAGTTGTGTGGCAGGTGGCAATGCACCAGGCAGGTTCTTTGTTGCAAATAACATCCCTTCTGACTGGCTCAGCAAAGAGGAGAGGATTGGGGCTGCGAGATAGCTCACCTGGTAGAGTGCACACTTTCCACTTGCCAAACATTCATGTGTGAGCTTTTTGCTCCCAGCACCACGTGGAAGTACTATGCCTGACATCAGGAGAAGCTCCATGAATGGTGGAATAATATTGTGATATCTCTTCTGTCTATCTGTCTCTTTGTTTCTTTTGTACCTGAGCACTGCTCAGCTCTGGCTTATGGTGGTATGGGGGATTGAACCTGAGACTTGCAGGCGTGAAAGACTCTTTGCAGAACCATTATGCTATCTACTTCTGTCCTGTCTTTCTCTCTATATATGTGGTTGAAAGACAGAGGGTGGGGTGGGAGTCCTAAAGGAACAGTGAGATTGTGCACACATAAGGTTCCAGTGGGTAAAAACGACGGCAATAAAAGTACACCAAGGGCCGAGAAATAGCTCACTGGGATGGTACGTTGTTTTGCCATGTGTGTGACCCAGCTTTGAGCCCGGCCTCACCGCATTGAAGGCAGCTTCTGTGCTGCGGTCTCTTTCACTTTCTCTCTCTCTGCCTTTATCTAAAAAAAAGAAAGCAAGGGGGTCGGGTGGTGGCGCAGTGGGTTAAGCACATGTGGTGCTAAGCTCAAGGACCGGCGTAAGGATCCCGGTTCAAGCCCCGGCTCCCCACCTGCAGGGGAGTCGCTTCACAGGCGGTGAAGCAGGTCTGCAGGTGTCTGTCTTTCTCGCCCCCTCTCTGTCTTCCCCTCCTCTCTCCATTTCTCTCTGTCCTATACAACAATGAACAACATCAACAATGGCAATAATAATAACCAAAACAAGGCTACAACAACAAGAGCAACAAAAGGGGGAAAAATGGCCCCCAGGAGCGGTGGATTCATGGTGCAGGCACCGAGCCGAGCAATAACCCTGGAGGAAAAAAAAAAAAAGAAAGCAAAGAAAAAGAATACACTGAGAAGCTCACAGAGTCTCTAGGACATTGAGAGCTTTAGGTCTGTAAGCCTGAATGGGGCCGCTGATACTGCCCCCATTTCTGGGCATGAGCACCCCAGCACACAAGGCCAGTGCTGGAAGTAGGGCACACACACCAGGACCTCCACGATGGCTGCCCAGAGGCCGAATTCTCTCCTTCAGCCTCTGCCACCCTTGCTGGGATGCGTTCTGGACTTTGACTCTGCCTTCACCCTCTTCCAAACCCACCCCTCTCGTGGGAGCGGCACTGCACACCCACACCCTGGCTGCAAGGTAATCTGAGAAAGTCTGTTTGTGCCTTCCACCTTGGGAAGCAAAATGTACAAAGTCCTCCTGACACAGGAAGGGTGTGCAGACGTGCCAGGCAACCACAGAGCCAGGGAAATGTTGGCGCATTAAGCGAGCCTGAGGCAGAGCGCATAGAGCTCCAATAGCACACTGTTGACCTTTCTACATGCTGCCTTGGTAACGCTGGAAATGTAGCATTTCCCATGGGTTAGAAGAGTGCAGTGATTCACTTCTTCATCTGCCGAGGGGTGTTTGCGAGCTGGGGTGATCCAGGGAAGTAGCAACAGCTGCAGTCAAGAGCCGAAGAGGGCCACGTAGCTTAACAATTGCCTCCTGATAATCACACGCCACCAGTGATATTCATGATGATGACAGTCACTAAGAAGAGCCCTGAACTATACTCCAGATACTTATCTGCCCGATGAAGCCACACACTGAGATGCTTTACATCACCAGTCCAGAGGGAGATACAAAATTAAAAACCACAAAGAGATAGCACCTCAAGCCTATTAGACTAGCCATCATCAAAAAAGGCAAACGAGGAAAGGAAACCCTTGTGCAGTGTTGGTAGGAATGCAAGTTGGTGCTGCCACGATGGAAAAATAGTACGGAGATTCCTAAGAAAAACATTCAAATTGAAGTACTATACGGTCCAATAATTTCACTTCTGAAGATGATTCAAGGGAAATGAAAACATTAAGCTTGAAAAGGTATCTGTGCCCCCATATTTATTGCTGCACTATTTGCAACAGCCTAGAAATCTGTCTAGGTGGTCTTTGACGCTGAATGGATTAAAAAAAAAAAAAAAGAAGGTACATATAGACAAAGGAATCCGATTCCATAATAAAACATGAGGCAGTAAGCCAAAGATAAATGCAGTGTGGTCTCACGTGTGAAATCTAGAAAAGTGTAACTGAACACAATAAAATTAACCCAAGCATCAAATTCATAGAAAAATAAATCAAACTAATGGTTACTGAAGGCGGAGAGCGGGGAGAAGAGGGATTGGAAGATGAGCAGAAGATAAAAGTGTCCAGTTAGAACAGAAAGAAGTACTAGGGATGTGATGTACAGCGTGGTGACTGCAGCTGGGATTGCTGTGTAACATGAAAGTATATCACTAGAGTTCTCATCACAAGGAGAAATTTTTGTTCCTTCCTCTTTTATTTTTATTGTATCTACATAAGAAGAGGGATGTCAGCTAAGCCTAGTGTGGTAATTATTTCCCAGGATATATATATACATCAAAACATCAGGCTGTGTGCCTTTATTGTGTGTCAACTATTTTTCAATGAAATTGCAAGCACGCACACACGCACGCACGCACGCACGCACGCACAGAAACAGGACTTCAGTTTTCTCTTCGGAGCTGGCTCATAAAGCTTCAGCAAGGGTTAGCGGCTGTATTAGTTTCCCGTAGCTGCTCTAACAAATAATCACAAACTGAATGGCTTAAAGCAACACACCTTTTACCTCCCCTTTGCTTTTGGTTGATTTAACATTGGTTTATAATATTAGAAGATGTCAGATAGTTTCACATGTATGTGTGTGTACAACTCACTGCTTCCATGATCAACGACAATATACATTCAACGTAAAAGCTTTATTTATTTATTTTAAATTATTTATTTATTCATGAGAAAGATAGGTACATGTGCTGCCAGAGATTGAACTCAGGACCTCATGCTTGAGAGTCCAATGCTTTAACCTCTGCACCACCTCCCAGACCATAGCTTTATTTATTTTATCTTATGTGAGGAAAGGGAGGGAGGGATACCAGGAATATGCAGCTCTAGAAATTGAACCCAAGGCTCCCTCACATATGTAGGACATATGCTGTACCTGCAGAGCCTCGCTGACCACAAAGCAATACACATTTATTTCCTCACAGTTCTGGGGGCTACAAGTCTGAAGCTACTTCTCACTTAACAGATACAATGTCTGCCTTCATCTTCGTGTGTGTGTGTGTGTGTGTGTGTGTGTGTGTGTGTGTGTGTGTGTGTGTGTGTGAAAGGGGGGGCAGGTGGTGGTGCACCTGGTTGAGCACACATGTCACAGTGTGCAAGGACCCAGATTTGAGCCCCTGATCCCCACCTGCAGGGGGAAAGCTTTGCGAGCAGTGAAGCAGTGTTGCTGGTGTCTCTCTGTCTCTCTCCTTCTCTATCACCCCCTCCTCTCTCAATTTCTAGCTGTATCTAAAAAATAAATAAATAAATAAAGACGAGGGTGGGGGAAAGAGAGAGAAAAGGAAAAAGAGAAAGGGAGAGAAAGAAAGGGAGAAAGAAAGAAGTATCTTCTTCTGCCTTTTATTCTTCTCAGTGTCCACACACAATCACCAGCTTTCAGACAGTGATTTTTTTTTTTCTTTACCAGAAATCCTAGCCGTACTCTGATGATATTTGTTGAGATAATTTGTTTTAACACTAGGTTCTGGGGGGAGCGCCAATTTCCCAACACTATGTCACTATAGCTCCACTACCCTCACCTTTTTTAAAAAATATATATTTTCCCCCATTTTTTTGTTGCCCTTGTTATTGTTGTCATTGCTGTTGTTGTTGGATAGGACAGAGATAAATGGAGAGATGAGGGAAAGACAGAAAGGAGGAGAGAAAAATAGACACCTATTTTACCACTTGTGAAGCGATGCCCCTGCAGGTGGGGAGCCGGAGGCGCAAACAGGGATCCTTACACGGGTCAGTGTGCTTCTTGCCATGTGTGCTTAACCCGCTGCGCTACAGACTGGCCCCCATCCCCTCTCAATTTCTTTCTGTCTCTGTCCGCCTGGCCCTCCTGTCCTCACTCTTATAAGGATCAATGTTATTACCATTAGGGCTTGCCTTGATAATCTAGGATGATCTCTTTATCTTCTTTTTCCTCTTTATCTTACAATCATTCATTTAGGGGCTGGTGGTGGTGCATCAGGTTCAAGCCCTTGGTCTCCACCTGCTAGGAGGAAGTTTCCCAAGTACCTGGTGAAGCAGTGCTGAAGGTGTCTGTCTCCCTCCCGCTCTATTTCCTCTTCCCTCTCAGTTTCTCTCTGTTGTATCGAATTAAAAACTATATATATATATTATATATATAAAATATATATTTACAGAAGCCAGACCTTCCACCTTCTGCACCCCATAATGATCCTGGGTCCATGCTTCCAGAGGGATAAAAAAATAGGAAAGCTGGGGGCCGGGCTGTAGCGCAGCTGGTTAAGCCCACGTGGCACGAAGCACAAGAACTGGCATAAGGATCCCGGTTCCAGCCCCTGGCTCCCCACCTGCAGGGGAGTCGCTTCACAGGCGGTGAAGCAGGTCTGCAGGTGTCTGTCTTTCTCTCTCCCATTTGTCTTCCCCTCTTCTCTCTATCATCAACAACAACAATAAAAAAACAACAAGGGCAACAAAAGGGGAAATAAATAATAAAAAATTTAAAAAAAAGAAATTCTCTAAAAAAGAAAATAGGAAAGCTTCCAATAGAGGAGATGGGATACAGAACTCTGGTGGTGGGAATTGTACCCCTCTTATCCTATCCTCTTGTTGATCATTAGTAAACCAAATAAAAAAGCATAATTTTTTAAAATTTTTATAAATGACTTAGCCAGGATTACTATTAAGTTAGTGAGGCCAATCCCTGAGCCTACTTTTTTCTTCTTCTTTTTTTTTTTCTTTTTGCCTCCAGCATTATTGCTGGGGCTTGGTGCCTACACTAAAGATCCACTGCTCCTGGAGGCCATTTTCCCCTTTTGTTGCCCTTATTGTTTATCGTTGTTGTTATTATTGTTGTTGTTATTGTTGTCCTTGGTGTCGGATAGGACAGAGAGAAATTGAGCGAGGAGGGGAAAGACAGAGAGGGGGAGAGAAACATAGACACCTGCATACCTGCTTCACCACTTGTGAAGCGACCCCCCTGCAGGTGGGGAGCTGAGGGCTCGAACTGGGATCTTTTTTTCTCTCTCTCTCTCTTTTTTTAATTGGGGAATTAATGTTTTACATTTAACAGTAAGTACAATAGTTTGCACATGCATAACATTCCCCAGTTTCCCATATAACAATACAACCCCCACTAGGTCCTCTCAATCCTTCTTGGACCTGTATTCTCCCCACCCACCCACCCCAGAGTCTTTTACTTTGGTGCAATACGCCAATTCCATTTCAGGTTCGACTTGTGTTTTCTTTTCTGATCTTGTTTTTTAACTTCTGCCTGAGAGTGAGATCATCCCATATTCATCCTTCTGTTTCTGACTTATTTCACTCAACATGATTTTTTCAAGGTTCATCCAAGATGGGCTGAAAAAGGTGAAGTCACCATTTTTTTATAGCTGAGTAGTATTCCACTGTGTATATATACCACAACTTGCTCAGCCACTCATCTGTTGTTGGACACCTGGGTTGCTTCCAGGTTTTGGCTATTACAAATTGTGCTGCCAAGAACATATGTGTACACAGATCTTTTTGGATGGGTGTGTTGGGTTCCTTAGGATATATTCCCAGGAGAGGAATTGCAGGATCATAGGGTAGGTCCATTTCTAGCCTTCTGAGAGTTTTCCAGACTGTTCTCCATGGAGGTTGGGCCAATTGACAGTCCCACCAGCAGTGTAGGAGGGTTCCTTTGACCCCACACCCTCTCCAGCATTTGCTGCTGTTACCTTTTCTGATGTATGACATTCTCACAGGAGTGAAGTGGTATCTCGTTGTTGTCTTTATTTGTATTTCTCTGACAATCAGAGACTTGGAGCATTTTTTCATGTGTTTCTCGGCCTTTTGGAGCTCTTCTGTTCGATCCGGGATCTTTACACTGGTCCTTTTGCGCTACTGCCAGGCCCCCAAAGCATAAATATTTTTTTAAAATCTTTAATTTAATCACACCTGCAAAAACTCCTTTTCAAAATAAGGTAATTATCTCATGTCTTAAATATTAGGACATACTATCATTAAGGGATATTATTAAAAAAGGGGGGGACACATTGTTCAATTTGCAACATGATAGATGAGGACTATGGAAGAAAAGACTAGAAGAATCAGACAAGACTGTGCCAAAAAATATTATGTCGTCAGGTCCCTTCTTAAACTTCTTCAGCCAACCTCTAGTATCTACTAAATGTGGCAAAAACTAAATAACCCCTACCCCTAGACTTAATTCTTAGAGTGATAACTCCTTTGACATAATCTCTTTGAAGCTGGCTTCAAAGCTGCCACAAGTCAAACCATTTGGAAAGCAAAACAAAGGTTATTAGTTAAGAACATAGCTTGGCAAGTGCAGACACAAACCTGACTTGATCTCTCATATTTGTTCAGATGGATGTGAGTTTTAAATAGCTGATTCTTGCTGACTCAGCAAGGCTAACTGCAAGCTAGCACCAAAGACTTGTCTCAGAAAGCCCGCTCTTGCACTGTTAATGGTTTGACCTTGGGCAAGTTCTTTAGCTCTCTGTGTCTCCACTTTCTCGTCTCTGAACTAAGGTTTGATAATACTCACACCATAGAGTTGTTATGGGGCTAAAACGAGATTAAATATGTAAAGAACACTTGACAGGGGCTGGGTGGTAGCGCACCCTGTTAAGCACACATAGTACTAAGCCGGAAGGACCTGTGCAAGGATCCGGGTTCGAGCTCCTGACTACCCACCTGCAGGGGGCTAGCTTCACAAGCTGTGAAGTAGGTCTGCAGGTGTCTTTCTCGCTCCCTATCTCCCCCATCTCTCTTAATTTCTCTCTGTCTTATTCAATAAAATAAATAAATAAAATTAAGAAAAAGGGAAAAAATGGCCGCCAGGAGCAGTGAATTTGTAGTGCCAGCACCCAGCCCCAGAGATAACCCTGAATGCAAAAAGCAAACAAACAAACAACACCATAAGCACTAAATATTAGCCCTCGTAGTTGCTTTTGTAATTGTTGTTAGTACAGCTTCCCTGTACTTTCATCCAATCCTTTATATGCAAATATGGTTAAAAAAAAATAAGCCAAACTGTATTAGAGGGTATTTTTAAAGAAATTGAATTGTTTTAAGCAACTCAAAACCAAAACAAGTTTAATAGTAACTCTCTATAAAAGTAGAATTTTGAAATAAAAGGAAGGGGGGTGGTACTGAGAAAGACTGTTACTTTTGAAAAAAGCATGTACCTTGGAAATTATAAAGGAATTATTTCCTAAAAATAAAACTAGGTCATCACTGCAAAAAGAAAGAAAGAAAGAAATTTGAACATGAACGTCGGTTGAACTGAATGAAAGCCCAAGTGAGGTATCAAATAGACCTCAAATAAATTAAGTGATGTTGCTGTTTGCATGAATAGCAATGACTTTATCACAGTGGGAAGAATTTTTCTCCTTGTAGAAGGCTTTTGCAGACCTCGAGAGATAGAGTCTATCTTCCAGCTTAAAATAGCTCCTTTCATAATCTTTTTTTTATTTTTTATTTTTTATTTATTTTATTTTATTTTATTTATTCCCTTTTGTTGCCCTTGTTGTTTTATTGTTGTAGTTATTATTGTTGTTGTCATCGTTGTTGGATAGGACAGAGAGAAATGGAGAGAGGAGGGGAAGACAGAGAGGAGGAGAGAAAGATAGACACCTGCAGACCTGCTTCACCGCCTGTAAAGCGACTCCCCTGCAGGTGGGGAGCCGGGGTTCGAACCGGGATCCTTATGCGGGTCCTTGTACTTTGCGCCACCTGCGCTTAACCCACTGCGCTACAGCCCGACTCCCTCATAATCTTTTAAATGTAAGAACGTTTACATGCACGACAGCAGGGCTGACATTATTAGCTATGTTTATCAGTTAAGTAACAAATTGTCTAAAATATTTTGGACTTCTCTTTTTTACTCAGGTGAAGTTAAAAACAAGCAAATAGATAACTATTATTTTTTAACCAGAATACTGCTCAGTTTTGGCTTCTGGTGGTGCAGGGGATTGAACCTGGGTCTATGGAGCCTCAAGCATGAGAGCCTGTTTGCATAACTATTATGCTATCTACCCCCACCCCCGCAAATAGATAATTTTAATTCTGCTTATATAGTCTCAAGAGTATTTATTAATTTAATAAAGCCCACATTTGTGACCGGTAATTGAGAATGTTGACATAACCAGGCTCCCTGGTACAAAATGCAAGACTTAATGTTTCATCATGGCTGTGATTCACAAAAGCCCTTAGAAACAAATTGAAAAAAATAAGGACAGAAAGAAAAAATATAACATGAAACTCAGACTGGATGTGGTGTATTGCACCCAAACACAGGACCCTGGGGGAGAGGGAGAATGGAGGGAGTGGAAAGGGTGTTGGGTCTCAGTGTATGATGGTGGGAATGGACCTAAGTTGCGGCTGAGAATGTTTTTCAGACACCTATCACAGGGAGGTGAAAGATTGTACCTATGTGTCAACAAGTCCCCATTACAATTATATATATATGTGAGACAAGGGCGCTGGGCAGTGGCACAACTGGTTAAGTGCATGTGGTGCGAAGTGCAAGGACACCTGCAAGGATACCAGTTCGGGCCTGGCTCCCACCTGCAGGGGGGTCACCTCACATGAGTTGAAGCAGGTCTTGCAGGTGTCTGTCTTTCTTTCCCCCTCTCTATATTCCCCTTCTCCCTCAATTTCTCTCTGTTCTATCCAATAACAACAACAAATGAAAAAAAAAAAAAAGGCCTCTAGAAGCAGTGGATTCGCAGTGTGGGCACCGAGCCCCAGCGATAACCCCGGAGGCAAAAAAAAAAGAAACAAATTGATGGAGACAATCAAGAAATACCAATGAAATTTCTATCACCTCACTAATTTCTCTCTAGTCTTAACACTTAAGACTAGACTTATATGACTACGTTGTGGTGATTTAAAAAATTCAACACGTTCTTCTATTTGACTTTTTTGTTATTGAGTATGCTGTGTTCCAACATACTTTTAAAACTGCAACATAACAAAAGTTTCATTTATCTCTTATTGGCACAATTAATGGAAAACATATTGGTGGATTTTCTTTCTTTTTTTTTTAATTTATTTCTTTATTGGGGAATTAATGTTTTACATTCAACAGTAAATACAATAGTTTGTACATGCATAACATTCCCCAGTTTCCCATTTAACAATACAACCCCCACTATAACATATTGGTGGATTTTCTACTTTCTAATATTTAAAATAGCAACATAGTAAGTTGAAAGAATATACATGAGGAGACCATTTCTTACACGTTATTTGGTCTTTTAAAACATTATTTACAGAATTTTTTTTTCCAGAGCATTGATTAGCTCTGGTTTATGGTGGTGCGGGAGATTGAACCTGGGACTTTGGAACCTTAGACACGGGAGTCTCTTTGCATAACCATTATACATACTATCTACCCCCAACCCCTAGATTTTTTTTTTAAAGTAAACTCAAATTTGCCAGTAGAAACTATTAGGATTACTCCAAAATCAGATAACTGCCATATATATATGCAGAGTACAGAGGATTTAGAAAGGCAAAGCTGGACTCTATCACTGGGGCTTGATTTTTTTTTCTTCTAGTGTTTGCCCTTCTTCCGTAGCCAGTCAACAGGTCAGGTTGAAAGCTGTCAGGAGCTGCTCCTTGCTGGCTTTGAAAGTGACTGGGATCCATGTGGATTCAGTCGGCTAGGAAGGATCCCCAATGAATGGGTACTTACGGAATGCACCACGAGAAGGTCAATACAATGCATCCCACTGGGGCTTGGTGCAGCACTATGAATCCCCATCGCCGGTGGCCACCCCCCCTTTTCTTTCTATTTTATTTAATAGGACAAAGGGAAATTGAGAGGGGAGAGAGACAGACACCTGCAGTTGCTTCCCTGCTCCTGAAGCATCACCGCTGCAGGTGGGGAGTGGTGGCTCAAACCCAGATCCTTGCCCATGAAAACGTGCACTCAACTGGTGTGCCACTGCCCAGCCCCCAAGTTGGACCTTGAAAAATTCATGTTAAGTGAAATAAGTCAGAAACAGAAGGATGAATATGGGATGATCTCACTCTCCGGCAGAAGTTGAAAAACAAGATCCGAAGAGAAAACACAAGTAGAACCTGAACTGGAGTTGGCGTATTGCACCAAAGTAAAAGACTCTGGGGTGTGTGTGTAGGGGGGAGAATACAGGTCCAAAAAGAGTGACAGAGCAGAGGACCTAGTGGGGGTTGTATTGTTATATGGGAAACTGGGGAATGTTATGCATGTACAAACTATTGTATTTACTGTCGAATGTAAAACATTAAGTCCCCAATAAAGAAACTTAAAAAATTAAAAAAGACATAGGAATCTAACTTTGTATTGTTTTCCATGTAATAGCACCATTTAGCAAACAAGCCATCACTTAATTGAAATCCACCTTTATTATATACTATGTTAAATTTCCATAAAATAAGTTTCTTACTTTTCTGTTCTGCTGTACTGATCTACTTGTCTGTTCTTGTGCCAATGCCCTGTTCTTCTGCTGACTACCCTGGCATCCTAATGAGTGTAACTATTCATTAATTTGAGATACTACTAGTGGGGTATTACTGGTCTTGCCTTTTCGAGTTTTGGTATCTGCGATCGCAGACTTGTTGAGCTACTTATTATTTTTCACACAAATCTACAGGGTCCCCTAGTTAGCAGTTATCACTTACACATGGTAATACCTCCGTCAGCTCATCAAGTCAGTTGAGTTCAAGTTGCAGTCAACACTTATTGATGACCTTTTAGCTTTGTTGTCTTAGGAGGCAGTACCCAGAGATTAACCAGGAGGATGGAGAGGAGGGGGAGGGAGAAAGAAATCTTTCCAGAAGCCATTGGCAGAAGGCTATGCTTGCTTGTGACTATCTCCCACTGTCCTCAGGGAGGACCGCCTGGGTCAGTGAGGTAGTAAAGAAAGGTAGAAGAGCATGTTTCTCCGGCATGTGCCTTTTCATTTTCCTGATTACAAGTTTAGAATGCAAGAGGGAAAAAAACCCTATGAGGAATACTTAGGTAGAGTTAGGGGAAGGGGCGCCTTTAACAGTGGAGTAAGAACCACTAATTTGAATCTTATAAAATGAAGAAGGAGAAGAGAAGGAGAAGGAGAAGTTGTCGTCATCATGGAACATGTACTCAGTGGAGTACTACTTAGCAGTTAAAAAAAAAAGACTGTAATGTGTCCCTTGGGACTAAATGGATGGACTTGGCAGTGGTTATGCTCATTGAAGTAAGAAAGTGAAGGACAACTACAAGATGATTTCACTCATATGTGGAATATAGAGAACTGAAAGACATGAACTTGGAAAAAGGAAAACATATATATGGTGTGGGGGTAAATAGCATAATGGCTATGCAAACAGACTCACATGCCTGAGGCTCCAAAGTACCAGGTTTAATCCCCTGCATCATCATAAGCCAGAGATGAGTAGTGCTCTGGTTAAAAACAAATACATATATAGTTATATATATTTTTATATATTGTAATCAATCTATATCTATGATCTTGGGAGAACTATGGTGGTTACCATGGGAGGCGGGTGGAGGAACAGAACTTTGATGGTGGGATGGTGTGGAATTATACCCCTAATATCTCTTTTTAAAATTTATTTATTTATTTATTTTCACCTTTTTTGTTGCCCATGTTTTTTTATTGTTGTTGTAATTATTATTGTTGTTGTTGATGTTGTCGTTGTTGGATAAGACAGAGAGAAATGGAGAGAGGAGGGGAAGACAGAGAGGAGGAGAGAAAGAGAGACACCTGCAGACCTGCTTCACCGCCTGTGAAGCAGGTGGGGAGCCGGAGGAGTTGCTTCACAGGCGGTGAAGCAGGTCTGCAGGTGTCTCTCTTTCTCTCCTCCTCTCTGTCTTCCCCTCCTCTCTCCATTTCTCTCTGTCCTATCCTATGTCCTGTCGCTATACCCCTATTATCTTATGGTCTTGTATATCACTATTAAATCCTTAATTAAAAAAAAAGGTGGAAGAACAGCAGGAAAAAATTGCCTGCTTCTGAGTTTTGATTAGAAATGCTTTATTGTTTTAATATATTTATGAGAGAGGGGGAGAGAGAGAGAGAGAGAGAGAGAAGGAGAGAGAATCAGAGCATCACTTTGGTACATGTGATGCTGGAGGTCCAACCCAGGATGTTGTGCTTAAGGGCCCAACACTTTATCTACTTGTGCCACTTTGCAAAATGGCTTTATTCTTTTCTAAGAAAAAAAAATAACATAAGTTTTGTTAGTGATTTAATAGTGGTTTACAAGATCATAAATTCTCAAAAAGAGAATTGAGGCTCACTGTAGCCAGTGACAAGAGAATTGAGGCTAATTATATGGCTAACAGAAGCGATGTGCAAACGGAAGACACGTGACACAGAAAATGGCAATGCAACATAGGGCAAGAGGGAGTTTAGTAGTTCCCCACCACTCCGCCAAAGTTCTGTACCCACCCTCCCTCTCTCAAGTATAGTTCTCACAAAGTCTTAGAGATAGTTTGGTTACTTCTTCACTTTTTCCAAGTTCCTCTTTTTCAGTTGTCTGTATTCTCCACGTGAATGAAACCATCCAGTAGTTGTCTTTCACTTGCTTACTGCCTTCTCTAAGCACAGTCACCTCCAATTCCATCCATTTTGTCCTGAAGGGTACAATCTCATCTTTTTAAATTACAGAGTAGCATTCCATGGAGTATGTGTTCCATAACTTCTTTATCCAGCCATCTGTCGATGGGCATTTAGGCTACAACTCCCTGACTATGATGAATAATACAGCTATGAGCATGGGGGCCAGGCAGTGGTGCAGCCAGTTCAGCGCACATAGTATTAAGCGAAAGGACCCGTGCAAGGATCCAGGTTCGAGCTCCTGGTTCCCTACCTGTGGGGGGTTGCTTCACAAGAGGCAAAGCAGGTCTGCAGGTGTCTGTCTTTCTTTTTCCCTCTCTATCTCCCCCTCCTCTCTCAATTTCTCTTTGTTCTATGCAATAAAAGGAAAAAATGGCTCCAGAAGCAGTGGATTTGTAGTGCTGGCACCAAGCCACAGCGATAACCCTGGAGGCAAAAAAAAAAAAAGGGGGGGGAGGGTACCCATGTCCTTTTGAATTAGTGCTCTCACGTCCTCTGATTACATGCCCAAGAGTGGTATTGCTGGATCATAAGGCAGTTCCACTTTTATTTGCTTAAAGATTTTCCATAGGGGCTGCACCAGTTTGTACCCACCCACACACACAGACAGTGTAATGAAGTTCCTCTCTCTCTACACCCTTGCCAGCTCTTGTCATTTCCTGTTTGTAGGCTATTCTCCCAGGTTTAAGGTAGAATCTCAATGTGATCTTAATTTGCATTTATTTATTTTTTTTACCAGAGCACTGTTCAGCTCTGGCTTATGGTGGTGCGGGGGATTGAACCTGGTACTTCAAAGCCTCAGGCATGAGAGTCTGTTTACATAACCATTATGCTACTTACCCTCCGCCCCTCAATTCTCTTTTTAAATAGTGTCATGAAAATGTAAAAGTAGTTAATGGGTGTGGGTATAGAGAATTAACAACTGATGGGCCAGATAAATAGCTCATTTGGATAGTTCACTGCTTTTCACTGTCCAAGGTTTGAGCCTGGCCCACACTGCATCAAAGGAAGCTTAGGTGCTATGGTCTTTTTGACTCTCTCTCTCTTTCTCTTGAGAAAGAGAGAACTAAAAATGAATGTATAGAAAGAAGCATGGGGGTGGTGGTGGCGACATACCTAATTGAGCGCACATGTTACAATGTGCAGGGGCCCAGGTTTGAGCCTCTCGTCCCCACCTGCAGGGGGAAAGCTTTGCAAGTGGTGAAGCAGTGTTGCAGGTGACACTCTCTCTCTATCACACACTTCCCTCTCAGTTTCTGTTTCTATGTAGCAAATTAATATGTGGCTTTGTTTAAGGTTAAACAAGTGAGAGGTTTATTCATAAAAATCACTGTCAACATGAGGGGAAAAGCCTAGCTAAGAAAATAGGCAAAAGTCCAAAGTCTGGGAGTCAGCCGGTAGCGCAGCGGGTTAAACGCACATGGCGCAAAGCGCAAGGACTGGCGAAAGGATCCTGGTTCGAGCCCTGGCTCCCCACGCAGGGGAGTCGCTTCACAGGCAGTGAAGCAGGTCTGCAGGTGTCTATCTTTCTCTCCCCCCTCTCTGTCTTCCCCTCCTCTCTCCATTTCTCTCTGTTCTGTCCAACAACAATGACATCATCATCAACAACAATCACTACAACAATAAAACAAGGGCAACAAAAGGGAATAAATAAATAAATAAATATTAAAAAAAAAAAAGAAGAATCTGCCGCTCCTGGCAGCCATTTTAAAAAAAAGTCCGAAGTCTACAACTAAGCTACCCAAGACCACCACATGAAGAGATCAGGATCAGTCCAGAGCTACACCAACAGGAGAGTGCTGTGATCGATCCAGTTAAGAGAGCGAGCTGCTGCAAGTCCTTGCTTATATAGTCCCTGCACCCACATTCTCTTGTGAGTGTGCTCTGTACTTAGGCTGACGACATTTGTATGCTAATTGTCCCAAATTCCTGTTGGGATCACATATCTTCTATCCAATAAATAAAGATATAAAAAATTTTAATGAAAAAAGTATGAGTATTGAAAGTCTCCTGTACCTTGTGTTATTCACATAGAGAGACATTTCCTGGAAGTGAGTTACAAGAATATAATCTTAGAGCAGGGAGATCACCTAGGTAGAAGGTACACTTGACTATGGGCAAGGACACACGTTTGAGCCTCTGACGCCACGTGGGAGCACCACATTTAGGGGAAGTTTCATGAGCAATGGAGTGATGCTGTTGATGTGGCTCCTATTTTTTTTTTTTTTTTTGCCTCCAGAATTATTGCTGGGGCTTGGTGCCTGTACTATGAATCCACTGCTCATGGTGGCCATTTTCCCCGTTTTATTGAATAGGACAGAGAAAAATTGAGAGGGGAGGGGAAGACACAGAGAGGGAGAGAAAGATAGACACCTACAGACCCGCTTCACCACTTGTGAAGCAACCCCCCTGCAGGTGGGGAGCCGGGGACTCAAACCAGGATCCTTGCACGGGTCCTTGTGCTTCGTACTATGTACACTTAACCCAGTGCGCCACTGCCTGACCCCTTCTCTTCTATTTTTGTCTCTCCCTCTCTGTTTCTGTGATTAAATAAAAACATCTGTTGAGAGCTGAGAAATTGTGTTGGCACAATGCCTCAGGGGCAAAAAAGGGAAAAATAATCTAGTTTTCTTCCATTTCTCATTACAGATTAACATCCTTGTTTATTAAACTACGAATTGGTGACACTGCATTTTTTAGGCTTTGTAATATTATAAACCAATGCTAACTCAATAAAAATATGTTAAAATTAAAAAAAAATTTTTTTTGAAAGGGAAAGGTAAAGAGGGCTGGGTGGTAGCACACTTAGTTGAACACACATGTTTCAATGCACAAGGACCCTGATTCCAACCTCCAGCCTCTACCTGCAGGGGGAAAGCTTTACAAGTGGTGAAGCAGTGCTGCAGGCATCTCTTTGTCTCTCTTCCTCTTTATCTCCCCCTTCCCTCTCTACCTCTGACTGTCTCTGTCTAATAAATAAAGATAATAACAATTTTAAAAAAACATTAATTTTTTTTTTAAAAAAAAAAGAAGGAGGGAAGAAAGATGGAGAAAGAGAGATACTTGAAGACCTGTTTCACAGCTGGTGGAGCTTCTTCCCCTGCAAGCGGGGGTGGGGGGAATGGCTTGAACCTGGATCCTTGTGCACGATGACATGAGCACTCCTCCAGCTGGACCACCGCCTGGCTCCTCTAATCTTGTTTAACAGTGCTGGCCAGTGAGGAAGAAACCTGCTCCGGGTTCCAGCCTCCCAGCAGGGAGCAAGTTTCCTCAACCCCTCTAGCCACCACCACCACCACCACCACTCCCCATTTTCTGCCCTCTTCTGCTGCACGTGGCTGCTGAGCACCCTGTGCAGGCTCACCCCCACCCAAGTCCCTCTGAGTCCCACCAAACCCTGCCTGATGCACCTGACTGCTAGAAGTCAGGGTGCACTTGTCTCTGTCTGGGAAAGACTCCCTCTGGGGTCCTCACTGGAGCTCTCTCCATCCCCAGGCTCTAGTTGGCCTCTGCGGCCAGAAAATTATCTTTGATCTCCCCCCCACCTCTTCCCCCACAGACACATACAAGGTGGGATCTGCTGAGGTAGAATGCTTTTCCTCTCTACAAAACTGAACCAATTTGTAGTTAATATGTATTTATGTATTCAATATATATGTATACAAGTCACAGTACCCACAAGCAAAGTTCCTGGTTCAAGTCAAATTATTCCAAATAAAATCTTCTACCTACTCTCCTTTCCTTCTAAGGAATAAGCATCATAGTTTTCAGAGTCTGAGATCAATTTAGTTGCAATTGTCATTTGCAAGTTATTTGTTGTAGTTATCCAGATTCCATATATATAACTGAAATCACCCAGTAGTGATCTTTCACTTCTTTTTTCACTTAAGATAATCACCTCTAGTTATATGCACTACCATCCCTTCTTACTCCCCACTAAGGCTTCGCTGGGATTTCATGCTTATGTGAGTACCTTGCACGGCCAACTCTTTTTATCTGTCTTAAGATATTTATTCGTTTGTTTATTTATTTATTTTGGATAGAGACAGGCATTGACAAGGAAAAGGGAAAGAGAAGGAGAGAGGGAGAGAGAGAGACCTGCAGCACTGTTCCACCACTCGTGAAGTTTCCCCACTGTAGGTGGGGACCAGAGCTTGAACCTGGGTCCTTGTGCACTGTAATGTGTATGCTCAACTGGTTGCCTCACCACCTGGTCCCTCCTTTTTCCTTTCCTTTTCTCACCGTCATAAATTTGAACAGAGAGAAAACTCAGCCTCAAACCCAAGCAGACGAGGGCCATTTATGCCACCTCAGCTCCTGCTAGAACTAGTCAGAGAGGGAGACCATGCCAGCCCTCCTCACCTCCACCTCTGCTATCCAAGAGTGCTGGCAGAAACACTCTAGATGAATTTGCAGGGGAGGATTATTTTCAAATGCAGATGGTGTGCCTGGCGGCTTCCTCTGGCCCCTCCAGAGCTACTCCATCCTCCTCCAGCCACTTGGTGGCCCTGCAGGCCTACCTCCCTGAGTTCAGTCAACAGGCTCCTGTGCCCTCTCCCTCCCAGTAGTCTCAGGCTGCCAGGAGGAGATGGGAAGCTGGGAAGAGAGAGATGAGGTTTTCATTTCCTGCCAGTGCCTATCTGCTGGGTCTCAGAGAGCTAGCTGCCTGCATCCCTGAACCAAGAGCCATAGCTCCTGTCAAGAGACCCTCTTGACAGAATTCTTTCTTGAGCTTCCAGTAACTGTTCCCTCCTTCTGCTCCTTCTGGCCTGTGTCTTCTCTCAGTCCCAATATGCCTTTGTAAAAAGTCTATTAAGCTTGTCTCGGTTTGCTCAATCTCAGGGCAAATCTCTTTCCTGCCAGAACCTGAAATGATACAGGCGGCTTGTCTGGCAAGGCCTTTGGATGGAACATCCATGGACCCTTTATTGTTCTGGGCAGAGGTAGAGAGAGTTGGAGATGACTGCAGGCACCTGGCCCGAAGCCGGGATCTTGAAAACTGTGGGGACAGGGGCTGTATCCTACTGTCTTTGCACCCCCAGCTCTTTGGCAAGGCCTGTCTTGTAGTCGCAGGTCCTTTCTTCATTTTTCGGCCATGATGATGATGATGATGATGATGATGATGATGATGATGATAATGATGATGATGATGATGATGATGATGATAATGATGATGATGATATCTTTATCAGCCTCCTTTTTCTTTTCTTACTATTTTGGTTATTTTTATTTTATTGGACAGAGACAGAGAGAGAAGTCAAGAAGAAAAGAGGAGTTAGGGAGAGAGAAAGCGATACCTGCAGTACTATTTCACCACTCATGAAGCTTCCCCCTGCAGATGGTGACCAGGGACTTGAACCCGGGTCCTTGCACATGATGGTATGTGTACTCAGCCATGTGCACCACCACCCAATCCTGTTTTGTTTTTTTTTCTGGTAAGAAAACTAAACATGAGATTTATCCTCTCTGTATTTAACAGTATGTACTGTGCTGTACCACAGATCTATAGAGTTTAGTCATCTTATAGATTGCGTCATTTTTCACTAAAATGCAGTGATCTCATAGAATTATTTTATAATAGGTAAAAACAGAGGGAAAAAAGACACAAAGCAAGTATTTATATGCAACTAGTTGGGCAGGTTTTTTTTTCTTTGAGTACTCTGTTTCTATAATAAGATGAGTGTTCTCTACAGTCCATTCCAGTGTGATTCTGAACTGTTAAAAATGAGTCATAGGAATGGGGATGCAGAAAGGAAAAGCAATTTTGATCATTTTAACATTTCCGTAAAAATCAAGAAACAGGTAGAACTGGCTTTGACCCACTGGAGCCTGTTGTCTGTCCAGAATAGTTTCCCATTTCTTCCCCTGGGGCACTTGGAGATTTCTTTCCTTGATGCCACATGACTCTGGTGTACAGTTCATTCGTAGTGCCCTATCCTTCCATGACAAGCATTTAGTAGTCACGTGACCTAAACAGAGCTATTCTGAGCCTTCTCTAGAATTGATACATGCATAAGGGGACACAGATTACTTTCTCCTACAGTTGCTCTATCTTTCTGCTTAGATCTTGACTACCTTTGACAAATCATTTAACTCTTGTTATATATATATATATATATATATATATATATATATATATATTTATTTATTTATTTTCCCTTTTGTTGCTCTTGTTTTGTATTGTTGTTGTAGTTATTATTGTTTTTTTAATGATGTCGTCGTTGTTGGATAGGAGAGAGAGAAATGGAGAGAGGAGGGGAAGACAGAGAGGGGGAGAGAAAGACAGACACCTGCAGACCTACTTCACCACCTGTGAAGCGACTCCTTTGCAGGTAGGGAGCCGGGGGCTTGAACCGGGATCCTTATGCTGGTCCTTGCACTTTGCCCCACGTGTGCTTAACCCGCTGTGCTACCACCTAACTCCCCATTATTTAACTCTTTTTTCTTCATATTTATTTACTTATTTTCCCTTTTGTTGCCCTTGTTTTTTTATTGTTGTTGTAGTTATTATAGTTGTTGTTGATGATGTCGTTGTTGGATAGGACAGAGAGAAATGGAGAGAGGAGGGGAAGACAGAGGGGGAGAGAAAGACAGACACCTGCAGACCTGCTTCGCTGCCTGTGAAGCAACACCCCTGCAGGTGGGAAGTTGGGGAATCGAACCAGGATCCTTCTGCCAGTTCTTGCGCTTCGTGCCACGTGCGCTTAACTTGCTGTGCTACCACCCAACTCCCTATTTAACTCTTCTAACCTCTTACTTCTTCACCTTAAATCAGGGATGGGGAAACTTTTTTTTTTTTCCTGCTATGGCAAAGACCATTTGGAGGAGCCAGGCGGTGGCACACCAGGTTAAACGCACATAGCATGAATCACAAGGACCCGCACAAGGATCCCAGTTCAAGCCCTTGGCTCCCCGCCTTCAGAGGGGTTGCTTCACAAGCTCTGAAGCAGGTCTGCAGGTGTCTCTTTTTCTCTCCCTCTCTATCTCCCTCCTCCTCTCTCAACTTCTCTCAGTCATATCCAATAAAACGGGGGCTGGGGGGAAAGGCCACAGGAGCAGTGGATTCATAGTGTAGGCACCGATAACCCAGCAATAACCCTGAAGGTGAACAAACAAACAAAAACTATTTGGATATTTGTAATATCATTCATCACCTTTAAAAACTAGCACTTAATGCTGCTATTAAAAAAAAAAAAAGCTTCAAGATTTTTTGAATTTCATGTCCCGCCTGTGGTTGCCTTGTCAGGGCCAGATGAAATGATTTCATGGGCCAGACTTTTCCCACCCTTGCCTTAAATGAAGACAATAATAGTTAACCTCATAAGAATATGCGAGGTGCTTTTCTTGTCTGGGCCCGTTCGAATTCCTGCAAAGAAGGGTGGGAAGAAGAAGGAGAGGGAGAGGGAGAGGGAGAGGGAGAGGGAGAGGGAGAAGAAGATGGAGGAGAAGAAGAAGGAGGAGGAGGAGGAGTAAGAGTCCTCCCGTCCACAAGGTAGTGGCCTGAGAATACGCCAGCTTTCGCAGTCACATCCATAGTGTAGACTTCAAGAAACTTGCCCCTCAGGCACTCAGAGAGATCTGGAAATTTGCCATGAAGGAGTCGGACCTTCCAGATGCACAGATTCCTTTGGCTCTCTGGGCCAAAGGAATATGAAACATCTCATGCTGTATCCTAGTGCAGTTGTTCAGAAAAATGTAACAAGGATGAAGATTCACCAAGAAATCTCTGTACACTGGTTACCTATGTAGCTGTCCACCACTTTCAATTATCTACAGTCAATCTGGATGAGAACTAAATACTAATTGTCAGATGAAATTCCAAAACTGCCCCCCAAAAAGAACATTTGAGGATCACATTCATTGACCTGTGTGCCTAATGTATATCTCCTTTGCTGTATATATGTTATACTTTAATAACAAGTTTTAAGAACTTAAAAGATTTCTGTTTTGGGTCTGGGAGGTGACACAGTGGATAAAGCATTGGACTCTCAAGCATGAGGTCCTGAATTCAGTCCCCGGCAGCACACGTACCAGAGTGATGTCTGGTTCTTTCTCTCTCTCCTCCTATCTTTCTCATGAATAAATAAATTCTTTAAAAAGATTTGTTTCCAAGAAGATAGGTAAATTTTTCCTGACTCCTTTCATGAGTACAACTGAAAACTCTGTACATTATATACAAACTAAATATAAGAAGACTTTTTTAATATGACACAAAATATTTTAATATATTTACTTTTTAAAAACATTTCCCCCTTTATTGGGGGATTAATGTCTTACAGTCGCCAGTAGATACAATAGTTTGTACATAGATAATTTTTCTCAGTTTTCTTTTTTTTTTTCTTTTGTCTCCAGGGGCTCGATACCTGCACTACGAATCCACTGCTCCTGGAGGCTTCCCCCCCTTTTTTTTGTTGCCCTTGTTGTTAGTATTGTTATTGTTAGTATTGTTAGTATTGTTAGTATTGTTGTTGGATAGGACAGAGAGAAATGGAGAGAGCAGGGGAAGACAGAGGGGGAGAGAAAGACACCTGCAGACCTGCTTTACTACCTGTGAAGCAACCCCCCTGCAGGTGGGGAGCCGGGGGCTTGAACCGGGATCCTCACAATGGTCATTGCACTTGGCAATGACCACAATTTCCACATAACAATACAAACCCCACTAGGTCCTCTGTCGGTGGGGGGAGAGTATAAAAGGACTCTCAAAGGTTGAGAAAGCAGATCTACTAAGGATCTCAATACCCATGGGACAAAATGCTAGTTCTTCTGAATTTTCTTTTGGAAATCATATGTCCCGAATTTGCAGTTGAAGATGCTGGCATCCAGAAATGCAAAGAACAGCATATAAGACAATGCTCAACAAAAGCTTACTTTCTAGTCAAAAGACCAGGCAAAATGAATAGCATAAGAAAAGAGTGAGCTTGAAGACCCCACCAATGTGTCCTGGAGCTCCGTTTCCCCAGAGACCCACCCTACTAGGGAAAGAGAGAGGCAGACTGGGAGTATGGACCGACCAGTCAATGCTCATGTTCAGCGGGGAAGCAATTACAGAAGCCAGACCTTCCACCTTCTGCATCCCACGACCCTGGGTCCATGCTCCCAGAGGGATAGAGAATGGGAAAGCTATCAGGGGAGGGGGTGGGTTATGGGGATTGGGTGGTGGGAATTGTGTGGAGTTGTACCCCTTCTACCCTATGGTTTTGTTAATTTATCCTTTCTTAAATAAAAAATAAATTTAAAAAAAAAAAAGAAAAGAGAGAGCTTCTAGACAGTAGCTACTCTACTCTAGCTAAACAGTATAGGAAAAACCCATGACCTCTAGTCTACAATGCCAACAGAGACCAAGTGGAGAACCTAACATTGTACTGTGTCAGGCTGTAGAAGGTACTCAAGCTGTTTCTAAGACTTGTGAGAACTAGGGTGGTTCTCTTTGGGAGGTGGGAGGGTGGGGACACAGAACTGTGGTGGTGGGCGCAGTATGGAACTAGACCCTGTAATCTTTTTTTTTTAATTCCCTTTTGTTGCCTTTTTTTTTTTGGTAGTTATTATTGTTGTCGTCATTGTTGGCTAGAACAGAGAGAAATGGAGAGAGGAGGGGAAGACAGAGAGGGGGAGAGAAAGATAGACACCTGCAGACCTGCTTCACCGCCTGTGAAGCAACTCACCTGCAGGTGGGGAGCCAGGGGCTCGAACCGGGACCCTTACGCCGGTCCTTATGCTTTGCGCCACATGTGCTTAACCTGCTGCGCTGCCGCCTGACTCCCTATACCCTGTACTCTTACAAGCTTGTAACCTACTATTAATCACAAGTGAAAAATTTAAAAAATAAAATAAAACATACATTTACAAAAAAAAAAAACAGTTTCCTTGCTTTTATGTTTTGTCTTGCTTTGTTGCAAGTTCATGTATCAGTTTTCTAGATTCCACATATGAGTGAAACCAACTGGTATCGTCTTTCAACTCTTTACTATTTCACTAAGCATAATCACCTCCAGTTCCATCCATTTTGTCCCAAATGACACCATATCATCTTTTTTTGATTGCAGCGTAGTATTCTATGGAATATATATCCCATAACTTCTTTAGCCAGTCATCCGATGATGGGCATTTAGGCTGCTCCTACTCTTTGGCTGTTGTGAATAATGCAGCTGGGAACTCAGGGGTGTATATGTCCGTTAGCATTGTGTTTCAATGTCCTTTGGATAAATGGGCAGTGGCACATTTCAAGTACTAAAAGAAAAGATCTTCCAACCCAGCTGGGGTAACCCCCAAGGGACTCCTAAAAAGCGGGAGACTTGCCAGGCTAAGATCAAAAGCATCTATAATGGTATAATTCTGGCATGGTAGCAAGTCAGTAAAATATGGAGCTATGTGTACCCATTACCACTTTTACAAAAAGCTAAGGGTTGAGTGCACCGCACTTGAAAGTCATTATTCAGGAGGCAAAGATGAGTGAGAGGATAACAGACTGATTTGGATGCTGGTAACCAGAGAAGATGGCTACTCATGTTTCCAAAATCCATCTTACTCTCAGGCTGGGGTTTTTGGGAATGAACAGAGTAGAAATGGAGGGCGAGTTCGGGAAAGGGAGAGTATGCTGGTGGGAGACAATGGGGTCTAGTTAGGTGGCCATCTCTCTGGTGCTGGTGGTTGGTATATTCAAGCTGGCCTGCTGATTTATTAAGAAATAGATAGATTCCACATAACTTTATTGAGCAAAGTTTGCATCTGGAGCTCTTCTTGCTAGGCATCAAGCATCTCTCCAAAGGATGTTTCTTGTCTGTTTTCAGTATCCATCCATGACTGGCTTCTGGTTTACCAGATACACACACATACACAGTGATGAAAAGTATTACTTTCCTCAGGGATATAGCAAAGTGAATATAGCACAGGAAAACACAAAGTGAAGGTCATAGAGATGGTTACTATGGCAAAGTGGGAAGTAAAAGTCATGACTAGTACATGATGACTAACAGAAATTTTAAATGGAGTCTCCAGTTCAGTTAACCCCATTCTTTTTTTTTTTTTTGCCTTCAGGGTTATTGCTGGGCTCAGTGCTTGCACTATGAATTCACTGCTCCTGTAGGCCATCCCCCCATTTTTGTTGTCATTGTTATTATTGTCATTGATGTTGTTGTATAGGACAGAGAAAAATTGAGAGAGGAGGGGAAGACAGAGAGGGGGAGAGAAAGACAGACACCTGCAGACCTGCTTCACCGCACGTGAAGTGATGCCCTGCAGGTGGGGAGCCAGGGACTTGAACAGGGATCCTTGAGCTAGTCCTTGCATTTCGTGCCATGTGCACTTAACCCACTGTCCTAGCACCCATCCTCCCAAATCCATTCTTTTTTTAAATATCTTTTTATAGTATTTATTTATTTATTCCCTTTTTGTTGTTTTATTGTTGTAGTTGTTGTTGTTATTGATGTCATCCTTGTTGGATAGGACAGAGAGAAATGGAGAGAGGAGGGAAAGACAGAGAGGGGGAGAGAAAGATAGACACCTGCAGACCTGCTTCACTGCCTGTGAAGCGACCCCCCTGCAGGTGGGGAGCCGGGGGCTCGAACTGGGATCCTTACGCCAGTCCTTGTGCTTCGCGCCATGTGCGCTTGACCCGCTGCTCTACTGCCAGACTCCCCCAAACCCATTCTTTAAAATATTTCTATTCATTTATGACTGGATGTTGGATAGTATGCCAGTTCCCCCTGGCTTCTGCTTAACCATATGCCTGTATAGGGATAGATTTAATCCCATTCAAAGCTTTGGTCTATTTACATAAATCACTTTTACATTTACATAAAGCATTCCAGGGCATTGGTGGTTCAGTGATAGGATTCTCGCCTGCTCTGCCCCCTCCTTGTCACACTCTGATTTTCACCAGTCATTTTTCTCTCCACCCTCTCTATGTCACATCCTGTTTCCACCCTACTTGGCAAGTATATATAAAGACAGCATTGTGAGTTTTAGGGTATTTGAGTTTAGCTTAGCTTGGTATAGATTGGGCTGAGTCCTGAATGAATAAAGAGATACTGCCTACAGCTCAACCATGAGTCCCTGGTCGTCTGTTACCCGCCCGTGAAGCCAGCCCGGCGAAAACAACATAGCCCGCGCAAAACAACAACTGGAGATATATCTATATCTATATCTATATCTATATCTATATCTATATCTATATCTATATCTATATATACAGAAAAATTGAGAAGGAATGGGGAGATAGAGAGGGAGATAGACAGAGAGACACCTGCAGTCATGAAGCTTTACCCCTGCAGGTGGGGGCTGGGGGCTTGAACCTGGGTCCTTGTGTACTGTAATGTGAGCACCTAACCAGCTGCATCACCACCTGGCCCGTTAACCCTATTCTTTAAAGTCAACCTTGGCATTCAGTATTGAGAGATATTAATACTTGTATGTGGATAATTTAAGGAAAGCTCTTTACATATTACCCTTAGTAAAGTTGGGGGTTGGGTGGTGGCGCATTTGGTTAAGCACCCATATCACCATGTGCAGAGACCCAGGTTCGAACCCCCACTCCCCACCTGCAAGGGGGACTCTTCATGAGTGCTGAAGCAGGTCTACAGTCTGCAGGTGTCTGTCTTTCACTCTCCCACTCTATCTCCCCTCCCCTCTCAATTTCTCTTTCTCTCTGTCCTGTGAAAAAAAAAAAAGGCTGCTGGGAGTGGTAGATTCATAGTGCTGGGACCAACCCCCACAAATAACCTTGCTGGCAATTAAAAAGAAAAAAAAAACACTCCTCTTCCCCATCCTTCTGTTAAGCCCCGCTAATAAGTGAGATCATTTGACATTTGTCCTTCTCTCTTTTGGCTTATCTCACTCAGCATAATGTCCTCGAATTTCATTTAAGAAGATGCAAAGGAGACAACCTCATCATTTTTAACAGCTGAGTAGTATTCCATTGTGTATATTTACCACAATTTGTTAGCCACTCATCTGATAGTGGACATCTGGATTGCTTCCAGGTTCTGGCAATTACAAACTGTGCTGCTATGAACATAGGTATACAGAGATCTCTTCTGAGAATACAAAGTGAAACATGGACTGGACATGGTGTATTGAACCAAAACAAATGACTCTGAGGAGAGAGGGGGCTGGTAAGAAGAAACCCCCCACAGTAAAAAATAAGTAATAAAAAAAAGTTTGTAGTCATCAGTAAAGGCAAGACAAGAGTTTATGCTTCATGTCTGTTTGGAATTCTTTTTTATTACTTTACTAGGGAGATAATTATTTATAAGACAATTGTCACATGAATACAAGTTCTTCTCTCTGCTTGATAGATGTCGCTTTTAAATTCCACTTATGAGACCATCCAGTATTTGTACTTCTGGTTTACCTCACTTAGCTTGATTCCTTCAAGTTCTATCCAGGATAGGGCAAAAGAGGTGATTTCATGCTTTCTTATAGCTGAGTAATACCTCATGGTGTACATATACCCTAGTTGTGCATATATACAGCAATGTGTCTGGGCCTGGGCTATTATAGATAGTGCAGCTATAAATATAAGTGTATATAGATTTTTTTATTAATGTTTTACATTCGACAGTAAATACAATAGTTTGTACATGCATAACATTCCCCAGTTTTATATATAACAAAACAACCCCCACTAGGTCCTCTGTCATCCTTCTTGGACCTGTATTATCCCCACCCACCTACCCCAGAGTCTTTTTTTTTTTAATTTATTTCTTTATTGGGGAATTGATGTTTTACATTCAACAGTAAATACAATAGTTTGTACATGCATAACATTCCCCAGTTTCCCATTGAACAATACAACCCCCACTATGTCATTTATCATCCTTCATGGACCTGTATTCTCCCCACGCACCCACCCCAGAGTCTTTTACTTTGGTGCGATATGCCAATTACATCTCAGGTTCTACTTGTGTTTTTCTCTTCTGATCTTGTTTTTCAATTTCTGCCTGAAAGTGAGATCATCCCATATTCATCCTTCTGTTTCTGATTTTATTTCACTTAACATGATTTTTTCAAGGTCCATCCAAGATTGGCTGAAAACGGTGAAGTCACCATTTTTTATAGCTGAGTAGTATTCCAAATATATATATATATATATATACCACAACTTGCTCAGCCACTCATCTGTCGTTGGACACCTGGGTTGCTTCTAGGTTTTGGCTATTACAAATTGTGCTGCTAAGAACATATGTGTACACAGATCTTTTTGGATGGTTATGTTGGCTTCCTTAGGATATATCCCCAGGAGAGAAATTGCAGGATTATAGGGTAGGTCCATTTTTAGCCTTCTGAGATTTCTCCAGTCTGTTTTCCACAGGAGTTGGACCAATTGACATTCTTACCAGCAGTGCAGGAGGGTTCCTTTGACCTCATAACCTCTCCAGCATTTGCTGCTGTTACCTTTTCTGATGTATGACATTTTCACAGGAGTGAAGTGGTATCTCATTGTTGTCTTTATTTGCATTTCTCTGACACAATCAAAGACTTGGAGCATTTTTTCATGTGTTTCTCAGCCTTTTGGATCTCTTCTGTGGTGAATATTCTGTCCATGTCCTTCCCCCATTTTTGGATGGGGTTATTTGTTTTCTTGTTGTTGAGATTTGCAAGTTCTTTATATATTCTGGTTATTAGCCTCTTGTCTGATGTATGGCATGTAAAGATCTTCTGTGAGGGGTCTCTTGGTTTGGGTTGTAGTTTCTTTAGCTGTACAAAAGCTTTTTAATTTGATGTAGTCCCATAGGTTTATGCTTGTCTTAGTCTTCTTCGTAATTAGATTCGATTCATTGAAGATGTCTTTAAAATTTATGCAGAAAAGAGTTCTGCCAATATTTTCCTCTAAGTATCTGATAGTTTGTGGTCTAACATCCAAGTCCTTGATCCACTTGGAATTTACTTTTGTATTTGGTGAAATATAGTGGTTCAGTTTCATTCTTCTGCATGTTTCAACCCATTTTTTCCAACACCATTTGTTGAAGAGACTCTGCTTTCCCCATTTAATAGTCTGGGCACCTTTGTCAAAGATTAGATGTCTATAGGTGTGAGATTTCTTCAGGTGTGTGTGTGTGTGTGTGTGTGTGTGTGTGTGTGTTTGTGTTTTAGATAAATCCCTAGGAGAGGAACTGCTGTATCAATAGGGTGGATCCATATCTAGTGTTTTGAGAAATCTCCAGGCTGTCTTCCATAGCAGTTGAACTGGCTTGCTTTCCCTCTAACAGTATAAAGAGGGTTCTTTTTCTCCCGCATCTTTGCCAGTGCTTGTTGTTTCTGTCCTTCCAAATGCATGACATTCTCACAGATTTGAAGTGGTGCTTTATTGTTGTCTCTATTTGCATTTCTTTGATACCTGGTGAGTCTGAGCATTTTTGTCATATGTCTGTTGGCCATCTGGATATCTTCTTCAGTAAATATATTTCCATGTCCTGACTAGGGCCCCGGATGATGGGGTGGCCTGGTAGTGACCAAAAGAACCATCATTGAAGTATGCCAGTCTCTTGCCTTTGTCCAGATTTTGTAGTCATTTCCAAAGAGGAATTTGAAGTTGAAAACACTTCAGTTCTAATCTATGTAAATTTACAAAATATCTCAATTTATTTTCAGCAAATCACTTTATTGGGAAAATAATGAATTTTTCCATTATTTTGTTGTTACATGCGTACAATCATTCATTCTTTTTTTTTCTTTCCACTGGGGTTATTGGTTGGGTTTGGTACAAGCACAATGATTCCACTGCTTCTCGTGGCCATTTTTGTTTGTTTGTCTTTGCTAGAGAATGAGAGAGAAAAGCTTCTTCCTTTAGGTGGGGGTTGGGGACTTGACCCTGGGTATTTGCTCATGGTAACATGTATACTCAACCCAAGGTGAGCCATTACTCAGCCCCAAAAGATACATTTTCACCCATCATGCCACATTCTTCTCATAAACAGTAACACATTAATTTGGGCACTTTTATTTTATATTCAAATAAATATAGTACTAATAAAAAGGACTCATAGATGAAACAGATTTTGCCCACAAACTAAATGAGGCCCAGTCTGACTGACATCTTGATTTCAGCCCAGTGAAACCCAGAAGAAAGGACTCAGTTAATGTGTGCCAGGATTCTCCATCACAAAACTGTGAGTAGTAAATTCATGTTGTTTTAAGTCAATAAGTTGGTGATAATTTGTTGTAGAGCAGAAGGAAATGTTTAGAAAGTCGAGCCTGGATTAAGGACTATTGAGATCAAAGAAGCCTTGAATCTCAGAGAGGACATTTTACCCTCATCACAAAAGTCTTTAAGGTGTGTTGGCCACTCTCAGAAAGTTGTCAGGTAGAAATGTAAACAAGTACAACTTCCACAGAAGTCAATTTAGCACTACCTATCAAAAGTACAGGAGTATGTAACCTCTGACCAAATGCTTTCACTTCCAGGAGCTTACCCCACAGGCAGATTAACAGATTTAGGGAATGCTGTCTGTATAAAGTCATACATTTGGACATTCATTTATGTACTAACTCATTCATTCAACACATGTATTGTTAGTAATGCTGGTTAGGACTGGGGGACCCTGAGTTACTATTCCGCTGAGATAACTCAGTACTTCGCTCTACAACAGAATCTCCTGTACCTGGAATGAAAGCTTTCTTTTTTTCTTTACGGGGGGGGGGGGGTTTTACAGTCAACAGTAAAATGCAGTAGTTGGTAGATGTGTAGTATTTCTTAGTTTTCCACATAACACTCTAACCCCCCACCTAGGTCCTCCTCTGCCATCATGTTCCAGGACCTGAACACCCCGCCCCGCCCCAGAGTCCTTTACTTTGGTGCAGTACAGCAACTCCAGTCCAAGTTCTGCTTGTGTTTTCCCTTCTGTTCTGAAAGAAGCTTTGTATGTGTCAATATGTGAAAATCCCTAAATGTTTTTTTTTTGGGGGGAGGGTTGGTGGTTTACAGTAAATACATTTGTTTGTCCATGAATAAAATTTTATCGGTTTTCTGCCCAACTCTTTCACCCCCAGCCCAGGTCCTCCTCCACCATCATGCACCAGGACCTGAAAGCCCCCTGCCCCCAGAGCCCTTTGCTTTGGTGCAATACACCAGATCCAGTCCAATTTTCCTTTGTGTTTCCCATTTCTGTTTTTATTTCTCAACTTCTGTCCATGAGTGTGATCATCCCATATTCATCTTTCTCTTTCTGGTTATGGGGGGAAAATGGATTAGAGCGTATGTCCTGTTAAAAGGGTGAGAGTGAGGATGTATATTCACATTTGTTCCTATTTGCATTTCGAAACTCTGGATGCCGGATTGATGAAGGTGGGAACTGGGCAGCTGGGAACAGGGATTAGAGGGACAGCTTCCACTGTGTGCCTGGTTATATTTTTTCTTTCGGAACCATTTTGAACTGTCAGCTATATAAAATGTCCAATGCATATAGTTTACAGTTAAAACACATGAAAACAGGCTTTGACCCAAGAAAATCTGTGAACTCTTTGTAACCTTACCTCCCGCCCCTCCACCCCCCAATTTCCTTTGCTGTAGAGCATCAGGATGTAGCCCTTGCCCCACCCTCATGTTAAATGCTCATGCAGCCTGAGCACTTAGCCTTTAATGGAGCCACCACTTACCTCTCTCACTTGGCTCCCTGGAGAGAATTTAAAGACTGTTTTTCCCAGGTGCCACCAAGGCTTCCCAGCTGCACCAGGGGCCCTGTTGGCAGCTAAGATTCCTCCTGGGAGGTGAGAATCTGAGAGTTCTGACGGGGGCGAGGAGGTTGTTAACCATCTGGGAAAATTGGAGTGCAGCTACCTAACCAGTCCTGTTCTGCAGGTCTGAGGCCCCTCCAGCAGGGCCAATATTCAGCTGAGGGTGTATCAACACAAATATCAGTACTAGGTATTTCAGCCAGAGTACATTCAGACAGTTTGGAGCCTCTGATGTACCAGCTGTTAGATATTTTAGCTATCGCTTCTGTCCGCGGCTCCTTCTCCTCCCACTGGAATCCTCTTCCCGGTTTCTTCTTCCCACAACCACTGGGCTTCCTCTCCTGAATCTGCCTGTTGCTGCTGCCCGCCTTCCGGTATTAGATGGGAGCCCAGCTAGAAACAGATGGCATGCTCAAATTGGGTAATTTGAGAGGCACGTAACAAGGGCTTCTTTCTAGACATGTGGACAAGGTAGGAGGTAGAAGGAAACCACTGTGGGTACGCCAGTCCTCTTGGGCAAAGGCAAGGGCCAGCAATTAAGAGGGATGGAGGGAAAGGGCCCTGCAGGAGCTGAGAGCTGTGGTGGTGGACTGAGGAGGCAGCCAACTCACTGTAATTCATCGTCAAAAGAGTCTGGAAAATTAACCCCCCTCTCCCAACTTCTTTCTCTCTTCTATGTTCAGCAGGTCTCCTTGTTTCCAAACAAGAGCCTGCTGATTCATAGATGTCAGCTTCCCTGCCACGGAGCATGGCAGAGAAGGGTGGACCGTGTATCTGAAAGGGCAAATGCACTATGTATAGCACCCCTCTCAATATTTTTGAAAGCATTACTGTGGAAAAATTCAAACATGAGGGGGCAGTGAAGGTGCACCTGGTTGAATGGACATGCTACAATGTACAAGGACCCGGGTACAAGCCTCCAGTCACCATCTGCAGGGAGAAAGCTTCCCGAGTGGTGAAGCAGGGCTACAGGTGTCTCTCTCTCTTCCTCTCTATCTCCCCCTTCTTCTCGAGTTCTCAAAATACATAAAGATAATACCAAAAAATTAAAAGAAAAAGAAAAATTCAAACATGTTTTTAAAAGTTGAGTGAATAGTATAAAGCATCCATCGGCTAACAAATGATCAACCTTGAGCTGATTGCATTTTGTCTGGGTCCCCGCTCACTCTTGCCCCTTATTGTTTTGCAAACATTATATCATCTGTCAATAGTCCATACGCATCTCTCTACAAGATACGTGCTCTTTTTAAACCTCAAAACTACTAGCAAAAAATGTATATATCTTAATATCTTGTCCAAAAATCACAGGCACTGTTTCTCTTATCTGAGAGAGAAGAGGAGGAAAAAAAAAAAAAAAAAGGAAGGACATTTGGAAGTAGTAATAGGTGTAGGTGTGATTTAGAAAGGAAGTGAAGTTTCCTACAATCTTGTCTATCAGTATTAAATCACTAATAATAATAATAAAAGAAGAAAGAGAAGCTGAAAAATAAGAAAACACAAAGCGGAACTTGGACTGGAGCTGGTGTATTGCACCAAAGTAAAAGACTCTGGGGTGGGGGGTGGGGAGGATTCAGGTCCTGGAACAGGATGGCAGAGGAGGACCTACTGGGGCTTGAATTGTTATGTGGAAAACTGAGAAATGTTACACATATACAGACTACTGTATTTTACTGTTGACTGTAAACCATTAATCCTCCCAATAAAGAAAAAAGAAAAGGAAGGAAGGAAGGAAGGAAGGAAGTGAAGGCAGGATCATAACAAAAAATTGGGCAAAAATACATAGATATAGACAGATATAAAGTCAACCCAGATCTATGACCTTAGGAGAACTACTGCAGTTTCCAGTGGAGGGAATGGGGACACAGAACTCTGGTGGTGGGAACAGTGTGGAATTATACCCATTATCTTTTTTTTTTTTAATTAAAAGAAATTTTTACTTTATTTTTAGAACAGAGAGAATTTTAGATGGAAGAGGGAGATAAGGAGGGAGAGAGACAACTGCAGACCTGCTTCACCACTTGTGAAGCTTTCCCCTGGGGAAAGTGGGGACTGGGGGCTTGAACCCTGTCCTTGCACACTATAATGTCTGCCCTTAACCAGGTACACCACCACCTAGTCCCACCCTATTATCTTATATTTTTGTGAATTAATATTATATCACTAATAAAAAGTAATTTGATAAAAATTGGCAGAGAAATGTCATTGTGGTATATTTTTACTAATATTATGGTAGTGAGAAGATCAGGGCTTGTAGGTAAAGGAAGTTTCCACTGGACAGGTTCCATTGATCAGTTTGGGCCACCTAGGAGTCTAGTGTCCTTATCAGTACAAAATTATTTCTTTTTATTTAAGACTTTATTTATTAGTTAATGAGAAACATATGAGGAGAGAGAAAGAACCAGATATCACTCTGGTACATGTGCTGCCAGGGATTGAACTCAGGACCTCAGGCTTGAGAGTCCAGTGCTTTATCCATTGTGCCACCTCCCAGAACACCAAAGTTATTTCTCAAACCATTCGAAGAATATCTCCAAGGGGGACATTATGAAATTGTCCAAAGTACAAGCTTCTGCCAATGTGTATTTCTTGCTTTCTTTGTCCTAGAGAATCAGTCTTAGTTTTGACAGGAAGGCAAGGGGACACAGAGTTGTACAAAGTTTTGATTATTGATTGCAATATTATTGACTGTCCAATCAAGGTTAATTTGCCAGTTGCTGAATATATGGATACATGGCTTTAAGAACTTGTTTGCTTGAATCAAGAGTCAAATGAGAGTTAAGTTTACAATGTTTATTTGTTGAAGAAAACAAGATATTTCTCCTATTTTATCTCCCAGTCAGAATTTGTATGTCTTGATTGGCTTCCCATGGTCTAGTTTAACATGCCTTTGCCTTATATGTAACTAACTATACATCTATAGTTGACTCTAGACTCAAGGTCATTGAGAGTTGGCTTAACCAGATTCAGGTCCAATTTTATTACTACTTCATAAATGGTGATGTGTTCATTCCTCTCAAACACTGAAAGTTTTGCTGACAACTTTTGTGATATTAGTAACCATGTAATGAATTGTCAAATGATGATATTCAGATTTATTACTCCTTTTATTATACCAGATATTATTCACCTTGATTTTTGTTTTTTCAACTCATATCGTATGGAACACCCCCCCTCCTGTGTCACCCTTCATCTTTTTAAGTTCTTTATCATCTTTATTTATTTATTGGATAGAGACAGTCAGAAATCAAGAAGAAAGGGGGAGATAGAGGGAAAGAGAGACAAGAAGACACCTGCAGCCCTGCTTCACCACTCGCAAAGTTTTCCCCCTGTATGTGGGGACTGGGAGCTTGAACCTGGGTCCTTGTGCACTGTAATGTGTGTGCTTAACCAGGTCTGCCACCACCCAGCACCCCCCTTTGTCTTTTTTAATGGCTACATAGTCTTATTGGTGTGGATAGACTGTTATTAATTCAGCCATTTTTCTATTACCTGGCTTTCACTTGCATCATTTTTTTTTTTCAGTGAACTAAGAACAATAATAAAACATCCTTTGCTGTATGTCCTTATACTTTTCCTATGGAATAGATTTGGTGGGGGAGATAGCATAATAGTTATGCAAAGAGACTCTCATGCCTGAGGCTCTGACGTCCCAGGTTCAGGCCCCCTCACCACCATAAGCCAGAGCTGAATAGTGCTCTGGCATAATAATAATAATAATAATAATAATAATAATAATAATAATAATAATAATAATAATAATAATAATATAAAAATAGATTCCCAGGAGCTGGATTGATGGGGAAATGAAATATGTTAATATTAAGAGAGGTTACCAGATTAATTTCTAAAGTGGTCATTGTGTTTCAGTGTCCACCAGCAATGTGCAAGAATCCTCTTTAATTTATACCCTTATGAGTGCTACATGTCATAGCATATATGTGTGTGTGTGTGTGTGTGTGTATATATATATATATATATATATATATATATATATATAATTTTTTTTCTGGATTGTGGGTGTAAACAGTGTCTGATTGTTTCAGTTTCTGGAGCCAGACAGGTGGGTTTCAATTCTGACTCCACCACTTTCTAGAAAGATGTATATCTTTGTCAGAGTTTCTCAGTTTCTTTATCTGTAAACGAGTGTAATAACAATCTCGATGTGTTGTAAGGATTAGCTGAGTTAACGGATGCTAAGTGCTTGTGCAGCATCTGAAGCTTCACAGGTGTTTGTCATCATTTCTTTTTTCCTTGTTTAACTTCCTTTCTTTTCCAAGCAGAGCTTCTTCATATAACACATCACTTCCTCTGTTGCCGGCACCCCATACAGACTCGGTCCTCTGTTCTTTTCCGTTGCTTCTATTGCAAAGCCCACCCTCCTCTCCTTACCTCTTGTAGGTAAGGAGATAGTTCATCACAAATTTAGACTCTCTTTCCTCAGGTGGGTGGGTCCCTAACGCAAGGTAGGTCTCCTTTGTCTCTGAGACCATTTCCCCTCATCTCCCCAAGGCAAGTTTTCTAAACTGTCACCACACTTCCTGACTCTCTATCCTACTAACCTTTGAGTAGACAAGTCTTGATTCCAATACCTCCAACCCTATAGAGGCAGATCAAGAAGACTGATTTGTTTAACACACAGTTCATTGTGTAGAGTCGGGGAAGACAAAAGGCTCCTTTGCAGTCAGAGTTTGAGATGTGATATGGTTCAGTCTGTTAGCCCTCCTCATGTATCACATGGTTGCATGCCCTTGCAGAGAAAAAGGATCTTCAAACACGGTGGGAATGCAAGCTAGTGCAACGCCTTGTGGAAAACAGTATAGACAGTCCTTAAATAAAAATGGAAATACCTTGTGATTCTGTAGTAGCACGTTAGGTATTTACATGAAAGACACAAAAATACTAATTCAAAAAAGATCTGGGGGCCAGGCGGTGGCACACTTGGTTAAATGCATACATTACGGTGTACAAGGTTCAAGCCCCTAGTAAGCTTCACGAGTGGTGATGCAGGGCTGTAGGTGTCTCTGTTTCTTTCCCTCTCTATCTCTCCCCTTTCTAAATTTCTCACCGTCCGGGGCCAGGAGGTAGCGCACCAGCACATAGTGTGAAGCGCAGGAACTGGTGCAAGGATCCGAATTCAAGCCCCTGCTCCCCACCTGCGCGGGGGTGAGGTGGGGGAGTCGCTTCACAAGCGGCGAAGCAGGTCTGCAGTTGTCTATTTTTCTGCCCCCCCCATTTTCCCCTCCTCTCTCAAATTCTCTCTGTCCTATCCAACAGCAACAATAATGGAAAAAAGATGGCCGCCAGGAGCAGTGGATTTGTAGTGCAGGTATTCAGTCCCAGCAATAACCCTGGAGGCAAAAAAAAAAAAAAATCTGTATCTAATAAAACATAAAAAAGAAATATTTTAAAATTATTATCTTTATTTATTTATTGGATAGAGACCTACAGAACTTGAGAGGAAGGGGGAGGGAGAGAGACAGAGAGACACCTGCCGCCCTGCTTCTCCTCTCGTGAAGCTTTCCCCCTGCAGGTGGGAACAGAGGGCTCGAACCTGGGTCCTTGTGCATTATAATAAGTGCACTCAACCAGGTGTGCCACCACCCAGCATCTTAAAAAAGAAATCTTTGTATATAAAAAAGATCTGTATGGACTAGCAAACTAATCCCACATGGGTAGTGCGCAGCTTTGCCATGTGTGTGACTCGGTAAAGCCTGCACAACCCCCACCTGCATGCCTGCATTGGAGAAAGCTTCAGTGCTGTGATAAGCCTCTCTCTTTCTCTCTCTCTCTCTCTCTCTTTCTCTCTCTCTCTCTCTCTCTCTCTCTATATATATATATATATATATATATATATATATATATATATCTGGGAGAAAAAAAGTTGGTCTAGAGTGATGAAGCCCAGACAGCAAGAAAATATATATATATATATATATATATATATATATATATATATATATATACCATTATATTTATAGCAACACTAGTCACAGTATCGAAAGTATTGAATCAGCTTGCCAACTAGATGAAGAAGTTATGGGAGAAGGCAAGGGTAGATAGCATAGATTATGCAAAGAGACTCTCATGCCTGAGGCCCCAAAGTTCCAGGTTCAATCCTCCACACCACCATAAAGCAGAGTTTCTAAGGATCCAACCACACCCATCCAAAAAAATCTGTGTATACTTATATTCATAGCAGCACAATTTGTAATAGCCAAAACCTAGAAGCAACCCAGGTGTCCAATAATAGATGAGTGGTTGAGTAAGTTGTGGTCTAGATACACAATATATATACACTACTCAGCTATTAAAAATGGTGAATTCACCTTCTTTACCCCATCTTGGATAGAGCTTGAAGAAATCCTATTAAGTGAGATAAGTCAGAAGCAAAAGGATGAATACAGGATGATCTCACTCATAGAAGTTGAAAAGCAAGATCAGAAGAGAAAACACTAAGCAGAACTTGGACTGGCTTTGAGGTATTACACCAAAGTAAAAGACTCTGGGTTTGGGAGGAAGGGCTCAGGAGCATGATGGCAGAGGAGGACCTAGTGGGGTTGTATTGTTATGTGGAAATGTTATGCATGTACAAACTTTTATTTTACTGTCGACTACAAACCATTAATCCCCCAAAGAAGAAATATAAAAATAAACTAAATAAAACATTAAAAATAAAATAAAAATGTGGTGTACCACCCAAGGAATTCCCCTTAAAAAAAAATTCCCCTTAAAATCAAAGCAGCCGCATATTTACCAGTGAATAACTCATTTTAGTGTGGCTCATGAAAGAAAATGAGGTTTTTAATTAACAGTGGCAATAATACTAGAACTAAGGTGAGAATGCTGGTGCCATTCTGGTTAAGGTCAGACAAGTCATTAACCTCTGTGTGCTGTCAGCCATGACTGTAGAGCCAAGAGTATGCCATCAAATGTTACGTTTACCAGCATGAGTAGATGCTGCCATGGTTAGGTGGCAAATGTTGGGGATTTGGAGGCAAATGGCAGCTCATTGGACAAGTCACCAACAGTGTTCTTTGATAGCCTCAACCCTTCTGGAATACTGTTGCTAACTAAGAGCTGCATTGAAAATTTGACACGTTAGAACCATGGGATACAAACTAGCCCCAGAGAGGATAGAGAATAATTTCAGTGTTCCTAACCAATGCTTTAAGTGTCACTGCAGAACGCTAACTAGCATAGCATTCATGGGTGAGTAGGCACTACAGGGAGTTGGGCATCTCTGGGATGGTCTCAGGGACTTGTACCAGCTCAGGTACTTCTGTTAATGGAGCTCTGTGATAATGAACACTCAAATATTACCACCAGATTTTTTTTTATTTAGTCCACTTTTTTGTTGGGTTATTTTTTTTATTGATTTAATAATGTTCGACAAGACCATAAGATAAGAGGGGTATAATTCCACATAATTTCTACCACCAAAGTTCTGTACCCCATCCCCTCCATTGGAAGCTTTCCTATTTATTCTTTATCCCTCTGGGAGTATGGACCCAGGATCATTATGGGGTACAGAAGGTGGAATGTCTGGCTTCTGTAATTGCTTCTTTGCTGGACATGGGTGTTGACGGGTAGATCCATACTCCCAGCCTGTTTCTGTCTTTCCCTAGTGGGGTAGGGCTCTGGGGAAGTGGCGCTCCAGGGTATATTGGTGAGGTCGTCTGCCCAGGGAAGTCAGGTTGGCATCATGGTAGCATCTGCAACTTGATGACTGAAAAAGCATTAAGATATAAAGCAGAACAAAGTGTTTAATAGTCAGGAGCCTAAAGGCAAGATTATAGCAGATGAGATTTGTGGGTCTCCATTCTGGAAAAAGCTACTAGGTCTATTTTAGGCTTATTCCAAGAGGTTCATGACTTTACTAAATTTTGCCTGAGTTACTTCCAGATTTTAATGGTGATGAAGAATAAGTTTAATCTGGGGCCTGGTGGTGGTGCACCTGGTTGAACATACATGTTACAACATGCAAGGACTCGGATTCAAGCTCCCGGTCCCCACCTGCAGAGGGGAAGCTTCATGAACAGTGAAGTAGTGCTGCAGGTCTCTCTCTCCCTTTCTATCTCCCCCTTCCCTATTGATTTCTGCCTGTCTCTAGCAAATAAATATGATGATAATAAAAAAGAATAACTCTTAATTCCTCTACCTAATTAAATGCTTCCTAATCAGATTTTTGTGGTCATCACCTGGGCTTCACCACGCCACACCAACTTTTTGAGGGCAGGGGGATACCACAGCGCTGAAGTTTCCCCTAGTGCATGGAGGCCAGGGACTGGAACCTTAGTCACAGGCATGGTAAAGCTGGCCGAGTTATCTTGCTGGCCCTAGATTTTTTGTTTTTTAATTTCTGGCAGTGTCAGGGTCTCATGCTTGTGAAGGTCCATTGCTTCCTGAGTGGTTTTTTAAATTCTTTTTAGAGGGGTGGGGTGGGGGAGAAATAGAAAGGCAGGTAAGAAGCACCACAGCTCTCCTCTACCATCTGTGGAACTTCCCCTAGTGCCATCCATGACGCTCCCATGTGTACTGGGGCTTGAACCCAGATTTTCTTCCTGGTAAGGCCTGGGCTCTGCTGGGTGAGCTCTTATAGCCCACAATCAGATACAGAACACTAACACAATTATTGTCTTTCTTTGTCTCCCAAGGGCATGACTCTCTCGTTTCCCAGAACTCATTTTAAGTTAGTTGACAAGCGGTTCCTACTAAACAAGAAAACCCAAAAGAGGGAAAAACACTGACTGTACACCTCAAAATCCATTAACCACTCTTCCCAACATGCCTGAATTACTGTAAGTATCAGGAGAGGAAAATAAATGCACCTAACTGCAAGGCAGGCTGGGAAATGTAGTCTTCCAACATTCCAGGAGGAAGAGTTAAGACAATTGGTGAAGGGTCCAGGTGGTGGCACAGCTGATAGAGAGCAAACAACACTATGCCGAGGGACCTGAGTTCAAGTCCCAGGTCCTCACCAGCAGGTAGGGAAGTGTCACAAGCAGTAAAATAGGGCTGCAGGTGTCTCTCTTTCTCTTTCATTCACTATCTCTGGCTTCCCTCTCAATTTTTCTGTACTATTAAATAGAAAGAAAAAAGGGAGATGGGGTGGGATGTAATGCCACTGGGAGCCAGTAGATGTGTCATGCAGGCACTGAGACCCAGCAGTAACCCTGGAGGCAATATATATATATATATATATATATATATATATATATATATATATATATATATATATATATATATATGTGAAGAATCAGCCAGGCTTTGAGGGAGCCAGGCGGTGGTGCACCCGGTTAAGCACACATATTAAGCACAAGGACCTGTGCAAGGATCTGAGTTCAAGCCCCTGGCTCCCCACCTGCAGGGAGGCTGCTTCACGAAGCAGGTCTGCAGGCGTCTACCTTTCTCTCTCCTCTGTCTTCCCCTCTCCTCTCAATTTCTCTCTGTCCTGTCCAATAAAGTGGGAAAAAAATGGCTGCCAGGAGCAGTGGATTCATGGTACAGGCACTGAGCCCTAGGGATAACCCAGGAGGCAAAAAAAAAAATGAAAGAAAGAAAGAAGGAAGAAAGGAAATAAAAAAAAGAAAGAAGGAAAAAGAATCAGCTAGACTTTGCTACAAGATGGTCTGCAGAGGGAGAGAAGAGGAGAGAGAGAGACATACCACTTGAACAGCAGACCATCCAGAGGGTGTTCATTATATGATTGGCATCAGTCAGGAGTGAAAACACTGGGAGAGAGCCACAAGGCTGTGACCTCAGATGTGCTGGCTAGCCGGGTCTTCTAGGAAGCTAGCTGATCATAAAACAGGAGTTAGACATCGAGAGAGAGAGAGAGAGAGAGAGAGAGTGTGTGTGTGTGTGTGTTGTTTCGTTTTGGTAGATTGTGTCTGTGAAGGAGGAGGTGGGGATGGGAGTAGAATCCAAGCTGGCAGGCCAGCTTCAGACTGCAATGCAGAGCTGACAGCTTCAGCCAATCCGATGGGCGCTCCAAAGCAGAGACTGCCCATTGCAGAAGTGGCTGCTGCACAGTCAAGGCAAATTGACCCAAGTCTGTGTCACTCCCCCCCCCCAATAACTCTCTCTCTCTGTGTGTCTGTCTAGAAGCCATCAAGGAACAGAATGGCCTTGGCTCAAAAGCTAAGGCAGAGTGACACCAGCAAAATGGTAGAAGAGGAAGTCTCAGACCCTCTTTTCCTCCCACAGAGACACAAATTCAGCAAATATGTTCCCTTTCTAACAAATCTAGAAACCAATTAAAAGGCTCCTGCTCCACCCCACTCCCCAGCTCCCATCCTCAGGGCAAGCATGAAACTGGTTATATCAAAGCCAGTCAGAGAATATCTGATACTCACTGTAGTCCTTTCTCCCCACACCCCGGACAGTGCTACGTGATCATAAGGAACACCTCCTCCCCACCTCCCACCCCCAGCTCTGGCTTCTCCCCGCAGAGGGAGAAAAAAACTCAACTGTACACTTACCATTCTGGGGGTTGCCTGAGAGACTGGCTTATGTCTTGCCTGTGTTGGAGCACTGACAGTACCTAGCATACTTTAAATGCCTGTGTTTTGCATTTAAAGAAAAATTCTGGACAGCATACTGCTGTTCCTGAGGACCCGCAGTACAGCACACAGAGGCCTGATGGAGCCTGGCGGCATCTCCCTCAGGAAAGAAAGGGAACCGTGGAGCCAATGAGTGTGTCCAACATTCCAGTTTTTCAGAAAGGCTGTCCCCCAGGGACTCATTTCTGTGTGGCGGGACTTAGCATACTGTAGATGTCTGGGGGTTCCTCAGGACACAAAAGACCAGTGCAGTGAGGCCTGCTGCTGCTCCAGGGGGCCTTGGATCAAGAGACAGAGGCTGATGCAGGCTGGCAGCTCCCCCCTCAAGGGTGGGGGGAGAGGAGGAAAAGAGCGGAGCTTGCATCCAACATTCTGGCTTGTTGGAGGGCTGCCCAGGGGACTGGTTTCTGTCTAGCATAACTTGGGGCATTGATAGGGCCCGGATGCTGGGGGTAGGGGGAGTCTAGGTGGCATACTGCCGCCTCAGAGAATCTGCAGTACAGCACACAGCAGAGTCTACAGGAGATTGTGAGCTCTGGAACAAGAGAAGCAATCAAATCCTTCTAATTGGGAAGAGACACAGACAAGATCAGAGAAGATGCAACCACAGCAAAGGTGAGAGGCCCACAGGCTCTTGAGCTAGGCTGATTGGAGAAGTAGTTCTGTGTACAAAACCAGTCCACAAAGACCAAGGGGTTTTTTGGTTGCATAAATAGCAACACAGAGTTGCAAGGAACTTCAAGAAGTAAGGGAGGGTTGATGAAATAGCTCACAGTTTTGCCATGTGTGCAACCTAGGTTCGAGCCTAGTCCCCACCACAGTGAAGGAAGCTTTGGTGCTGAGGACCCTTTCACTCTCTCTCTCTCAGCCTCTCTGTCTCCATCTAAAAAATAAAGAGCACAGTGAGCTCAGGAAAAATGATGCACAATCAAAATAAAAAATTCAGCAAAGAGGCGGGGGAGATAGTATAATTTTTAAAAAATTTCTTTATTTGGGGAATTAATGTTTTACATTAGACAGTAAATACAATAGTTTGTACCTGCATAACATTTCTCAGCTTTTCACATAACAATACAACCCCCACTAGGTCCTCTGTCATCTTTTTTGGACATGTACTCTCCCCCTCAACCACCCCAGAGTCTTTCACTTTGGTGCAATACACCAACTCCAGTTCAGGTTCTACTTGTGTTTTCTCTTTTGATCTTGTTTTTCAGCTTCTGCTTGAGAGTGAGATCATCCCATATTCATCCTTCTGTTTCTGACTTATTTCACTTAACATGATTTTTTTCAAGCTCCCAAGATTGGCTGAAAACGGTGAAATCACCATTTTTAATAGTTAGATAACACAATTTTAATAGTAGATAACACAATTTTTATGCAAAAAAACCCTTTCATGCCTGAGGCTCTGAAGTCCCAGGTTCAGTCCTCCATATCACCATAAACCAGAACTGAGCAGTGTTCTGGAAAAAAGAAGAAAGGAAGGAAGGAAAAAAACAGGGGGCAGGATGGTGGCACATCCAGTTAAGTACACATAGGATCCGGGTTCAAGTGGTCTGGGAGATGGTGCAGTGGATACAGCATTGGACTCTTAAGCGTGAGGTCCTGAGTTCAATCCCCGGCAGCACATGTACCAGAGTGATGTCTGGTTCTTTCTCTCCTATTATTTCTCATGAATAAATAAATAAAATCTTTAAAAAAAAAAGGATCCGGGTTAAAGCACTGGCTCCCCACCTGCAGGGGAATGCTTCACAAATGGTGAAGCAGGTCTGCAGGTGTCTATCTTTCTCTCTCCCTCTCTATCTCCTCCTCCCCTCCCAATTTCTCTGTCCTATCCAATAAAATGGGAAAAAATGGGTGCCAGGAGCAGAGGATTCATATTACTGGCACTGAGCCCCAGCCATAACCCTAGAGCCAAAAAAGAAAGAGAGAGGAAGGAAAAGTAAATTTCAGCAAATAGATGGTACACTTTAAAAAGAACCAAAGCAATGTATTCATTCATTTGAGCACTGCTCTGGCTTATGGTGGTGTCAGGGATTGAACCTGAGATATTGGAGCCTCAGGCATAAAATCTTTATGCATAACCATTACACTCTATGCTTGACCGAGAACCAAAACAATTTTATGGGGAAAGAATGTAATGACTAGACTGAAAGTTTCACTGGAACAGTAGACTAGATGAAACAGAAAAAAGAATCAGGAAATTCAAAGACCTGTCATTTTGAAATTATCCATTTAGAGCAGTAAAACTAAAGAGTGTGAGGAAAGCCTGAGGAATCGTGGGGCACCATCAAACAAATCAATCTAGTATCATGGTGGCTCCAGAAAGAGAAGACAGAGAAAGGAACAGAACTCATACTTGAAGAAATACTGGTGGGCTTCCAAAATAGCTCACCTGGGTAGTGTGCCTGCTTGTCACACTCACGACCCAGATTTGAACCTGGCTGATGCTCTATCAGAAGAAACTTTGATACTGTGACAACTCTTTCTTCCTCTCTCTCTCTCTCTGAAAAAGTCATCCTGGAGCGATAAAGGTCTGGTGACTGATGATCTAGCTTTCTAAAAAGAATGGTTGGTAATGAGTGGAAGCAGCCTAAATGTCCATCAACCCATGACTGGCTAAAGAAGTTATGGGATATATATTCCATGGGATTCTTCTTCTTCTTCTAGCGTTTGCCTTTCTTCCGTAGCCAGTCAACAGCATCAGGTTGAGCCTGATGTAAAGTTTCGAGACCTCCTTTGAATCTGGAGAGGTGGCAGTCGTTGACTATGTGGGTCATTGTCTGTAGCCGCAGGGGCAGTTCGGGTCGTCTCTGGCTCCCCAGCGATGGAACATAGCGGCGCACCGGCCATGGCCTGTTCGATAGCGATTGAGGAGGACCCAATCATAACGTGCTAGGTCAAAGCCGGGCTGACGCTTACAGGGGTCTGTGATACTACGCTGCAATCAAAAGAGATGATATTGTGTCCTTTGGGACAAAAATGGATGGAACTGGAGGTGATTATGCTTAGCAAAATAAGTAAAGAGATGAAAAACAACTACTGAATGGTTTCACTCACATGTGGAATCTAGAGATCTGATACACATGAACTTGAAAAAAAAAACTGAAGCTAGCAAACTGTTTTTCGGTCTCGTGAGAACTCTGGTGATTATCTTTGGGAAGTGGGAGGGTGGGGACACAGAAGTCTAATGGTGGATGTGGTGTGGAACTAGACACTGTAATCTTACAGTCTTGTAACCTGATATTAATCACAAATAAAAAAACTATGAACAGGGAGTTGGGCGGTGGCATAGCAGGTTAAGTGCACATGGCGCGAAGCACAAGGACCGTCCTAAGGATCTCAGTTCAAGCCCCCGGCTCCCCACCACAGGCGGTGAAGCAGGTTTGCAGGTGTCTATCTTTCTCTCTCCTGTCTGTCTCCCCTCCTCTCTGGATTTCTCTCTGTCCTGTCCAACAACAACAACAGCAATTACAACAATAATAACGATAACAAAGGAAACAAAATGGGAAGAAATGGCCCCTCCAGGAGCAGTGGATTCGTAGTGCAGGCACCGAGCCCCAGCAATAACCCTGGAGGCAATAAATAAATAAAAGAAGAAAGAGTGACTGGTAGCTTGGTTGATGGTACAGCGGGGTATAGAGGGCCTGAGTTTGAATTTGATAAATCATATTCTAGAATGATGCTCTGATTCTTTCCAACAACAAACAAATTTATGTTGCTATCTACAAAATTCCTTTTAGATTTCAAGATACATATAGGCCAAAAATGAAAGGATAGAAAAAGGTATTAGAAAAGAAAATAGAAATGATAAAGGGACAGAAGTGGCTGCACTTTTATGAGACAAAAAAAAAAAAGGCCTAAGGCAAGGGATAAAAAAGAACATTACATAATAATAACAATAATAATAATAAAATATTCCCAGGAACATATAATAATTACAAATATATGTATACATGCTTTCACCAAAAGCAAACATTGACAGAGCTGAAGAAAGAAATCAACAACAACATGACAACAATAAGAGATGGTAAAAAAAAAAAAAAAAGATGGCAATGCCCCATCTTCTTGAATAGACAGAAAATCCAGACAGACCACACCTGTAGAGGGGAAACTTCACAGGTAGTGAAACAGTGTTGCAAGTGTCTCTTGCTCCCTCTGTACCTCCCTCTCCCTCTCAATTTCTTTGTCTCTATACAAAATAAACAAATTAGAAAAAATAAATGTTAAAAACAGAAAATTCAAACAGAAAATTCAGAAGGAAACAGAGAATGTGGGAAACACTATACACTAAATAGGCCTAACAGACATCTACAGAACACTGCACCCAACAGTAGCAGAATACACATTGAAGTACACAGGGGCTCATTCTATAGAACAGATTACATTTTGGGTCAGTAGGGCAAGTCTCAGCAAATCTAAGTAGACAGAAATCATACCAAGTATCTTTTCTGAATGTAGCACAATGAAACTATATAAATCAATATAAATAGCATTTATAAATAGATTTATCAATATAACTCAATAGCATAAATATATAAATATAAATAGATTTATGTAAATAGATTTATCAATATAAATCAATAGCAGATTCCAAACTGGAATTCCAAAACTCGAATATTCACAAATATGTGGAAATCAAACAAACAGTAAACCAGAGGGAAAAATAATCAAAAGGGAAATCAGAAATACATTGAGAAAAATGAAGACTAAAGCTGAGCATTCCAAAGGTTTTGGATATAGTAATAGAGGAACTATTACAGAAAACACACATACACACACACACACACACACACACACACACACACACACACACACTTGAAAATATCTCAGGTAGACAACCTAGCTCTAGATTTCAAGGAACTTGAAAAGGAAAAAAAAAAAAAAACCTAAGTCCAATGTCCAATTATAACAAGGATTCAATCTTTTGTCATAATCTTCAGTATCCCCTAAATTTTGTTCCACTCAGTCTGTTTTCTCTGTTGTTCAGACTACAAGATCCTCAAGATCGTTGACTCTTCCTTGTTTCCCCCATTCTTCCCTGAGCTCATTCATTGTTATTTATTTCAGGTTTTTTTCCTCTTTTTTCAGTTCTAAAATCTCCACTTAGTTTTTCTTTCTCTTGTATTTTTTTTTCTCAGAATTTCTGCTCTGCTAAAGGTTTCTGGTTCTTCAATGAGATTTTTCTTTTCTCTTCTCTCTCTTTTTTTTTTTGACTTCAAAAAATATTTATTCCCTTTTGTTGCCCTTGTTTTTTTTTTTTTCCTCTTCTTTCGAGTGTGTTCTTATTTACTTAGTAAAGTATCTTTATTTTGGCTACTTTTTTTGGTCATCGCTAGGGTTTCAACTGCTCCGAAATGACTTTTTCAGGGAGAGAGAGGCAGAAAGGGAGAGAGAGAGAGAGATGGTGGCGCTGAAGCCTCCTCCAGTGCAGCATGGGCCAGACTGGGATGTGTGCATGACAAAGCAGGTATACTATCTTGGGATTCTTCTCTCCTATTATGGAACATATCTTACATTATACCTTTGTTCAAAGTGTATGTGCCTTCTCAAGAAAACAGTGACATCCTTCACCTTAAATATGAGACCTCTTGTCTTAGCTTGGATTCCCCCCAGAGAGACCCTAAGACAAGGATTTGAACACAGATAGGGTTGGTGACCTCAGAAAACCACAGTAGGGGAAGCAGAGAAGCTAGAGAGAAGAGAAGGAAGCCAAAATATTTGAGTTATAAAAAAAGTTACAGATGGGGCCGGGTGATGGCGCACTAGCTGGACCACACACCAGCTCCAAGTGTTACCAGATTCTCGGGCAGAGAGACAGGACACACTGAGGCTTTAATGTAGGATACACTATTTATTATGCCAGCAGACCCAGCCAGACTCATGCCCACAAAAGATTGGGCCCTGAGCGCAGTGGTGCTTGCCCTTTTATACAATTACAACTTTCCCATAGTGACTCATAGCAACATGCTTAACAAGTTTTCTTTTCTTTTTCTTTCTTTCCTTTTTTTTTTTTTTTGGTGTATTTAATAATGAGAGAGAAGAGCAGAGCATCACTCTGGCACATGTGTTGTTGGAGATTGAATCTGGGAACTCACACTTGCAAGTCCTGTGCTCAGCTGGCCATTGGTGATGCCAGGGATCAAGCCTGGGACTTGTCAAATGCAAATCCTGTGTGCTATGCTGCACATGTCCCTGGGCTGATATTTTGATATTTATATTATTTCCAGTTTGTCTGTTAGGTCAACTTCATCACTTTTTTATTAACTAACTTGCTCTCTTTCTTCCTTTTTCTCCCTTTCCTTCATTTTTTCCCTCCCTTCCTCCCTCCTTCTCTTTCCCTTTCTCTTCCCTCCCATTCCTTCCTTCCTTCCCAGGTTACTTTTCTTTTTCGTACACAGAGAGTACAACTTGTTTGGGTTATCAGCTGACTCTGGAGCAGAAAGCTCTGGTTTTATGGTGGTGTGGTGGATTGAACCTGAGACTTTGAAGTCTCAGGCATGAGTCTCTTTGCATAACCATTGTGCCATCTACCCCCCATGCGAGATTCTAAGGCCAAAGGCCAAGGCCCCTTTGATTACAGCAGTAGAAAGCCCTATTTATGCTAAGACTAGGGGGAAGATTGCCTCCCATTGTAATTTTCTTCCACTAAGAAGTTAACCCTTGCTTTTCTCTTTAGAAGCTAACCCTTGCTTGCCTCACAAGGACCCAGTCCAAGGCCCTGTCCCCACCTATAGAGGGGAAGCTTCACGACTAGTGGAGCAGTGCTGCAGGTGTCTTTTTTTCTCCCTATCTCACCCTTCCCTCTTGATTTCTCTGTATTGATCCAATAAGTAAATATCAAAAAAAGTTGTTTGTTGTTTTTTAAAAAAGGTTACAGATATGGGAAACTGAGTGAGTCCCATTGGAGAGCTCTGGTAGACAACAGAAAACATACTTTGGGGTTGTCTAGTCACCAACCCTATACACACACACACACACACAAACACACACACGCACGCACGCTGTCACCATCCTGAAGAAAAGGTATTAGGGCATTTCTCCTAAACTCTTACCCATCATTGGTGGAGGGTAGCCGCTCCCAGATGTGTCCATGCTGGCATTTCCTGCCTGTCCTGGCCACAGCTTAGAGGAAGTGCCCAGGCTGAGTCACAAGTGCTCCCTGCGCTGCAGAAAGTATTAGTGTTGCACTGGGGGAGTGCATGGGTCCCTGGCCGTGTCTCGGAATTTAAAATGTGTGCTTCCTAGTCTCTCCTTGGCTCAAATGCAGTTAAGTCTACAACCCTGTTAGGGAAATATTCTGATGCTGTTGGAACATGTCAAGCAGTCAGTGGTCTCTATCTCTACCCCATACATTTTTGTAAGTCCCAGAATTCATCTGAAGTAACCAGGTTGGCTGCTGTAAGATGGGGTGAGTTTCGAAGGACTGACACCTCAACCCCTACGATGCCCCCAATCGTTGCCTAAAATGGCCCAGGTGGTCATGGGATGGACTCAGCTGTTGCAGTGTAAGGCAGAGACCCAGCTGCTAGGCAGACAGTAGCCCAGTACCATAGACATTCTTGGCTTCTGACAGCACTGGCAGAGCACAGTTGGATATGTGATCTAGGCAGCTCAGATCAGACTTGGGTAAACAAAAGATCTCTAATCACAATGATGGGGATCCAGTCATAGGTTGACTAGAGGGCTAAGAGCCAAGGTCATTTGTTTCCAGTAGTTCGAGCCCATCATTGGGAAAGGGTATGAGCAGGACTCTAGACTCTTGTGAGTACCAAGACCAAGTCAGAACCCCCCAACCTTTGAGGATTTTAGGAACCAGACAGTTGTCCAGGGCACAGTCTTAAATACACGAAGAATATCCAAGACGAGGAGATGGTCAAAAGTGGATCTGGATAAGAACAAGTAGAACTGTGGCTTCCAATTAGGGAGATGAAAAGTTCAAAGTCAAGATGGCCTAAATAATAATGGTGCCCTGTCTTCGTGTCCAATCTTGTGGGGTTCGAGCTCCTGAGACAGTGTATCCCTACAGACAAAAGTGTGCCCTTGAGCTTAGAGAAAGAAGGCTGTGCTGATTGGTGGACTTTAAGCAGCCTCAGTGACGGGATGAAGTTCTGAAAGCAGGAGTCAGATAAGGCCTGTCTCCTACGCTGATGTATACTGCAAGATGGTCAGAGGTTCTGGCAACCACCTATCCATCCTTGTGTGCACATCCACACACATCCTGTCTTTCTCACACTACACTAGACTACTGCCCTCGACCTTTTGGTCACTTAAAAAATGGTAATCAGGGGGCTGAGTGATAGCGCAGTGGATTAAATGCACATGGCATGAAGCGCAAGGACCAACCAGCATATGGATCCGGGTTTGAGCTCTCAGCTCCCCACCTGCAGGGGGAGGTCATTTTACAAGCGGTGAAGCAGGTCAGCAGGTGTCTATCTTTCCCCCTCTCTGTCTTCCCCTCCTCTCAGTTTCTGTCTGTCCTGTCCAACAACAGCAATGACAGCAATAATAATAATAACAACAACGATAAACCACAAGGGCAACAAAAGGGGAAAAAAAATAGTCTCCAGGAGCAGTAGATTCATAGTGCAGGCACGACCCCCAGCGATAACCCTGGAGACCAAAAAAAAGAAAAAGGCAATCAACACTTAAAATAGAACTATCATACAAGGCCGCAGTTCCACTCTTAGATGTCTATCCTAAGTGTAAATGAAAACACTAATCTGAAAAGATATACGCACCCATGGATCGACCTGCCAATGCTCATTTCCAGCAGAGATGCAATTACAGAAGCCAGACCTCCTACCTTTTGCACCCCCAAAATAATTTTTGTCCATCCTCCCAGAGGGTGAGAAATGTTAGGGAAAGATGACTAGAAAGCTCTGAACTCTAATTCCATCAGGACCCAGAGAGAGAAGAGGGAAAAGAAAAGACATATTGAAGTAGTAATAGGTATAGCTGTGACTTAAAATGGAAAAGAAAACTGGACCATAGGGGGGAAAAAGTGGGAGAAAATATAGACAGACAGACAGACAGTTATAGAAATAATAGTTAACCTCTGTCTATGACCTTGGGAGAACCACTACAGTTTCCACTGGAGGGAATGGGGACACAGAACTCTGGTGGTGGCAACAGTGTGGAACCATACCCCTGTTATTTTGTAAATCACCAAAAACAATAAAAATTAAAATAAAGATATAGGTACCCCCATGTTCACTGAAGCATTGTTTGTTTGTTTCTTTCTGCCTCCAGGGTTAGGGCTGGGGCTCAGTGCCTGCACTATGAATCCACTGCTCCCGGCGGCCATCTTTTACATTTTATATTGCCCTCGTTGTCGTTGTTATTGTTGCCATTGCTGTTGTTGGACAGGACAGAGAGAAATGGAGGGAGGAGGGGAAGACAGAGAGGAGGAGAGAAAGACAGACACCTGCAGACCTGCTTCACCATTTGTGAGGTGACCTCCCTGCAGGTGGGGAGCCGGAGACTCGAACTGGGATCCTTAAGCTTCGCGCCATGGGCACTTAACCCACTGTGCTACAGCCTGGCTTCTTGAAGCATTCTTTACAATAGCTGAGGTAAGGAAGCAGCTTAAATGTAACTTGATAGATGAGTGGACGACAAAGACATGGTACACATATGTATATATACAGATGATAAAGTAGTGTTCAGCTATACAATATAATCAAATCTTGCCATTTGTAACAGCATTAATAGATATTGAAGGTGGTATGCTAAGTGAAATTAGTCAGACAGAGAAAGCAAATACTATAGGATCACATATATGTGTGGAATCTAAAAATAAAGATCAAATTCACAAATACAGAGAATAGATTAGTGGTGGCCAGAGATGGGGGTGAGGTAGGGAGGGATGAGAGCAAAGGGTCAAAAGGTACAAAGGACCCAGTTCTGGATAAATAAGTTATGAGGTGGGTCATGTATAACTTAGTGACTGGTGAATATTTGACAATTGCAAAGAGAATGTCTTTTTTTTTTTTTTGCCTCCAGGGCTATTGCAGGGGCTCTACTGCACTACCAGTCCACTGCTCCTAGAGGCTATTTTCTCCCTTTTGTTGCCCTTGTTGTTGTTATTGCTGTTGTTGAATAGGGCAGAGAGAAGTCGAAAGAGGAGGGGAAGGCAGAGGGGGTAGAGAAAGACACCTGCAGACCTGCTTCACCGCTTGTGAAGCGACCCACCTGCAGCTGGGGAACCGGGGGCTGCGCTGGTCCTTGGCCATGTGCACTTAACCCGCTGCATAATCACCCGGCCTCCAGAGAACATCTTTTTAAAAATAATTTTTGATATATTTTTTATATTTATTTTTGTTCCCTTTTTGTTGCCCTTGTTGTTTTTTATTGTTGTAGTTATTATTGTTGTTGATGTCGTTGTTGGATAGGACAGAGAGAAATGGAGAGAGGAGGGGAAGACAGAGAGGAGGAGAGAAAGATAGACACCTACAGACCTGCTTCACTGCCTGTGAAGTGACTCCCTTGTAGGTGGGGAGCTGGGGGCTTGAACCGGGAAAAAATAATTTTTTTATAATATTTAAAAAATTTTTATGCTTATTTATTTATTTTCCCATATGTTGCCCATGCTGTTTTATTGTTGTAGTTATTATTGTTGTTGTCAATCAATATGTCGTCGTTGTTGGATAGGACAGAGAGAAATGGAGAGAGGAGGGGATAGAGGGGGAGAGAAAGACAGCTGCAGACCTGCTTCGCTGCCTGTGAAGCGACTCCCCTGCAGGTGGGGGGGGGCGGGGGGAAGGGGGCTCCTTAGGCCGGTTCTTGCGCTTCGCGCCACCTGCGCTTAACCCACTGCACCACTGCCCGACTTCCTAAAAATAATTTTTAATATATGTTTTCTTGTTGTTGCTGATGTTTCACTGCTCTAGACTGACTTTATTTTTTTTCTCTTCAGATTGGGGTGTGGGGTGGGGAAGACACCACAGCACCAAAGTTTCCTCTAGTACATTGGGGCCTGGCTCAAACTTGGGTTGTGAACATGGCAAAGCAGGCATACTGTCCAGGTGAGCTGAGAGTCATCTTTTCTTTTTTCTTTTTTTCTTTTTTTTTTATTAGTAATTTAATAACGATTGACAAGATTGTAGGATAAGAGGGGTACAATTCCATACAGTTCCCACCACCGGAGTTCTGTATCCTATCCCCTCTATTGGAAGCTTCCCTATTCTTGATCCCTCTGGGACTTTGGAACAAAATTCTTTATGGGGTGCAGAAAGTAGGTCTGGCTTCTGGAATTGCTCTGAGAGTAAATCTTAAAAGTAATCATTGTAGGGGTCAGGTGGTAGCGCAGCAGGTTAAGCGCACATGGCTCGAAGCGCAAAGACAGGCATAAGGGTCGAGTTTGAGCCCCAGGCTCCCCACCTGTAGGGGAGTCGCTTCACAGGCGGTGAAGCAGGTCTGCAGGTGTCTATCTTTCTCCCTTTCTGTCTTCCCCTCCTCTCTCCATTTCTCTCTGTCCTATCCAACAATGAACAACATCAACAACAACAATAATAACCACGACAAGGCTACAACAACAAAGACAACAAAAGGGGAAAAAATGGCCTCTAGGAGCAATGGATTCATGGTGCAGGCACCGAGCCCCAGCAATAACCCTGGAGGCAAAAAAAAGTAATCATTGTAAAGTAAAAAAAAAAAAAAATCTATATATGATGACAAATATTAAGTGGACTTATTGTGGGGATGATTTGGCAATATATACAAATATTAAATCAGTATGTGGTACATCTAAAATAAAGATGATTTCTCAATTATACCTCAGTAATTCAGTTCCAAAGGGGAGGCAGTCCGATTCCTGCTTGCTGACCTTGAAATGCTGCTGATTTCTAGAATGGAAAATATTTGAGCCAATTATTCCTGTAAAAATATTCAGAGTGTCCATCCTCTATAACTCACACAGAGGATTTGCTGGGAATTCACAAGGTCTCTATTTTCTCATATTTAAAATAATCTCTCCATGAGTTTCTCTGCTTGCAGTGCCAATGGCCCATCTCCCTCCTTTCCCTTCACTGACACTGATCATGTCTATTTTGGTTATTTTTCCTGTTAAATGTGTTTCCTTTCCTCTTTCTAGGCTCCTTGATTATTCTGATTTCCCCCCTTGCTCTTTTCTACTACTCTTGTTTGCTGTTGAGTTTGACCTTGACCTACGCATCTCCTTCCCCTATCCTGGCCCCATAAAGATTTGGGTCTTTTCATTTGTTTTGACTGCATCAGCAGCAATTTATCCTTGGTAGCATTTTCCTTACCCGTTTCCTTCGTGTTTTATTTAGTTTTGTTTTGAATCCCTCATTACCCAGCTTTCTCTGGCATAAGTTCAAGACAAAGCTGCATGTTTTTCTATGCCTGCCTTCTCTCTTACTTCTTCTTTCCTTTCTCCACACCCCCCCCCCAGCTTCCTGAAAGTCTGCCTCAAGGATCCATTTATGTATTTATACCAGTAACAAATAATTCATTTATTCTTTTGAATAAAAGGTGCTTCTCAGCTAATAGAGACCTTGTTTCTCTATTGCAAAATGCTTGTTTCTTCTTTGAAAACACCATTAGAAAAATCAGATAAATCTCTCTGATACTTAGGAGAAAAAAATCTGCATTCTCACTGCAGAATTCCAAATATGTGGCATCACACGTACTTCGAGCCAGACTTCTGACAAGATGCCCTCAATCACACATAGCTTTATGAGTTTTTCCATCAGATGTGACTTCAGTTATTAAGATGACCCAGGTGATTAAACTCACCAGCAGCCTCCTAAATGCTCAGCAGAGGAAACCTGATATTGTTGGAAGAGGCTGCTTTGAGAAATTACTTTGCAGTGGCAAAAGGCAGAGAGGCCTGATACCTGCAGATTTTTGCTCACTTCTCAGAAATCCTTTGATTGTGTGATGTGCGGGTGTCTCTCTAGATCTCTTTTTCTCTCTCTCACTGCAGTAAGGAGGCAACAACAGCCTGGCACAGGAGTTCTGTGCAAAACATCTTACAAAACATTAACAAATTCCTTGGAATATCTTTTTACATTAAAAATATTCCTTCTGTGATATTTTAAAAAATAATAGGGAAAATAGAAATTGAAAGTGGAAGGGGAGATAGAGAGGGAGAGAGAGGGCAGGGGTAGATACCATAATGGTTATGCAAAGAGATTCTCATGAGTCCCATGTTCAGTCCTCCACACCACCATAAACCAGAGCTTAGCAGTGCTCTGGTAAAAGGGGGGTGGGGAGACCTGCAGCATTGCTTCACCACTCATGAAGCTTCCCCCTTGCAGATGTGGACCAAAGGTTTGAATCTGCCTCCTTGGGCATGGTAATGTGTGCACTCAACCAGGTCAGCCATGAACATCTCCTGTATTTGCCACATTGGATGTAGTAAATGACTACCCCCTGCCCCAGTCACTCACTCTGGGGTAGATAACTGACAGTTGGAGGGCATCACACTATGTATGGGGTGGAGTGGCGGGGGGAGTCTTCTCAGGAAGCATCATGAAAAGATTAGGGCTCATACAAACCCCAGGCACACAGGCGGATCTCCCTAGCTTCCCATTATTTTTCCATATCTAAAAATTTGTATTCCCTCTGGAGGCTGTCGATTCCTTATTGCTCATGTAAATAAGGGGTTATGGCCCTTCAGGAAACTGTATGGAGAGTTCTTAAACAAATAAAAATAGAAATGCCGGGGCTGGGCAGTAGCACACGGGATGAAGTGCACATGGCATGAAGTGCAAGGACCAGGGTAAGGATCCTGGTTCAAGTCCCCAGTACCCCACCTGTAGAGGGGTCAAGCAGGTCTGCAGGTGTCTATCTTTCTTTCCCCTTCTCTGTCTCTCCCCCCATCCCCGATTTCTCTCTGTCCTAACCAACAACAGCAATAAGAACAACAACAAAATGGAGAAAATGGCCGCCAGGAGCAGTGGATTCATAGTGCAGGCACCAAGCCCCAGAGATAATCCTGGAGGCAAAAAGAAAGAAAAGAAAAGAAAAGGAAAGGAAAGGAAAGGAAAGGAAAGGAAAGGAAAGGAAAGAAAGAAATGCCTTATGACCCAGCAATACCAGTCTTAGAAATTTATCCAAAGGACATGAAAGCATTAATTCAAAAGGACGTATGCACCTATAGTATGTTCATAGCTACATTATTCACAATAGCCAAGCAGTGGAAGCAACCTAAATGTCCATCAACAGATGACTGGCTAAAGAAGTTATGGAATATGTACTCTACAAAATACTAACTCTGCAATAATAAAAAGACGATAGTACGTTCTTCAGGACAAAATAGATGGAACTGGAGGAATTATGCTTAGTGAAATAAAAAAAGACAACTACCGGATGGTTAACTCATATGTGGATCTAGAGAATTGAAGCACATGAACTTGCAAAAAATGAATAATACTTATAGTGTGAAACTATACCCATAATCTTATAATCTTTATTAATCACAAATTTAAATAAGGGCTTAAAAACAGGGGATTATAGAGCAGAACAGTAACAGAAGCATAGTGATGATGAGTATGGATTTGGGAGCCAGATACCCTGGGTTTGACATTTGACTCTGCCATGCGAAAGCTTTGTGATTTCAAGAAATGGTGCTTAGCTTCTCTTGGTTCCCTTCTCTATAAAGCGACAATATTATGCAGATTAGGCAAGTTAGTAGAGGATCTCCTCTGAGCCGTGCTTGGCAGTAGCGAGTGCTCCAAAGTCCATGTTCAATAAAAAAACATCACCCCAGTTCTGGTGTTTTTAAAAATTAGAAAATCTCTCCTGGGAATAACCAGATAAGACAGAACAATGGGTTGTTTGGAAAGACAGCCTTCTTGTGTCCACCGGATACAAGAAGTGGCAATGTTGAAAAATCAAATGAAGCGAATGTAGAAAATAAAACATATCAAAAACAACAGTGCTCGAAGCACACCAGACAGACCATTAAAATGACCCTGCTGGCAAGATTCCACAGCTTGAGATAGTAAGTCACTGATGATTGTGCTGTTTGTAACCTTGTAACAGAAAGGAAGGGAGAGAGAGAGAATTAGAAGAGTTCTGTGAGATTTAGATTTCCTGCTAATGAAACTGTTTTTTCTTTTTTTAATAAAACTAAATTGCTCTTTAGAAATGTACAGACTGTGCTGTTTGTAACTGAAAGGAAGGGGAGGGGGAGAGAAAAAGATAGAGCCAGGGAGAAGGAGAAGGAGGAGAGGGAGAGGGAGGGAGAGAAAGAGAGAGAGAGAGAAAAAAAGAAAGATAAAATTGGAATAAGAAAAAAGGAGAAAAAAGTTCTATGAGATTTTTATTCCCTTCTAATGAAAATATGGTTAAAAGCAAAATCTGGGACTGGGCAGTGGCATACCCGGCTAAATGCACACACATTACCATGCACAAGGATCTGGGTTCAAACCCCCTGGTCCCCACCTGCAGGGGGAAAGCTTCATGAACAGTGAACCAGTGTTGCAGATGTCTTTCTCTCACTATTTCCCCATCCTTCTCATTTTTCTCTCTGTTGTCAAATGAAATTAAAAAAATAAGAATAAATAAATAAACTAAATTGCTCTTTAGAAATTTACAGATCCAGGACCAGGTGGCGGTGCACCAGGCTGAATGCACATGTTACAATGCTCAAGGACCCGGGTTTGAGCCCTCGGTCCCCACCTGCAGTGGGAAAGCTTTGTGAGTGGTGAAGCAGTGTTGCATGTGTTTCTCTCTCTCTCTCCTCTCTTTCTCTCTCTCTCTCTCTCTCTCTCACCTCCTCTTGATATCTGGCTGTCTCCATCCAATAAATAAATTAAAATTAAAATAAACAAATTTAAAAAGAATAAGAAATGTACAGATCCAGCATGGGGAGATAGCATAATGCTTATACAAATAACTTTCATGCCTGAGGCTCTGAGATCCCAGGTTCAGTCCCCAGCACCACCATAAGACAGAGCTGAGCAGTGCTGGGGTTGGGGGGGGTAATTAAAATGTAGAGATCCAAGATAATTCCTGTAGAAATTTGGGTAATGTGGTGACAAATCATAGTTTCCCTATAAGGTCGCACTGACATGTGTAGCCCATCCAGCAAGCTGTTCCTTCAATCTGATATGGAAACCACTCCCGTCTAGTAGTGCTGTGTATGTTTCCTTCCCTGCAGTTCCATAGAGATTCATACCAGCTCTCAACCAATAGAGTGTGGTGGAGATAATGCTGCGATGACTTCCTAGGTTAGGTCATAAAAAGGCTATGACTTTGGACTCTGCATTCTCTCTCTGGGTGCTTGCTCTTGGGATGGAGCTGCCATGCTATCTGGATCATGTAAGCAGTTCACATCGAAGTGTTCTGGCTGACAGCCAGCATCAGCCACTAGCTGTGTGAGTGAGGGAGACTTCAGATGTTTTTGTTTGTTTGTTTGTTTTGCAGTGATTGTATTTTTTATTTCCTTTTTTAAATTTTTTAATTGGGGGATTCAGTGTTGGTTTACAAAATTACATGTCAACAGCGGTATAATTCCACACTGTTCCCACCACCAGAGTTCTGAATCCCAAGGCCCTCCATTGCAAACCAGCGCAGTTCTCCCAAGGTTGCAGACATGGGTTAACTGTCATCTCTACAATTGTCTGTCTACATGTGTACATGTTTGCCCCCGTTTTCTTCCAGGTCCAATCCTCTCTTCCCCTCCATGCTACACATAACCCTACTACATTCAAATATCTCTCCTCTTTGCGTCCTCTCTCTCTCTCTGGGACCCGGTGGAGCTGGAGTTCAGAGCCCTCTTCTCCTCTTCCTCCTATCACTTCTCCCCCACTGGGAGTTTGGATCAGAGTTGTTTTGGGATGCAGAAGGTAGGAATTCTGGCTTCTTTAATTCTCCAGTGGATTTGGGCATTGGTGGGTCAACCTATACCCCCAGCCTGTTTCTATCTTTCCCCAGACTTCAGATGTTTCTAGCGCCCAATCACTGATTCAGCCCAGCTGAAGGGCAGACAGAAAATATGAAAAATTGGGCAGGGGCAGTCACTCAGTGGTGTTGTGCACGCTCAAGATCCTGGATTCATTATTTGCACAGTGTTCCCCGCCCCCACCTTTGTTTTAAAAATGTAGTTTTGAGAAGAAAAGGACATAAGACTTTTTCCATGGGGAAGCCTATCTGAGCCTATGGCATCATAACCACTTTATATTTAAATCTTTCCTCCATTTACCAAGCAAATTAATTATTTAAAGATCTTATCAAATGGATATTTTGTCCATGCCATGTTAGGAACCTCTAGACGGGTGCCATATGTGGGAGTCTTGAAGGTCTGTCACAGAGTTTCAGGGTCACCTGACCCAGGCTGCCGCCCAAGAACTAAGTGAAACAGGGCGAAAGAGTCTCAGCTTGAGAGTGATGATGAAGAGGCAAGAACATTCTGAACTTATTTGCTGTCATGTTGATTACAATACCTTACAAGGGGCCAACAAAATAGCTCACTTGGGTAGTGCATTGCTTTGTGATCTGCACCACCCAGGTTCAAGTCCAGCCCCCCTCCCCCCAATTGCACTCTCTCCCTCTGGTCTCTCAGAAAACAGAAGGCAAGCAAAAACAACAAAACCTGATAAGAACTGTAAGAAAAAATATATATATATATAATAAAAAGAACTACAAGAAAACACCAATCAATCCTCCATTTCCCCCTAATTAAATATACACATAACACTGATTGCATTTTAGGTTGCACAAAGTAAAATTAAGAAAAACAGTTGCCGGAGGCGGGTGGTGGCACATCCGGTTAAAAGAACATAGTACTAAGTGCAGGGACACGTGCAAGGATCTGGGTTCTATCCCCTGGGTCCCCACTTGCAGGGAGGCCACTTCACAAACAACCAAGTAGGTCTGCAGGTGTCTATCTTTTTCTCCCCCTCTCTATCTTCCCCTCCCTTCTCAATTTCTCTCTGCCCTATCCAATTAAAGAGAAAAAGAAAGGAAGGAAGGAAGGAAGGAAGGAAGGAAGGAAGGGAGGGAGGGAGGGAGGGAGGGAGGAAGGAAGGAAGGAAGGAAGGAAGGAAGGAAGGAAGGAATGGAGGGAAGAAGGAAGGAAAAAATTGCTAACAGAGTCCCACCACCAGGAGATAACTATTCATAATATCTCAGTGTATTCTTTTTTTTCCCTCCAGGTTTATTGGTTTATTGCTGGGGCTCGGTGCCTGCACCATGAATCCACTGCTCCTGGAGGCCATTTTTTCCCCCTTTTGTTGCCCTTGTTGTTGTAGCCTTGTTGTGGTTATTATTATTGTTGATATCATTTGTTGTTGGATAGGACAGAGAGAAATGGAGAGAGGAGGGGAAGACAGAAAGGGAGAGAGAAAGACACCTGCAGACCTGCTTCACCGCCTATGAAGCGACTCCCCTGCAGGTGGGGAGCCTGAGGCTCAAACTGGGATCCTTCTGGTCCTTGCGCTTTGTGCCACAAGCGCTTAACCCACTGCGCTACTGCTAACCCCCAGTGTATTCTTTTTATTGTTGTTGTTGTTGGATAGAGACCAAAACTGAGAGGGAATGGTGAGATAGAGAGGGAAAGATAGAGAGACACCTACAACATTGCTTCACTGCTTGAGAAGCTTCCCGCCACAGGTGGGGATGGGGATTTGAACCCAGGTCCTTGCACATGGTAACATGTGCATTCAACTGAGTGTGCAGCTGCCTGGCCCCCTTCTTAGTGTATTCTTTAAAGACGTAAGTATAGATATTCAGCTAGGTATCTGTGGAGGCAGCTATATGGAATTTTTCAGTTCTGTAGTCCACTTTTCTCACTTGCTAAGATAGCTCTACCTGCTTTCCATGTCAATACAGTCCTGCTTACTATTTTATTAGAATTTCCTTTAACAGAGAGAGAAAGAGAGAGAAAGAGGGGGCGGGAGAGAGACCAGGGTATAGTTCCTGACCTGGGAGGTTGTGAAGCTGAATTTGTATGTATAAGATCTTGAGTTTGATTTTTTTTTAAATATTTATTTTATTTATTTATTCCCTTTTGTTGCCCTTGTTGTTTTATTATTGTAGTTATTATTGTTGTTGTTGTTCTTGGATAGGACAGAGAGAAATGGAGAGAGGAGGGGAAGACAGAGAGGAGGAGAGGAAGATAGACACCTGCAGACCTGCTTCACCGCCTGTGAAGCGACTCCCCTGCAGGTGGGGAGCCGGAGTTCGAACCGGGATCCTTATGCCGGTCCTTGTGCTTTGCGCCACCTGCGCTTAACCCGCTGCGCTACAGCCCGACTCCCGAGTTTGATTTCTAACACTACATGTGCCAGAAGAATTTAAAGACGGGTGCTGTCTTTGTTGATCTCACAGCAGCCTATGACACGGTCTGGCACCGTGGTCTCCTAGTCAAGATCTCAAGATGCCTGCCTCCATGGGTGGCCAACACTATATCGTTTCTTCTCCAAAACAGAAGCTTCCGGGTGCATCTGGGTGACAAGTCTAGCAGATGGAGACTTGTCTCAAGTGGCCTCCCCCAGGGCTCTGTTCTGGCTCCTACGCTATTTAATATTTACATCAATGACCTCCCAGAAACTTCTTCAAGGAAGTTCATCTACGCCGATGACACCTGCTGTGCAACTCAGGCATCCAAGTTCGACATCCTCGAGGAAACACTCACGAAAGACATGTCTCTGATATCTGATTACTGTAAAAAATGGCGACTAATCCCTAGCACTGCAAAAACGGTATCATCTGTTTTCCATCTACACCATGCCTCGGCCTCGCATGAGCTTAATGTGCAGCTAGGTGATACGAGAATCCGGCATGAAGCCCAGCCAGTCTATCTTGGTGTTACTCTCGATCGCACTCTGTCATTTCACGAACATCTCATAAAAACTGCAGCAAAGGTGGGCGCGAGGAATAACATCATTGCAAGACTGGCCAGCTCCTCATGGGGCGCGAGCGCTTCCACACTACGATCATCATCTCTGGCATTATGCTATTCCACTGCAGAATACTGTGCCCCAGTATGGTTCCGTAGCCCCCATGTCCACTTGGTCGATTCCAAATTATATTCCTCCATGAGGATAATTTCTGGAACCATCCGTTCCACCCCGGTTCCATGGCTGCCAGTTCTTAGCAACATCGCCCCACCAGATATTCGTCGGGATGCGGCATCATCTAAGTTCATTTCCCACGTCTATGATCGACCGGACCTGCCAATATACGCGGATATCTTCGCCCACCCTGTCCAACGCTTGACGTCTCGTCACCCAATCTGGTCTCCTACGCCTACACTGAACTTCTCTGTTCCAGTCTCTTGGAAACAGAGTTGGCAGTCAGCTGAGGTAAAGAACAAACACCTCATCATAGACCCCTGCAAGCGTCAACCCGGCTTTGACCTGGCACGTTATGATCAGGCCCTCCTCAATCGCTATCGAACAGGCCATGGCCGGTGCGCCGCTATGTTCCATCGCTGGGGAGCCAGAGACGACCCGAACTGCCCCTGCGGCTACAGACAGACTATGACCCACAGAGTCAACGACTGCCACCTCTCCAGATTCAAAGGAGGTCTCGAGACTTTACATCAGGCTCAACCTGACGCTGTTGACTGGCTACGGAAGAAGGGCAAACGTTAGAAGAAGAAATGTGCCAGAATGATACTCTGGTTCTCTCTCTCTCTCTCTCATTAATAAATAGGTCTTAAAAGAAAAAAGGGCATCTGGAAAGATAGAAACAAGCTGGGAGTATCGATCGATGCCCATATCCAGCATAGAAGCAATTACAGCAACCAGACCTTCCACCATCTGCACCCCATAAAGAATTTTGGTCTATACTTCCAGAGGGATAAAGAATAAGGAAACTTCCAATGAAGAGTAGGGGATATGGAACTCTGGTAGCGGTAATTGTACCCCTCTTATACCATAATCTTGTCAGTCATTATTAAATCACTAATAACAAACATAAAAAAAAAAAACATCAAGCATGCAAAACATGTGATTCACTGCTGAGTAACCTCCTGGCTTATCTGCTTTATTATTAAAGTAACCCTTTGATTGACTATACCATCATGAATTCAGTCAATTTTCTGCTATTAGGAATTGGGCATTTTTACTTGCTTTCTAGGTTTTAATAAAATTATTGACTTAAATGAATAACTTAAGGTGCGCATGATGCTTCATAAACATTTACACAGTGAAATGATTTTTCATTACTACAGCCAAGCTAGTTAACATACCCATTTCCACCTGAAAATTTCTACTTATTTGTACATATGTGTGTGGAGGTGGTAAGAGCACTTGAAATCTAAATAAATCTCTTTGCAGGTTTCCAGCATACAATACAGTGTTACCATAGTCACCACCCATTCATAATTGTGTACCCTTGCACCAACAGCTCTCCTTTTCAACCTCCCCACTCCTGCTAACCACAACTCTGCTTCTTGCTTCTGTGAATTGTACATTTTTAGACTGCACAGTAAGAGTAAGATAATGCTGTATTTTTTTTCTTGCTGGGTTTGGCTTCTTTCATTTAGCATAACGCCTTTCAGTTTCATCCTTGTCACCAATGGCATGATCTGTACTTAAAAGGTTAAATGACATTTCAGTGTGTGTGTGTGTGTGTGTGTGTGTGTGTGTGTGTGTTTCACTTCTTTATCCATTTATCCAGCCATGGATATTCAGGTTGTTTCCGTTATCGTGGCTATTGTGAATAATGATGCAGTAAATATGAAAGTGCTGATACTTCTGTGAAGTAGTTATTTCATTTCCTTTGGCTATGTATCCAACAGTGGGTTTGCAGCTCAAATGGTAGGCCTAGTTTCCGTTTTATTTTGCTCTTTTCCCCGATGACTGCACCAATTTATATCTCTACCAATAGTACATACACGTGGTTCTTTTTTCTCTACGTCCTTGTAAACACTTGTTTCTTGCCTATTTTTTATTTATAATTGTCAGTCCAGCCAATCTGAGGTGGTACCTTTTAAAAATATTTTATTTATTTATTTATTGGATAGAGACCAAGGGAAATCAAGAGGAAGAAGGAGATAGACCAAGGGAGAGACAGAGAGACACCTGCAGCACAGCTCACCACTTGTGAAGCTTCCCCCTACATGTGGGGACCAGGGACTTGAACCTGGGTCCTTGCCCATGGTAACATGTGCACTCAACCAGGCTGTTACCATCCGCCCCTGTGAGCTGATATCTTATTGTAGTTTCCATCTGTGCTTTCTTGGTGATCCCTGATGTTAATATTTCATGTACCTGTTGGTTACCTGAATGTCTCCAGAGTCATTCTTACTCAGCTTTTTTGCCCATTGGCATTTGGCAATTCTAATCATATTAGTTCCTTACATATTTTTGTATTAGCTCATTATTAGATATATGGTTTGCAGATAATAATCTCTCTCATTCCTTAAGTTGCCTTTTCGTTTTGTTTATTGTTTCCCTTTTGTGAGGAGCTTTTTCATTTGATGTAGTTCTACTCGCTAATTCTTCTTTTCTTACTTGTCCTTTTGGTATCTCCCCCCAGTGTTTGGTACCTCCCCCCAATGTTTCCTTCTGGGAGTTTTCTATAGTCTTAAGCCTTATTTTGCTATTATTTTATTGCAAGTTAATTTTTGTGAGTGGTGTGAGAGCAGAATCTATTCCATTCTTCTGCGTGTGTCCAGTTTTCTCACCACCACTTACTTCAGAGACTCTCCTTTCCCCACTGTGTATTCATAGCATCCTTATAAAAAATGAGTTGTCTGGGAGCCAGGAGATCGTTCAGTGGGTGCAACAGGCCCCAGGATTGATCCCCAGCACCACATGGGAGCACAGGAGCATCATGAACAGCACCAAAGGGAACTCCATGGATGGTACTTTGATGACTCTCTTTAGTCTCTCTCTGCCCCCCCCCCAAGTACATAGAATTTTTTAAAAAATGGGCCAAGGAGCCTGCTCCTTAGATGAAGGATGGTCTGGTATTGACCAAAAAAGCTATCATTAAAGTGAGCCAGTCTCTTGCCTTTATCTAGCTGTTGGAGCCCTTTCTTTGTCTGACGAGGTAAAACTTCCTTCCAGTTGTTAAATCACTGAGTGTCATTTATTGTATCAAACTGGTATTGAGTTTTGGGGATCTGGTCTGAAGTTGGGGAAGAAATAGACCAAGGGTTTAAGTGGGATCTAAGTTAACCTTAAGTTTTACTGCATTTTACTTAGTTGCTCGTTATAACAGAGGTTATCATAGGGGACAATAAGTGTCCTTTACTTGATACATATACTTTTGCCAGTATATCTCTTGGTCAGTTGTATACAATATTTCTTTTAAAGATTATCAGTGGGGTGACATTAATGCTGTTGCTGTCAGAAACAATTAGAGGATGTCTCTTACTTTCTTTTTTATGAGAATTTTTATTTTTTAATTTCTTTATTGGGGAATTAATGTTTTACATTCAACAGTAAATACAATAGTTTGTGCATGCATAACATTTCCCAGGTTTCCATATAACAATACAACCCCCACTAGGTTCTCTGTCATCCTTTTTGGACCTGTATTCTCTCCCCACCCCCCACCCCAGAGTCTTACTTTGGTGCAACATGCCAATTCCAGTTCAGGTTCTACTTGTCTTTTCTCTTCTGATTTTGTTTTCAACTTCTGCCTGGGAGTGAGATCATCCCATATTCATCCTTCTGTTTCTGACTTATTTCACTTAACATGATTTTTTTCAAGGTCCATCCAAGATCAGCTGAAAATGGTGAAGTCACTATTTTTTATAGCTGAGTAGTATTCCATTGTGTGTGTGTGTGTGTGTGTGTGTGTATAACACAACTTGCTCAGCCACTCATCTGTTGTTGGACACCTGGGTTGCTTCCAGGTTTTGGCTATTACAAATTGTGCTGCTAAGAACATATATATACACAGATCTTTGTGGATGGGTGTGTTGGGTTCCTTAGGCTATATCCCCAGGAGAGGAATTGCAGAATCATAGGGTAAGTCCATTTCTAGCCTTCTGAGATTTCTCCAGACTGTTTTCCACACGGGTTGGACCAATTGACTTTCCCACCAGCAGTGCAGGAAAGTTCCTTTGACCCCAAAACCTCTACAGCATTTGCTGCTATTACTCTTTCTATGTATGCCATTCTCGAAGGAGTAAAGTGGTATCTCATTGTTGTTTTTATTTGCATTTCTCTGACCATCAAAAACTTGGAGCATTTTTTCATGTGTTTATCAGCCTTTTGGATCTCTTCTGTGATGAATAGTCTGTCCATGGATCTCTTCTGTGATGAATAGTCTGTCCATGTCCTCTCCCCATTTTTGGATGGGGTTATTTGTTTTCTTGTTGTTGAGTTTGGCAAGCTCTTTATATATTTTGGTTATTAGCCTCTTGTCTGATGTATGGCATGTAAAGATCTTCTCCCATTCTGTGAGGGGTCTCTTGGTTTGGGTAATAGTTTCTTTAGCTGTGCAGAAGCTTTTTAATTTGATGTAGTCCCATAGGTTTATGCTTGTCTTAGTCTTCTTCATAATTGGATTCGATTCATTGAAGATGTCTTTAAAATTTATGCGGAAAAGAGTTCTGCCAATATTTTCCTCTAAGTATCTGATAGTTTGTGGTCTAACATCCAAGTCCTTGATCCACTTGGAATTTACTTTTGTATTTGGTGAAATATAGTGGTTCAGTTTCATTCTTCTGCATGTTTCAACCCATTGTTTCCAACACCATTTGTTGAAGAGACTCTGCTTTCCCCATGTAATAGCCTGGGCACCTTTGTCAAAGATTAGATGTCCATAGGTGTGGGGGCTTACTCCTGGGCTCTCATATCTATTCCACTGGTCAGTGTGTCTATTCATGTTCCAGTAAGCAGTTTTGATGACAATGACCCTATAATACAATTTGAGTTCTGGGGGTGTGATGCCTCCAGTTCTGTTCTTTTTTCTCAAGATTGTTTTGGCAATTCTAGGTCTTTTCTGGTTCCAGATAAACTTTTGTAGCATTTTTTTCTATTCTCCTAAAAAATGTGGTTGGGATCTTGATGGGAATAGCATTAAATTTGTATATGGCTCTGGGTAGTATATTCATTTTGATGCTGTTAATTCTTCCAACCCATGAACATGGAATATCTTTCCACTTCTTTGTGTCTTTTTCAATTTCCTTGAGTAGTAACTCATAATTTTCAGTATACAAGTCTTTCACTTGTTTGGTTAGGTTTATTCCTAGATATTTCATTATTTTTTGTTGCTATAGTAAAAGGAATTGATTTCTGGATTTCAACTTCTTCTAACTTAGTGTTTGCATAGAGGAATGCCACTGACTTTTGAATGTTAATTTTGTGGACTGACACCTTACTGTATTGCCTGATAATTTCCAAAAGCTTCTTGCTGGGTTCCTTAGGTTTTTCTATGTATATTATCATGTCATCTGCAAATAGGGAGAGTTTGACTTCTTCTCTTCCAATCTGTATCCCTTTAATTTCTTGCTCCTGCCTGATTGCTATGGCAAGAACTTCCAACACTGTGTTGAATAGTAATGGTGATAGTGGGCAGCCCTGTCTAGTACCTGATCTGAGTGGAAATGCTTCCAGTTTTTCACCATTGAGTATGATGTTGCCTGTAGGTTTGCTACATATAGACTCCACTATCTTCAGGAATTTTCCATCTATTCCCATTTTTTGTAGTGTTTTGATCATAAAGGCTTTTTCTGCATCTATTGATATGTCAAAGGCTTTCTCTGCATTTATTGATATGACCATGTGGTTTTTGGTCTTGCTTTTGTTGATGTGGTGGATCATGTTGATTGATTTATGTATATTAAACCAATCTTGCATCCCTGGGATAAACCCCAGTTGGTCATGATGAACAATCTTTTTAATATACTGCTGTATCCAGTTGGCTAGAATTTTGTTTAATATTTTAGCATCTATGTTCATCAGAGATATTGGTCTGTAGTTTTCCTTTTTTAAAAAATTTTTTAAATTTATTTATTTATTATTGGATAGAGACAGAGAGACATTGAGAGGGAAAGGGAAGATACAGAGGGAGCGAGACAGAGAGACACCTGCAGCCCTGCTTCACCACTCATGAAGCTTTCCCCCGCAGGTGGGGACCAGGGGCTTGAGCCTGGGTCCTTGTGCACTGTGATGTGAGCACTTAACCAGGTGTGCCACCACCTGGCCCCCTGTCTCTAGTTTTCTTTTTTGGTTGTGTCCCTGTCTGCTTTTGGTATCAAAGTGATGTTGGCTTCATAGAAGATGGAAGGGAGTATTCTAGTGTGTTCAATCTTCTGGAAGACTTTTAAAAGTAAAGGTATTAGTTCTTCTTTGAATGTTTTATAAAAATTCATTTGTAAAACCATCTGGTCCTGGACTTTTATTCTTGGGAAGGTTTTTGATAACTGTTTCAATTTCATTAGCTGTGATAGGCCTGTTCATGTTATCTAGTTTCTCTTTACTTAATTTTGGAAGTTCATAGGTATCTAGGAAAATGTCCATTTCTTCCGGGTTCTCTAGTTTAGTGGCATATAGTTGTTCATAGAAGTTTTGCATGATATGCTGAATTTCTGCGGTGTCTGTTGTGATATCTCCTCTTTCATTTATGATACAATTTATATGGGTCTTCTCCCTTTTTTGTTTTGTGAGTCTGGCTAAAGGTTTGTCAATTTTGTTCACTCACTGTGAATCACTGTGCGGGCACCGAGTCCCAGCAACAGCCCTGGTGGCAATAATAATAAGAAGAACAACAATAATGCTATAAGGTTCGTGTTTCCTAGCCCTTGAAATTTTCTCCTATAATGTAATCTACTGTGTGGTACTATCAGATGTGAGGGACAAAGAGAATTCATGCAAATATAGCCATGCTGCTTCCTGGGCGATGAATAATACAATCCTTCGGCTGAGACCCAGAAGTCACATGTCTCCTACCAGCATCCATGACACTGTAGCAAGTTAACTTATTAGTTTGCAAAGGAGGTGAAAATCTCAGATTTTTCACAGATCTTTCTTTTTTTTTTTCCCTCAAATTTTTTCAAAGCATTTATTGATTTCCTTTTGCTGCCCTTGTTTTTATTGTTGTAGTTATTATTGTTGTTATCTATGTTGCTGTTGTTGGATAGGGCAGAGAGAAATGGAGAGAGCAGGGGAAGACAGAGAGGGGGAGAGAAAGACATACACCTGCAGACCTGCTTCATCACTTGTGAAGTGACTCCCCTGCAGGTGAGGAGCCAGGGGCTCGAACTGGGATCCTTAAGCTGGTCCTTGCGCTTTGTGCCAACCTGCGCTTAACCCGCTGCGCTACTGCTCGACTCCCTTTCCCCTCATTTTTATCAATTTATGTGCAGCTCTGCATAACTGCAAGGTGTACAGCACACTGTCCTCACATGCATGTATTGCAAAATTATTACAGTAATAAATTCAGGTGGTCGGGGAGGTGGCGCAGAGGATAAAGCAGTGAACTCTCTAGCATGAGGTCCTGAGTTCAGTCCCCGATAGCACATGTACCAGAGTGATGTCTGGTTCTTTCTCTCTCTCTTCCTTTTCTTTTTTTTTTTTTTTAATATTTTTTTAAATTTTTAAAAATATTTATTTTATTTATTTATTCCCTTTGTTGCCCTTGTTGTTTTATGTTGTAGTTATTATTGTTGTTGTCATTGTTGGATAGGACAGAGAGAAATGGAGAGAGGAGGGGAAGACAGAGAGGAGGAGAGAAAGATAGACACCTGCAGACCTGCTTCACCGCCTGTGAAGCGACTCCCCTGCAGGTGGGGAGCCGGGGCTCGAACCAGGATCCTTATGCCGGTCCTTGTGCTTTGCGCCACCTGCGCTTAACCCGCTGTGCTACAGCCCGACTCCCTCTCCTCCTTTTCATTAGTAAATAAAATATTTTTAAAAAACATTAATCCTCCAATAAAGAAATTTTAAGTAATAATAATAAATTCAGTTAGCATCTACCGCATCATATAGTTATAAAGATGCTTCTTCTTTGTGATGAACGCATTTGGGATTTACTTACTCTCTTTGCATCTTGCAAATCTACCTTGCAGTGGTGTTAGCTCTAGTTACCGTGTTGTATGTTACACCACTTGTGCATAAGTATCTTGTAACTCAACGTTTATACTTTTTTTTTTTTTTTTTGTCATTACCATGGCTTCTCTGCTCCAGGATGACTTTTTCAGACAGAAAGAGACAGGGAGGGTGACACTACAACACGTCTAATGTGGTGGTGGCTGAGCTGGAACCTGGATCACACATGTTGTAAAATAGCATATTATCCAAATGAGCTTTTTCTTTGTTTAACCTCTTCATTGGGGGATTGATGGTTTACAGTCGACAGTAAAATACAATAGTTTGTACATGCATAACATTTCTCAGTTTTCCACATAACAGTTCAACCCCCACTAGGTCCTCCTCTGCCGTCATGTTCCAGAACAAATGAGATATTTTTCTAAACTGCGAGTTTGCACTTTTTTCTTTCTTTCTTTTTTTTAAAACCACTTTCACCCAATTCCCTTTCCTCTTTCTTCTGGTTACCACAACTCTGAACTCTTTATGAGTTTTGTTTGTTTCTTAAGATTCCACGTGTAAGTGACATTCCACAATATTTATTTTTCTCTGTCTGACCTACGTCATTTAGCATATGGCCCCAAGTTCCATCATAAATGGCATAGTATAAATGGTATAAATGGCAGGATTTCCTTCTTTTATTGTTGAATGGTGTGTGTGTGTGTGTGTGTGTGTGTGTGTGTGTATACTGTTATTTTATATAACTACCAAATATATATATCACATTTTTCTTCATTTGTTTCAGACCCATTTCAGTTCTTGAAAGCAGTCATTTCTTCCTTTCAACCATAAGATCCATGAATGCCTTTCAGAGCCAGAATTCCCGTGCTAGGCATAGTGCTTATATTTGATTGGCACCTCAGAAAAAATTCTCAAAGGGGCCAGGTGGTGGTGCGTCTGGTTGGGCACACATGTTACAATGAATGCATAAGGACCCAGGTTCGAGCTTCCAGTCCCCACCTGCAGGGGGAAAGTTTTGTGAGTGGTGAAACACTGCTGCAGGTGTCTCTCTATCTTCCCCTTCCCTCTCGATTTCTGACTGTCTGTATCCAATAAAAATTTAAAAAATTAAACATAAAATTGAACAGGTCTACATATGAATTTAAGGATGACTTATTCTCTCTAGAAAAATAGTTAAAAGAACTGTAAACGGGAGGCGGAGCTACGAGCAGCAGATCACTTTCTCTCCTCTCCTCTCCTCTCCCGGATCAACTAGGAATACCAAAGGAGACCACCCGGACCGAAACAAGACAGGACTAGAATGACCACAGAAACCCAGTAAATCACCCGTGAGTACAAACACGCGTGGCTGGTGACAGAGAGGAGAGAGGGGCCTAAGGAGAGATTAAGTGACTGCTAACAGTTCGACAGTCTGTCAGTGGAGACACCACCTCCAGTCTGCTCCACCAACAAGGGGACAGCTGAAGGGAGGAAAGGACTCCCCAGAGACTCACCAAGTACAACTCTGAGTCTCCATTGCTACTACCCTCAGAATCTGGAGCAGCAACAGGGAGGGACACCAGGGCACAGAGATCTAACCGGGAAACTCAGGAGAAGACCTATACCTCGGTGGCATAGCTGAAGGGCTGTGAAAGTCTCTTTGCATAACCACTGGATTATCTCTGCCACACCCTGCTTTATCTCTTGGTCAGGAGTCATTGATTAAGCCAAGAAGCCTATTGATAGTTTAAAAGCCCTCAGGCTACCATAGCCTACAGGGGAAAAAAAAAAAGGCTTTTACACCACTGAACTCCAACTCAGGGATTGAAAAAACTGTTAACTTATATAAAATGGTTAAAACAACAAGAAAAAATAATGGAGACTCGAACCAGGACAAGAGTCCAGCTAAAAGTCCTCCAGAGGGCGAAGCACAAAACAACGAGTTCAACATCCAAACATTAGCTAAGGAAATAATAACAGGAGTGAGTAAAGAATTTGAAAAAATTGTAATCAGAACTGCAGGAACAACAAATGAGAATATGGAAGAAAATTCTAATAATCTCATGGTTATTAGAGAGCTGAAAGCTGAAATTGCTGAGCTAAGAAGGCAACTAGCTGAACAAGCTAAAACAGTATCAGAGCAGGGCAACAAAATAGATGAACTCCAGAAAGCAGTAGAGGGCAGAGAGAATAGAATCAATGAGGCTGAAGACAGAATTAGCAAGATTGAGGATGAATTAGAGACAACTAAAGAAGAAGTAAGAGATCTCAAAAAGAGATTAAGAGATGCTGAAAACAACAACAGAGTCCTATGGGATGACTTCAAAAGAAACAATATACGCATTATTGGCTTACCAGAGGAAGAAAGAGAAGGGGAGGAAGAAAGCGTTCTCCAGGCCATAATAGCTGAAAATTTCTCTAGTCTAGACAACACCAAAGACATAAATATTCAAGAAGCCCAGAGGGTCCCAAACAGAATTAACCCAGACCTAAAGACACCAAGACATGTCATACTTAGATTGGAAAGGAATAAGGATAAAGAAAGGATCCTCAAGGCTGCAAGAGAAAAACAAAGAGTCACCTACAAAGGAAAACCCATAAGATTAGCAGCAGACTTCTCCATACAAACACTACAGGCCAGAAGAGAATGGCAAGATATCTATCGAGTGCTCAATGAGAAAGGCTTTCAGCCAAGAATACTATATCCTGCTAGATTGTCATTCAGACTAGATGGAAGCATCAAAATCTTCTCAGACAAGCAAGAGTTGAAGGAAGCAACCATCACCAAGCCTGCCCTGAAAGAAGTTCTGAAAGGTCTTCTATAAACAGACCACCACAAATAAGACATATATCAAAACACTCTAAAACTCTACAAGAATGGCGTTAAAATATCTTCAATCTTTGATATCAATAAATGTCAATGGCCTGAATTCACCTATTAAAAGACACAGAGTAGGAAGATGGATCAGAAAACACAACCCAACAATATGTGGTCTACAGGAAACTCACCTAACGCAACAAGACAAACACAGACTTAAAGTGAAAGGATGGAAAACTATCATTCAAGCCAATGGCCCACAAAAAAGGGCAGGAACAGCTATTCTCATATCTGACATGATAGACTACCCTATGATCCTGCAATTCCTCTCCTGGGGATATATCCTAAGGAACACAACATATCTATCCAAAAAAAATCTGTGTACACATATGTTCTTGGCAGCACAATTTGTAATAGTCAAAACCTGGAAGCAACCCAGGTGTCCAACAACAGATGAGTGGCTGAGCAAGTTGTGGTATATATACACAATGGAATACTACTCAGCTGTAAAAAATGGTGACTTCACCGTTTTCAGCCAATCTTGGATGGACCTTGAAAAAATCATGTTGAGTGAAATAAGTCAGAAACAGAAGGATGAATATGGGATGATCTCACTCTCAGGCCGAAGTTGAAAAACAAGATTAGAAAAGAAAACACAAGTCGAACCTGAAATGGAATTGGAGTATTACACCAAAGTAAAAGACTCTGGGGTGGGTGGGTGGGTGGGTGGGGAGAATACAGGTCCATGAAAAATGATGAATGAAATAGTGGGGGTTGTATTGTTGAATGGGAATCTGGGGAATGTTATGCATGTAAAAAAAAAAAAAAAAGAAGTAGAAACGCAAAGCAGAAATTGACTGAGTTTGGAGTATGGCACCAAAGTAAGAAAGCAGAAGTACACTAGAGTTTGCAGTGAGTACCTCCCTAATACTTCCTCTCCACTTTTCCAAGCTTTGGGACCAGGATTGCTCAACAATTTGTTTGGCTTTGTATGTTAACTCTCTTTTCAGTCACCAGGTTCCAGGTGTCATCAGGATGCCGGCCAGACTTCCCTGGATTGAAGACACCACCAATGTGTCCTGGAGCTCAGCTTCCCCAGAGACCCATCCTACTAGGGAAAGAGAGAGGCAGACTGGGAGTATGGACCGACCAGTCAACACCCATGTTCAGCGAGGAAGCAATTACAGAAGCCAGACCTTCTACCTTCTGCAACCCTCAATGACCCTGGGTCCATGCTCCCAGAGGGATAGAGAATGGGAAAGCTATCGGGGGAGGGGGTGGGATATGGAGATTGGGCGGTGGGAATTGTGTGGAGTTGTACCCCTCCTACCCTATGGTTTTGTTAATTAATCCTTTCTTTAATAAAAAATTAAAAAAAAAAAAAAAAACATCAAAACTTAAAAAAAAAAAAAAAGAACTGTAAACATTCTAAGCAAGATTAATAGTTGATACTATATATATATATGTATGTATGTATGTATGTATGTATGTAATCCCTAGATATTTCAAAATTAATCATTTAAATTTATTCTTCATTGTCAGTAAAAAGACTTGAAGGTGCCATGCTACTTGAACTGGTCATCACACAGTCATTGTTACTTCAAATATTTCAGTAAACTTCTGTGCCAGTAGTTATAGTGGTGTCATAGCACCGAGGTACATGGGTGTATGGTAACTTTTAGTTTTTTGGTTTTTTTTCCTTTTTTTTTTCTTTTTTCTTTTTTTTAAAATTTATTTTTTATTTAAGAAAGGATAAATTAACAAATCCATAGGGTAGGAGGGGTACAACTCCACACAATTCCCACCACCCAATCTCCATATCCCACCCCCTCCCCTGATAGCTTTCCCATTCTCTATTCCTCTGGGAGCATGGGCCCAGGGTCGTTGTGGGTTGCAGAAGGTGGAAAGTCTGGCTTCTGTAATTGCTTCCCCGCTGAACATGGGCGTTGACTGGTCGGTCCATACTCCCAGTCTGCCTCTCTCTTTCCCTAGTAGGGTGGGTCTCTGGGGAAGCGGAGCTCCAGGACATATTGGTGGGGTCTTCAATCCAGGGAAGTCTGGCCGGCATCCTGATGGCATCTGGAACCTGGTGACTGAAAAGAGAATTAACATATAAAGCCAAACAAATTGTTGAGCAATCATGGACCCAAAGCTTGGAATAATGGAGAGGAAGTGTTAGGGGGGTACTCACTGCAAACTCTAGTGTACTTCTACTTTCAGGTATATATTTTGCAGTAGTTTATGGATAGGTGTGAACATATGCTCTCTCTCACAGAAACTGGTGTATATCTAGGTTTTGGGAACTTTTAGTTTTTGTCATCACCAAGGCTTCACAAATTCAGGCTGACATTTTCAGAGAAAGAGAGGGAGAGAGAGAAGCTACAGAAATGAATCTTCCTCTAATGAGGTAGGGGGCAGGCTTAAGCCTGAGTCTCTTGCATGGCAAAGCATGTACCATCCAGGTGAGCTATTTTGTCAGTCTCCGTGGAAACTTTTAAAGAATTCTGGATGATGCCCAGTGCAGGCCTTCCTTATAGTCAACACAATTAATTATGCATGGGTTCTTACGAATGTTGTTCTCATTTCCCTGGCATTCTTTTTGTTTGAGTCTTGATTTCTTTATGGGAAGCTTTTCTATAAACCTTGGAAAATAAATTTGTAATTCTTGGGGCCGGAGTAGATAGCATAATGATTATGCAAAGAGACTCTCATGCCTGAGGCTCTAAAATCCCATGTTCAATCCCCCACACTACCATAAGCCGGAGCTGAGTATTGCTCTGGTAAAAAAATAAATAAGTAAGTAAATAAATAAAATTGTAATTCTTCCTTCAACATTTGTGTGTTGGACTACCTACTATTTGCCCAACTGAGTGAAGGAAGATGGGGGGAAATTAAAATAGGGAATCAATGGACTCAAAAGGAGAGAAATTGACATAGGACAGGACAGCTTGTCCATTCAACTATATTATGCAAATTTTCTGCAGCTGTCTGCTCAGCTGCTGAAGTCTGGGTTAAAGTTCAGAAAGGAAAGCTTTACATGCACATGTTTTCCAATTCAAAAAAAAAGTTCAAGTACGTGAAATGTAAATACTGTCGTGCATTATACAGCCAATGATGGAATTTAATTAAACGTATATGCAGCCTAGAGGAAATTCAGCTCAGATTCAAGTACCATCAATGTTTAAACTGAAAAACAACCAAAACAACCTCAGCCCTGGAACACTTTTAGAGCCTGTCTCCTCCTGCTGACTCTGGCAACGATCTCTGGGCTAAACTTGAGTCCTAACTTGTGACATTGCAGACAGCATCTGTGAGGTGGGGCGTTTCACTTCTCACTTTGGCTCATGTTTACTTGTGCTAATTGGAAAGTAAGGATGTAAGCGGAAAGCAAACGTGGGAACAGGATTCTCCTGTGTTTACTCAAAAGACTGGATGTAGAAATATTTAAGATCTCTTACGAAGGGATGAGATGAGACCGTTCAAACTACAGTTAGTATAAAAATGGCCCTGGATATTTAATGCCACTGAACTGTACACTTACAATGGTGGTTTTATGCCATATATATTATTTTATTCATTTATTAGTAAGAGGGATAGGAAGAGAGGGAGAGAGAAAGAACCAGACATCACTCTAGTACATGTCCTGCTGGGGATTGAACTCCGGACCTCATGCTTGAGAGTCCAGTGCTATCCATTCTACCACCTCCTTGACCACGCTATGTATATTTATTTATACTTCAATTTTTTTTTCAGAAGAATGGATTAAGGCACATAAAGTTTGTTTAAGCGTTTGACTTCATCATTACATTTTAAAACTACCTGAAGAGGATACCCAGAAATCAAATCACCATCTGAAATTTGATAAATTAAAAAAAAATCAAACACAGTTCTTGTTTTTCCTTTAGAAACTGTACCATTAGGTAACCAAGGAATATATCAGAGAAACATCTCTTTACCAAATGGTACCAACTAACAAATGGAAATTGAATGATTCAATTATATTATTACCGTTTTACCACACTCACTCACTCAATTAATTGATCTAGGCAAGGTGGACAGTTGCTAATTCTGCAAAAAAAAGAAAAGAAAAGAAAAGAAAAGAAAAGAAACACATCCAGACACGATACACCATCCCTTGATGAAAGAGCTCAGCACAATGTACAGACTTGCAAAAGAAATCCAACCTCAGTCTGGCCAAGCTTCTGGATCCAGTTGACAAGGTTGGAGGCAGAATGCTTGTTAAAAAAGCATTTCAAGTGTGCTACCAACAAAATTCAGATTGTAAGAATCTCTATAGGTCTCATTGACCATGTTTCTCAACTGATCCATCATAAAATAAAAAAAAAAGAATGAATAGGAAGGCTATAGATGAAGAGAGATTTAAAGGAAGATTCAGTAGTATCTTTTGTTTATTTTTTGTTTGTTTGTTTGTTACCAGAACACTTCTCAGCTCTGGCTTATGGTGGTGCTGGGGATTGAACCTGAGACTTTAAACCCTCGGACATGAGAGTCTGTTTGCAGAACCATTATGCTATCTCCCCTACAGTAGTGTCTTTTCTTCTAGATACTTTATTGAGTTATATGAAACTTTCCATCTGATGATAAACTCTTATTTATTTTTTCCTATCAATTGAATTTGTGTTAGTGGCTTTCTCTTTCACTTGCCTGGGGAATTGTTGATTTCTAGGACTATTGTTGCCACAGGTGTACCATTTCACATCTCCCCATGACAGGTGTCAGCACACTACATCCGCCACCAAGTTGCCATCTTCTTCCATCATAGGACACTGGAGTCCTGCCCCTCACTTCACCCCCCATTCCACCTCCTTCCTTTAGAGTCTTCAGTCTGGAGAGTCCACAAAATATTATAAATTAGCCTACCATATGATCTAGAAGTTTTTCTCCTAGGGAGGTTGCCAAAGAACACAAAACACATCCAAAGGGATCTGTACACACTTATATCCATGGCAATACTATCTGCATTAATTTGTTTTATGACAAGGCTCAACTGAGCATCAAAGATCCACGCGTGCATAATAAAGGCATAAAGAAGTTTGAGGGGGAGAGTACAGGTCCTGGAAAAGGATTACAGAGGACCTAGTGAGGGTTGTATTATTATGTGGAAAACTGAGAAATGTTATCCATGTACAAATTATTGTATTCACTGTCAAATGTAAAACATTAGTCCCCCAATAAAGGGGGAAAAAAAGAAGTTTGAGGGGGACTGAAGAGGCAGCATAATAGTTCCGCAAAAGACTTTCATGCCTGAGGCTCTAAGGTCCCAGGTTCAGTACCTAGCACCACCATAAGTTACAGCTGAGCAGTGCTCTGGTCTTTTTTCTCTTTATCTCTGTATTTCTGTATCTCTCATTAAAATAAAACATTTGAAACATAGTAACAGTGTGCTCGCTTCGGCAGCACATAAAAATGAAGTTTGAGGAAACTATTTCCACAAAAGTGGCAGTGTTGGGAGATATGTATTTATTTTTACCAGACCACTACTCAGCTCTGTTTTATGGCGGTGCTAGGGATTGAACCTGGGACCTTTGGTACCTCAGGCATGAAAATCTTTTTGCAGAACCATTATGCTGTCTCCACAACCCTTTGGGAGGCCAAGTCCTACTAGTTATGAAGGTGTGGCCTTATACTAATTCACAACTCTATACATTTGTTCCGTGTGTTTTTCTGTGCATATTATATATATACTGAAGAGGGATCCGGAATGAGTCTCTCAGGACTACCATGTAGATGTGGCCAGCTGCTCAGAAAGATGATCAGAGAACTTCTTAGCCCCAAGAGGCCACTGAAGGCCAAGAATCTGCCCAGCTACGTGTGGGAGGGTGGCAACTGGATTTATATCATGAGTATGGGCCAAGACAGAATTTTGAGTTCCTGGCAGAAATGGACAGGAAAGAAAGAATTTGGTTTTGAGCAAACTGTAGTGAGGTTCTTGGAGCAGTTTCATTCTCTGGGTTTTGGAGCTCAAGTTGGTCTACTGCCAGCAAAACCTTGGAATTGCACCTTTAATAGTGGGCTGTGTGAAGGCAGTGAGTGAGGAAGCACACGCTTTAGAGACCCCGTTTCACTCCAGAGAAATGCTGTAGCCTTCTCATCAGCAATACACAATGTACTTCAAACTGCTATCTAAGGGTGCAGCCAGTTATTTTTCTTCCATCAAGAAACCTGGAGTAGGTAAGTTTATTATGTGTGATACACCCCCAAAAAAGTCCACATGTCAGTCCCTAAAAGGAACGCAGCATAAAATGTCAGAGTAGCAGCAATCATATATCCAACCATGTCATGATTTGTATGTCATGATTTGGTACCAATAAATACCTATTAGAATCCTAAAATCCACAAATCTGGCAGAAACAACTGCTGGCAAGGCTGTGGAGCAATAAGGGTTTTTAGGGAAGATAACATAATGGTACTCCAAACAGACTCTCATGTATGAGGCTCTGAAGTCCCAGCCTCAGTCCCCAGAACCACCATAAACCAGAGCTGAGTAGTGCTTTGGGGAAAATAATAATAATAATAATAATAATAATAATAATAATAATAATAATAATAATAATGGTGGGGATGGGGAAAGGGTGGAAGGTTGGGTTGAGCATAATGGTTCTGCAAAAGACTTTCATACCTAAGGCTTCCAGGTCCCAGGTTCAGTCCCCAATACCACGATAAGCCAGAGCTGAACTTTGCTCTGTTACCTCTCTGTATCTTTGTCTCTGTATTATTCCTCCCTCATTAAAATAAGTAAGATACTTAAAAAAAAATCCTCACCTATTGTTGATGAAGACACAGAAATGGTACAAACACTTTAGAAGACCGGTGATTTCTTAGAAGGCTAAATGGTAGTCTTACCGTATACAGTGTTACAGTCATTTTCCTAGACAGCAGTGTACCAAATAAAACTGACATTTTTGTCCATACAAAAGCCTGGCTGTAAATGTTTATAGTAGTTTTATTTCTTTTTTAATATTGTCATTCTCTTTTGTTGCCCTTGTTGTAGTCATTGTTGGATAGGACAGAGAGAAATGGAGAGATGAGGGGAAGACAGAGGGGGAGAGAAAGATAGACACCTGCAGACCTGCTTCACCGCTTGTGAAGCGACTCCTCTGCAGCTGGGGAGCCGGGGACTTGAACCGGGATTCTTCTGCCGGTCCTTGCTCTTTGTGCCATGTGCACTTAACCCACTGCGCTACCGCCGGGCTCCCGGTAATTTTATTTCTAATCATCAAATTCTGGTACAACCCAGAGGTTATTTGATAGCTGAATGGGTAAACAAAGTATACACTCATACAGCGGAATACTATTCTTTTTCTTTTCTTGAATATTTATTTTATTTATTTATTTTCATGAGAGTGAGCAAAAGAGACCAGAGCACTGCTCAACTCTGGCATATGGTGGTACAGGGGATTGAACCTGGGAACTCTGGGGCCTTGGCCATGAAAATCTGCTAGACTATATTAGCATAATCTCCCCAGCCCATGTCCTGTTTTTGTTTTGTTTGGAATACTATTCTGTAATAAAAAGGAATGTGCTCTAAAACCATGCCAAATAAATAAATAAATCTTAAATGTTTATTGCTATGTGAAAGTAATCAGTCTGAAAGGGCTATGTACTATAAGCTATTCCATTTCTATCATATTTTGTGAAAGGTAAAACTAGAGAGTCAGTAAAGAGATCAGCAGTTTCCAGAACATTGAAGAAGGCGTGTGTGTGTGTGTGGGGGGGGTGGAAACTGTTAAGTGCACATATCCCCATACACAAGGATCTGGGTTCAAGCCCCCTCTCCCCACCTGCACGGGGAACACTTCAGGAGTGGTGAAACAAGTCTGTAGGTGTCTATCTTTCTTTCTCTCTTCCTCTCTATCTCCCCTCCCCCTTTCAGTTTCTCTCTGTCCTGTCAAATAAAAATAGAAAGAAAAAAAAAAATGGAAAAAAGTCCCTGGCAGCACATATACCAGAGTGATGTCTGGTTCTTTCTCTCCTCCTATCTTTCTTATGAATAAATAAATAAATTCTAAAAAAAATGTTTTTAAAAAAATGAACTTTTAGTGAGTTTCTTTTAAAATTAATTTAGGAGGTCAAAGGACACTAGGGGACAAAAGTGTCTAATTGCATTATAGATGGAGGATCTAACTTCACTGAAAGGGATGGGGACAAAGAGGCTAGCCTGAATAATTTTGAGAAAGAGTAGATGCTATAAGACTAGAGATAAGGGTTGGGGGGGGGGTGTCAGGCGGTGGAGCACATGGTTAAGTGCCACATTTACCATGCACAAAGATCTGGGTTCGAGCCCCCACTCCCCACCTGCAGGGGGGAGACTTCATGAGTGGTAAAGCAGGTCTGTAGGTGTCTTTCTCCCTCTCTGTCTCCCCCTCCTTTCTCAATTTCTCTTTTTAAAAATTAACTTTATGTATTTATTGGATAGAGACAGCCAGAAATTGAGAGGCAGAGGGAGAGAGACAGAGAGACATTTGCAGCACTGCTTTACCACTTTCCCCCTGAAGCTTTTCCCCTGTAGGTGGGGACTAGGGGCTTGAACCCGGGTCCTTGTGCACTGTAACATGTGCGCTCAACCAGGTGAGCCACCACCCAGCCCTCTTTCTCAATTTCTCTCTGTCCTGTCAAATAAAAATAGAAAGAAGGAAAAGGAAGAGGCAGAGGAGGAAAAAAAAAAAGGCTTCTGGGAGAAGTAGATTTGTCCTACTGGCACAAAGTCCCAGCCATAACACTGGTGACAATTAAAAAAAAAAAAAAGACAAAAAGAAACTGTACTCTGATTGATGATGTGGTTTCCCACAGGGTTGCAGTTTAACTGTGCACAATTAAGTAAATTGGTGACAGGCAGAGAAAGACCATGCTTCTCGCTGTTTGGGTGGGAGGTAACAGACGAGCAAAAAGACAAGGTTAGAATGGTCTGGGTGGTGCTGAGTTAGAATCAGAGACTTCTTGTTTAATTTAATACGGATATAGAAGGGTATATACGAAACATGTAGATATGCCCTAGTTACACAAGTATTTCCCTGCTCTGTCAGCTGAGAGCGCCTTGGACATAAACATACCTGGTGCCCAGATCTTGGTTTTTTATGCCATTTCCTGGAGAGAGGGAGGTGGGGGTGGGGCGGATAATACAAGGAAAACTCCGGATTCCTTGAAGAAATAGTTGACCCAGGAACCCTCCTGCACTGCTGGTGGGAATGTCAATTGGTCCAACCTCTGTGGAAAACAGTCTGGCAAACTCTCAGAAGGCTAGGAATGGACCTACCCTATGATCCTGCAATTCCTCTCCTGGGGATATATCCTAAGGAACCCAACACACCCATCCAAAAAGATTTATATGCTCATAGCAGCACAATTTGTAATAGCCAAAACCTGGAAGCAACCCAGGTGTCTAACAACAGATGAGTGGCTGAGCAAGTTGTGGTATATATACACAATGGAATACTACTCAGCTATAAAAATTGGTGACTTCACTATTTTCAGCCCATCTTGGATGAAGCTTGAAGAAATCATGTTAAGTGAAATAAGTCAGAAACAGAAGGATGAATATGAGATGATCTCACTCCCAGGCAGAAGTTGAAAAACAAGATCAGAAAAGAAAACACAAGTAGAACCTGAACTGGAATTGGCGTATTGCACCAAAGTAAAAGACTCTGGGGTGGGGGTAGGGGAGAGTACAGGTCCTGGAAAAGGATGACAGAGGACCTAGTGGGGGTTATATGGAAAACTGGGAAATGTTATGCATGTACAAACTATTGTATTTACTGTCAACTATAAAACATTAATTCCCCCCCAATAAAGAAATTTTTAAAAAGAAAGAAATAGTTGACCCTAGAACTGTAGCAGAGAATATATACAAAATGAGCCTAGAAGGACTGGGGGGTGGTACACATGTTACCATGCACAAGGACCACAGTTCTAGGCCCTGGCCCCCACCTGCAGAGGGCAACCTTCACAAGTGGTAAAGCAATGCTACAGGTATCTCTCTTTTCTTTCTTCCTATTTGCTCCTCTTCCTTCTCAAATTCTTTATTCTATCAAATGAAAAGAAACTAATAATAGTAATAAGAGCCTAGAGCATCCTGAAGTGCCAGAAAGTAAGGACTTGTTAATGGCACAATTCAAACACACACACACACACACACACACACACACACACACACACGGGGGGGGGGGGGGAGAGACTTCTGTCAAAAGGACAGAATCCTTCACTGTAAAAGCTCCTGATGGCCAAAGTTGTGCAACAAAATTAACTAGTATTTGACCAAAGCCCAAGTCGCTACATGTCCATATTGATCTAAATGACTTAATAAACAAGAAAGAGGAGACAGATGTCCTTGTGCAGAAGAATTCCAAATAATTGCTGTCAGTACTCTGCCCTTAAGGCCTCCATCAAGTGTGGGCTGTGCAAAATAACATCCCAAACTGAGGGGTGGTGGAGGGGGAGAGGATGGAGTAGGTAGCCTCGGTGGAAAAAATATTACATCACGTGAGTCTGGGGATCTGAGTCAACATCAACAGAGGTAAGTCATGTTGGCAGGGTGTACCTAAGCCTGTTCTGGGAGAAAAGAGAGTGAAGCCCCTTCTAGGTCGAAGTTTTTTTCATTTGCTAAATGAATTAAATCCCTACATGAGGGGCCCGGAGGTGTGGCACACCTGGTAAAGTGCAGACATCACTGTGTACAAGGACCTGGGTTCAAGTTCTCGATCCCCACCTTCAGGGTGGAAGCTTCACAAGCAGTGAAGCAGTGCTGCAGTCTGTCTGTCTGCCTGTCTGTCTGTCTATTTATCTGTCTATCTCCCCCTTCCCTCTCATTTTCTCTGAGTCTATCCAATAAGTACATAAATAAAACATTTTTTTAAAGAGTCCTATCTAAAAAGTGTCCAAGCTAGGCCCCTATACAGTCACGGTAGATGTCCGTCACTTATTCCCTTGTCCCTCCGGCATCAGTAAGCACAAGCCTGACTTCCTTCACCTGCAGCACTTCTCCAAAGACCCTCTCTGGCCTCCAGAGCCTCCTTTCCCAGCCAAATCACAGGTGGACGTGCCAGAAAGATAATCCTACACTCAGCAGGCTTAACCAGTGACTGGGCAGAGGCAGTGTGAGAGTTATCGTCCATGGTGTGTGTCCACGTGGATTCCTATAACGCCCCGACTGCCCACTGTTAACTGATTACACTGCTTGTTTGTTTGCTTGACAACAAACACGGCCTTTATTGGCGGCCTTCATTGGCGGCCTTCACTTCCCCATTCTATTAGTGTTGCTTCACCTCCCAAAGGAAATGCTCGCTCAGCTCCTGTCTCCGGGTTTGTTTCTAGAAGTACACAAATTAAAATAGCCTTCGAGTTGATTTACTGGAGGTGGGGGGACATTAAGAGAGGTGGCCAGACATTCCCTAGCTCCCCCACCCCCGCCACGGTTGATCCGTAGCAGAGCTAGGCCAGTGACCCACACAAAGTGAAGCTGTGCTGCAGCTGTCTCTCTGTCTCTCACCCTCTCTTACCTCCCCCCTCCTCTCAATTTCTGTCTCTATCCAATAAAAGTATAAAGTTAAAAAAAAAAAAAAAAAACAGGAAAGCTTTCAAGGGAGGGGATGGTATACGGAACTCTCGTACTGGAAATTGTATGGAATTGTACCCCTCTTATCCCATGGTTTTGTCAATATTTTTATTTTATGAATAAATTAAAAAAATTAAATAAACCTTGAAATTAAAAAATAAAAGAGTGTGTGGTCCAGGAGGTGGCTCAGTGGATAAATCACTGGACTCTCAAGCATGAGGTTCTGAGTTCAATCCCTGGCAGCTCATGTACCAGAGTGATGTCTGGTTCTTTCTCTCTCTTCTCCTGCCTTTCTAATAAATAAATAATCTTTAAAAAATAAAATAAAAGAGTGGTGAAGTAGGTTCACAGGTGTCTGTCTCCCCCTCCCATTTCAATGTCTCTCTGTCCTATCAATTATACATACATACATATATATATTACATACATACATATATATTACATACATACATATATATTACATATATATATGTATATGTATATATATATATATATATATATATACATATATATATATATATATATACTGCCAGGAGTGGTGGATTCATAGTGCCAGCCCCTAAACCTGGGAATGGTGAAATCAGAAATGGAATCAGAGTCAAGATCAGATGTAAGGGGATATAAGGACATCACTGAGCTGAGTGGTATAAGCAGGAGCCTAGAGTGGAAACAGACTAAGAAATCAATGTGTGAAAGACCATATGTAAGCAAGAGAACTGGTATAAAAGAGGCAGTGTGGTGTGCTGAGGAGACAGCATAATGGTTGTACAAACAACTTTCGTGCCCGAGGCTCCAAAAGTCACAGGTTCAATCCTTTACACCATTGTAAGCCATAGTTAGTTAGCAGTGCTCTGATAAAGGAAGTGGGGGGGAGAAAATAAAGAAAGATAGGGAAGGAAGGAGAAGAAAAGAAGGGCAGGGGGAGATAGCATAGTGGTTATGCTAGAGGACTTTTATGCCTGAGACTGAGGTCCTAGGTTCAGTCCCCTACACCACCATATACCAGAGCTGAGCAGGGCTCAGGTAAAAAAAATTAGTGAATTAACTAATTAATAAAACCAAAACATAACAGTGCTATCCCAGTGCTAACAGTAGCCAGACAGCAGCACACAACATCCAGGATGGCCTCGGACAGAGTGCTGTGTGAGGCAAGGGGACAGTCTGGGGGGGGGGGTCTTTCCTCCTAGTCCCTCAGGATGACCTCTGAGTGTTGTAGGTGAGTCACCAAGTGAGGCCTGTTGAGCCATCCGGTTCCAGATTGTGGCATAGGTTCCCTCCCTCCTGTCCATTCTCTCATCCCCCCCCCCCCTTATTCCTCTCGGAAGCCCTAGATTGCTGGGAGGGGCAGTCCATTCAGCTTCAAAACAATGCTTTTCCAGCATTCCCTGCAGATGTTGGTGGGCCAGAAGGTGAAAGTAAAAGTCACCGATGAGGCTTCGGAGAAGACTTTGTCCAGGAAACTGACTCATGTGCATTTCGTCACCTGTTGCCCTTGCCCTTTCCTCCTGCCCGCTGCCTAGCTGCCTAGAACGAGGAGAGAGTGGCCGAGTGAAAGCAGTCACCATGGACTGTGGGAGAATCTTTTGAAGAAAAAAAAAATAGGTGTATTCATTTCCTTTCATGAGAGAGGCCAGAGCACTGCTCAGCTCTGGCATATGGTGGTGGTACTGGAGAGTGAACCTGGAACCCCGTGGGGCCTCAGACTTGCCAAGTCTGGTATGCTCTGTCCCCAGCCTTACAGGACAATCTTTTATTTGTAAACACTTGGTTATGTGTGTGCAAGTTAAACATTCTTACCTGTTTTTATTTAGGACAGGAATAGAAATTGAGAGGAAAAGGGAAGATAGAGAGGGAAAGAGAGAAAGAGATGCCTACAGCACTGCTTCACCACTTGTGAAGCCTCCTCCTGCAAGTGGAGACCAGGAGTTTGAACCTGGGTCCTTGTGCCTGATAATATGTGCGCTCAATCACGTGTGCCACCACCCGACTCCTGGAACAATCTTGATGGTGAGAGTCAAGTACCAAATACAGGGGAGCTGTAAGAAAGATCAAGTCCCAGGGGTTTATACAGCAGCCCTATCTGTCCCAGACACCTACCTCCTAAACTCCTTCACAGGAGAGAAAAATTAAAACGCCCACCTCTTCTTCTTCTTCTAGCGTTTGCCCTTCTTCCGTAGCCAGTCAACAGGTCAGGTTGAAAGCTGTCAGGAGCTGCTTGTTGCTGGCTTTGAAAGTGACTGGGATCCATGTGGATTCAGTCGGCTAGGAAGGATTGTCAGTTTCCCCAATGAATGGATACTCACGGGATGCACCACAAGAAGGTCGATCCAATGCATCCCACCATGTTTAAACCACAGTGATTTGGGTTTCTGTTACATGCTATAGAACCTAATTCTAATGGATAAAATGACCAGTGATCCTTAGGGAAACTTTGAACTTCATGTACAGAAGACAATTGAAATACTAGATTTCTGGCATCAGGGGAGAGATAGCATAATGGTTGTGTGCAAAGAGGCTCTCCTGCCTGAGGCTCCAAAGTCCCAGGTTCAATCTCCCTGCAACACCATAAGCCAGAGCTGAGCAGTATTCTGGTAAATAAATAGATGTTAACTATATATTAATTAAATTAGCTTATTGTTATTATTTTTATTTTGCCTTCAGGGTCATTGCTGGGGCTTGGTGCCTGCACCACGAATCCACTGCTCCTGGAGGGTATTTTTTTCCTTTTGTTGTCCTTTTTTATTTTACTATTGTTGTAGTTATTATTTTTGTTATTATTGATGTCATTGTTGTTGGATAGGACAGAGAAAAATGGAGAGAGGAGGGGAAGACAGAGGGGGGAGAGAAAGACAGACACCCGCAGACCTGCTTCACCACTTGTGAAGCAACCCCCTGCAGGTGGGGAGCCCGGGGCTCGAACTGGGACCCTTCTGCCAGTCCTTGTGCTTCATGCCAAGTGCACTTAACCCGCCACACTACTGCCCGACCCCCAAATAAATTAGTTTTTTTCTCCTCCAGGGTTGTCGCTGGGGCTCGGTGCCTGCACTACAAATTCACTATTGCTGGTGGCCATTTACTCACCTCCCCCCCATTATATTGGATAGGACAGAGAGATTGAGAGAGAAGGGAGAGATAGAAATACAGACACCGGCAGACCTGCTTCGCCGCTTGTGAAGCATCCCCCTTGCAGGTGGGGAGCCCGGGGCCCAACGCAGATTTTTGCACAGTCCTTGTACTGCATACTACTATGTGCGCTTAAGCGGGTGCATCACCGCCCACCCTCTTAGATTAGGTTTTTTAATTTGCAATGAATCAAACCCGAAATCATCTCCTGATCTGTGCTAACAAGGGAGCTTCAACTCAGCCCATGATGGTAACTTTAGACAAGGAAAGGTGCACGGGAACAACTTGGAGACGGGTTTTTCTGCGACTGTGCCTTTGCTGTGCTGTGGACTTGGCTAGGGAGTCCGCAGACCGACCCTCTGGAAGCACATGGACTTGACATTACCTGCTGTGGCCAGGCTGCACGTTGGGGACGGTGAAGTCATGGTGGAGACAGAGGTGGCTTCTTTGATTGTGAGGCATCAAAGGAGCTGGCTTGGAGAAGGAAGACAAGATTAGCTGGGAAGAAGACAAGGCAGATGTGGAGGAGATGGAGCAGTGGACCGAGGCAGGCACCATCAGGAACCACCCTGGAAGCCCTGCAGCTCTGGCTTGACTATCAGATTGACTTTTGATACCAGAATTTTTTTTTTTCAGTTTCTCATTATTATTACTATTGTTGTTGTTGTCATCATTAGGGCTTCACCATTCTGGGATGACCTTCTTTGTTTCCAACAGTGAGAGAAAGAGACAGAGAATGAAAGAGATCACAGAACCGAAGCTTCCTACAGTGTGGTGGAGGCTGGGCTAAAACCTGGGTCATGCTCAGGGCAAAGTGTGCTGTCTTGCCGGCTGCAGGAAATGTTTTGGATTTGTAATTCCTTGTTCACAATATTGGTCACGACATTAGGATTAGACCGTGTCTGTACTTGAGGGCTTCTTGCCATCTGCAAAGGAATACTAAAGCAATTCAAGTGGGACTGCAGAGATAGCTCACCATATGGGGCACATGTCTTGCCATGAGGCCCTCAGAATCAAGCCCCAGAACCACATAACAACAATAATAACTACAACAACAATGAAAAACAACAAGGGAAACAAAAGGGAAAATAAATAAATAAATATAAAAAATAATTTTAAAAAGATAGATTTTATTGCATATAAGAGGGACAGCTTCAGCTAAGGTAGAGCAAATAGGGAGCATCCCTCTGGCACATGCAGTGCTGAGAACCGAACCAGGAACCCCAGGCATGAAAGTCCAATGCTCTACCAGAGAAGTTATTTGCCCAGCTGCACCTCTGTGTGTCTTAATAAGGACATGTGTCACTGGATTTAGGGCCCCCGCTAAGATGTTGCCATCTTGAGATCTTTCACTTAATTACACCTACAGGGAGGAGACCTTTGCCCCAATATTCACATTTGTAGGTTTTAGTGGTTAAGAGAAGGACCTCTCTTTCTAGGGATCACCACTCAGCCCACTGCAGACCCAAATGCACATGACCTTGATAAATGGACAACCACAGTACGGTTCATCTGTGCAATGGAAATATTATTCAGCGATTAAAACAAAAAGTACAAGGGGTTGGGCGATGGCGCAGCGGGCTAAGCGCAAGTGGCGCGAAGTGCAAGGACCGGCCTAAGGATCCCGGTTCGAGCCCCCGGCTCCCCACCTGCAGGAGAGTTGCTTCACAGGCGGTGAAGCAGGTCTGCAGGTGTCTATCTTTCTCTCCCCCTCTGTCTTTCCCTCCTCTCTCAATTTATCTCTGTTCTATCCAACAACGATGGCATCAATAACAACAACAATAATAACTACAACAACAATAAAAAAACAAGGGCAACAAAAGGGAAAATAAATATTTTTTTAAAAAGTACTGACACATATTGCAACATGGATGTCCCTTGGAAACAATATACTAAGGCACAGAAATCAAAGACCACAGGTTGTGTAATTCAGTTTATATGAAATATTCAGAGTAGGCAAATCAATAGAGACAGAAAGAAGATCCGTGGTTACCTAGTACTGAGGAACTCTAAGGAGAAATGGCCAGTGTCCACTAGTGATATAAAGTTTCTTTTTGGTTTGGTGAAAACATTTTCAAAGTGTACTACTGTAATAATTGCACAACTATGAAAATCCAAAAAAAAAAAAAAAGCATTTAGTTGTGCATTTTAAATGGGATGATTGTGTAGCATGTGAATTATATTTACCTGAGACTATTAAAAGTAAGGAATTAAAAATGAATAATGAGGACTGACAAAATAGCTCACTTGGATAGTTCACTGCTTTCCTATGTGCATGAACCAGGTCGAGCCCCGCGCCCACTGCGCTGAAGGACGCTTTGGCGCTGTGGTATCTTTGATTCTCTCTGCTTCTCAGTCTCTACCTACAGTTAATTAATTACATGACACTAGAGAGAGGGATGCCATCAAATAATGACTGAGAAATTTCTCAGGCTTTTTCTTTTCTTTTTTTTTTTTTTTTGCAAACGAATAGCAAGAATATAAGGAGTGACTTTTAAAAAGACTTAAGAGAGAGGGCCAGGTGGTAGCGCACCTGGTTAAGAGCACATAGTGCGGAGAGCAAGAACCGGAGCAAGAATCCCCCTTCGCAAGCAGTGAATCAGGTCTGCAGGTGTCTTTCTCTCCCCCTTTTTGTCTTCCCCTCCTCTCAATTTCTCTGTCTTATCCAACAACAACAGCAGCAGCAACAACAACAATAGGAATAAAAGATAGCCGCCAGGAGCAGTGGATTCGTACTGCAGGCACCGGGCCCCAATGATAACCCTGGAGGGAAAAAAAAAAAAAAAAGACTTAAGAGACATATTGACCGGGGGTCTGGCGGTGGCGCAGTGGGTTAAGCGCACGTGGCGCAAAGCGCAGGGACCGGCGTAAGGATCCCGGTTCGAGACCCCAGCTCCCCACCTGCAAGGGAGTCGCTTCACAGGCGGTGAAGCAGGTCTGCAGGTGTCTGTCTTTCTCTTCCCCTCTCTGTCTTCCCCTCCTCTCTCCATTTCTCTCTGTCCTATCCAACAACGAATAGCGTCAACAATGGCAATAATAATAACCACAACGAGGCTACAACAAGGGCAACAAAAGGGGGAAAAAATGGCCTCCAGGAGCGGTGGATTCATGGTGCAGGCACTGAGCCCAGCAATAACCCTGGAGGAAAAAAAAAAAAAAGAGAGAGAGAGACATATTAACCAAAAGCTATGAGGAACCTTGTCTAGGTCATAGTTTGAAGAAACTAGCCTTTTTTTTGGGGGGTGAGGGACTTTATATTAGGAATTCAGTATTGATTTACAAAATTATATGTCAACGGGGATATAAACCCATATGGTTCCCACCACCAGAGTTCTGAATCCCAAGTCCCACCATTGCAAAACCACTGCAGTTCTCCCAAGGTTGCAGACATGGGTTAACTGTCATCTCTACAACTGTCTGTCTACATGCGTACATAATTGCCCCCTTTTTCTTTCAAGTCCAATCCTCTCTTCCCCTCCAAGCCACACATAACCCTACTACTACATTCAATTATCTCTCCCCTTTTCATCCTCTTTCTCTCTGGGACCTGATGGAGCTGGAGTTCAGAGCTCTCTTAACCTTTTCCTCCTGTTACTTCTCCCCCACTGGGAGTATGGATCAGAGTTGTTTTTAGGGTGCTGAAGATAGGAGTTCTGGCTTTTATAATTGCTTCTCTGCTGGATTTGAGCGTTGGCAGGTCGATCCATACCCTCAGCCCTGCAGGTCTCTCTCTCCCTCTCCCTCTCCCTCTCCCTCTCCCTCTCCCTCTCCCTCTCCCTCTCCCTCTCCCTCTCTCTCTCAACTACTGCCTCTATCCAAAATAGGTAAATAAATAATATCTTTTTAAAATAGGGCAGGGTAGATAGCATAATGATTGTGCAAAGAAATTCTCACGCCTGAGGCTCAGAAGTCCCAGTTTCAATCCCCTGTACCACCATAAGCCAAAGCCAATTAGTGCTCTGGTAAAAAGATAAATAAATAAATAAAAATAAAAGAAACCAAGTGATAGTTTCATGGTGGTTAATATACTGCGCAATTAGTATATATGTTTGAGAATGTTTCAGAGTTTAAAAGGTTTAACATTACTTGTTCCTGTATTTTTCCTTACAAAACTTCTGCTCCTTAATAAAGTGTATGGGGATTCCACTTTGCCTGATATGACTAAAGTAAATCATTTAGAGGGCAGAAAAGCATCCAGAAAGACTATCCTTTGAAATCTGGCCTGGGTCTGAGTTCTGCCACTCACTTTATCAGGTACGTAAATTTCATGAAACTCTTTTTTAAAATTTTTTATTGGGGAATTAATGTTTTACATTCCACAGTAAATACAATAGTCTGTACATGCATAACATTTCTCAGTTTTCCATATAACAATACAACCCCCACTAGGTCCTCTGTCATCCTTCTTGTACCTGTATTTTTTTTTTTGTTGTTGTTATTGATTGATCAAACAAGCATGCTGATATTAGCTTTGCTTTCCTAGAGTTGTTTGGGGGGATTAAATGAGATAAAGAACACATTGTACGGTGCCTGGAAGTGCTCTATCAGCATTTAAAAATATTTTTTATTTATTTCATTTTAATGAGAGAGAGAGAGACCAGAGTACTACTTGGCTCTGGCTTATGGTGGTACTGGGGATTGAACCTGGGACTTCAGATCCTCAGGCATGAAAGCCTCAGCCTTTCTGTCAGTCTTGGGGGCAGCTAATTTTTTTGTTTTTGTTTTGTTTTGTTTAATTTTCTTTCTTTATTGGGGGATTAATGGTATACAGTCGACAGTGAAATAACAATAGTCTGTACATGCATAACATTTCCACATGACAATACAACCCCCTCTAATGGCAGCTAATTCTTAATTATCAATGTTTCACTTATGTATTATGGTTTGACTTGGCTCACCTGACGGCTTCTTCTACTCTGTCATCTGCGACCACAATCATTTGGTGGTTGCTTAGACTAAACTGGCCAAGATGGCTTCCGCATGGTACAGGATGTTGATGTGACTTCTGGGAGCTCATCTCGGGCTGTTGTCCACGGTACCTGCACGTGGGCCTCTGCATGATGCTCAGGCTGTGTGATAGCTGGCTTCGGAGAGGAAGTAGCACTGGAACAAATGTTCCACAAGTGGAAGCTTCTAGTTCTCAGTGCCTATAACTGGGCACTACGTCTTTTCTTCCGTGTTCTAGTTCTTCAAGTGTCACAAGCAGTCCCCCCTCTCCCCGTTTCAATGTGATGGAAAATAAATTTCATTTTTTTGTGAAGAGAGAGAAGCAAAGAATGTGTAGATTTGTTTTTTAAATCCACTTCATTAATTGTTCCTGGGTCCTTGGTTCCCCAAGAAAGCACTCAGTATATATCTGTCCATCTGGCTGCTGTTTTTCCTGCTATTTGCTAAGTCAAAGAGTGGAGGAATAAAGGAGGGTGAGCTAGATAGTGGTCACTAGCCAGCCCCCCCACACACACACACACACCCCACCCGCATCCCCCAAGACTGGATAGGAGAAAAAACAAAAGGCAGGACTAAGTCTTCACTGCAGAAACACTTTCGAATGAGTCAGTAGTCCTCAAAAATAATTTATGAGACAGAATTAGGTCATCTATTTTTAATTATTTCGGGTATTAATTTGAAAAATTGTAACTCAATAGTGTTCTTGCACGAAATAATTTTTGAGACATGAGGCCCTATTGGTGTCTCTCTTGGGATCTTATTTCCTTAATTATTTTCCTTTAGAACATAACCAGCTTTCCACGGCTTTTCCTTCTCTTGCTCTGTTTCTCCAACAATTGCTGACTCTCACATTTTCTCTGACATTATCTGAAACAGTCCACAAGAGGTTTGGCTTGGTTTTCTCATGTGCATTGTACAAATACAATACCCTCTATTTTGGGTAAGAAACATTTCCTAGGATTTTAAAAAAATGCAAAGGTTACTGGCAAATTTGAGCAGTGTGAGCTCTACATGGAGGCAAAACTTGGCTTTTAAATTGGAGCAGTCACAGTAAACAAATGATTGATAAAGACACCCAGTCACCTCTATAAACAAGGAAGTGTAGAACCTTGACATGCTGGACACTGTGTTGATTTTACACTGAAAGAGGATGTAAACTACTAATCATAGGCATGACACACTTTAGTTTCTACACAAGACCCCTTCCTGGTTTTCTAGTTTTAAAAAAATGATGACAATCAGTTTTGATCACTAAATTTCTTTGTGCTGAATTCTTAATTGCTATCAAACTTCACATAGGTCATCCAAAAAGGAAGGAAGAGAGAGAGAGAAGAGGAAGGAAGGGAGGGAGAGTGGCCCAGGAGGTGGTGCAGTGGATAAACCACTGGACTCTTAAGCATGAGGTCCTGAGTTCAATCCCCAGCAGCACATGTACCAGAGTGCTGTCTGGTTCTTTCTCTCTCTCCTCCTATCTTTCTCAAGAGTAAATAAATAAAATTTTAAAAGAAGAAGAAGAAAGAAATCTTAAAGAAAAACTGTACATGCTTCTAAGCTTGGATTCATTTTGCTATTGAAAAGATCCCAGCTGACAGCTGTGATATAAATGCACAAAGAAGGAAAGGGGGTTAAAAAGACAAACACTTGGTCTTTGATCATGACCTGGGAGTTATGTCAGAGGAGTCTGACATTCTATTAATTGGCCATAAAACAAACATAGGAATGAGGGGATGAAAAGGATGAAATGGCCACATATTTCTATAATTCTGAGCACATCAGAACATAGAACTAGAGACTCAGGATCTTCCTGGTGATGAAAGAGTCACTGAAAGCATTTTCTTAGAAATGAACTGTACGTGCCTAAGCCAAGAGTCCTGACTGGCATATTTGAGATGTCGGATTTATTTGAGATTCTTTGTGACATATTTAAGCCCTTCCTGACTTATTTCAAACTTTTTCTGTATTTACTTTTATTTGACAAAACGGAGAGAAATTTGAGAGGGAAGGGGGAGGGAGAGACACCTGCAGCACTGCTTTCCCACTTGTGAAGCTTTTTCCGCAGATGAGGATCAGGGTCTTGAACCCAGGTCCTTGTGCATGGTAACGTATGCACGTAACCAGGTGTACCACTGCCCATCCTCCCTGACTTGTTTCAGATGCTAATGAAGTAAGGCCTCCTTCCTGAGTTGGATGGGATCCTTACTAATTTAGTTCATTCTTGACATGTTTGAGACCATTTCTAATTTGTTACAGACCCACCCTTTTATATGTGAGACCCTTCCTGACATATTTGAAATTGTTCCAAACTTGAAGATACTTCCTGAGGTGTTTGAGATTAGTCTCAAAGACATTGACATGCTTCCTGACATGTTTGGGATGGTTCCCAGTATATTTGAGACTCTTCCGTTCTATCTGAGATCCCTCCAGAGATATTTAAAACTCTGCCTGACAACTCAGAGACCCATTCTGATTTGTTGGAGACTCTTCTAGACTTGTCTGACCCCTTTCCTGACATATTTAGGACCATTTCTGATACACTGAGCCTGATCCCATCTCTTTGAGATCCTTCCTATACTTGCTTAAAACTCATCTGGGCTATCTCAGACATTTCTGAACTTATTTGAGATGATTCCTCCCATGCTTAAGATCTCACCTGATATATTTCAGATCCTTGCTGACATGCTTGAGACCCTTTATTACTTGTTTCACAGTCTTTCTGATTGTATTAGAAACTTCTTGACAAATAGTCAAAACGTTGAGACCCGGCCTGATCTATTTGAGAAACTTCCTGATGTAGTCAGTCCTCTTCCTGACCTGTTTCAGATCCTTCAAGATTTGTTGGCAACTTCCTGACATGTCGGAGAACTTGCTTGTCTATTTGAGACACTCCCTGTTTGTGACCCTTCCAAAAATACTTGAGATTTTTCTGGACTTGTTGAGACATCCTGACTAAGACCCTTCCTGTCTGTCTGAAACCTTTCTGGGGTAAAGAAAACGCTTTCTCACAACTTTTATATCCTTCTTGTCATATTTTAGACTGTTTCTGGCTTGCTTAAGAATACTGAAAACATGTTTGAGACCCTCCCAACCATATCTGGTCCTTTCCTGGTTTTTGTTAAGATCATTTCTGACTTTTTAAAGCTTCTTTTTCACATATTTAAGATACTTCTTGAGTTGTTAGAGATACTGACTGGTGTGATTAATCCTTTCCTCTATGTTTGAGACCCTTTCTGAGGAATTTAGAACCTTCCTGATAGATTGGAGACTTGCACTGAACTTCAGTACTTTTCCAGATTTGCTTGAAATTGTACTGAGAGTGTTAACGACATTATCTAAAAATTTTTCTACTTTCTTTGAGATCCTTCCTGAATTTTTTGAGATTCTCTCTGACATATTTGAGACCCTCCCAACTGTTTGAAATGCTTCTTGATAACTTTGTGATGTTAACCTGACTGGTTGGACAGAATTTATGACTATGTCACCATTCCTGAGTTGTTTTAGCCTGTTCCTGATGTATATTAGATACATTTGTCTGAGATTCTACTTGATTTACTATTTCTACTTAATAAATGTGTAGTCCTTCCTGACACGTTTGAGACTATTTCTGATGTGTTTTGATACCCTCTTTGGCATACTGAGATCCTTATAGTTTTGAGAACTTTGTTGACCATTCAAGACTTTTCCTTTCAATTGGAGACCCTTCTGGACTTACTTGGGACTGTTTATTTGACATGTTTCCAACTTCTCCTGATTTGTTTGAGACTATTCCCAACTAAAACTGCTCTAGACTTGTTTTAAGAGATACTTTCCTGACATATATGAACCTCTTGCTGATGTACTTTAAACTCTTTGACTGTTGAAGCCATTTCTTACCATGCTTGGGCACCCTTCATGAGTTGTTTGAAATTTTTCTGATGTACTTACAAACATACTTCCTGTATGTTTGAGACCCTTTGATATACTTGAGATACTTCCAGTCTTATTTGAATTGCTTCTTGATGTCTTGAGAGACTTCTTAATTTATGTGCATTTTTTCCTGATGTACGTGAGACTCATCCTGACCTACTTGATGAATTTTTTTGACATTTTGGAAACTCAAAGACCTTCTCAGCTATATTTTGAATTATGCCTGAGAAATTTGAGATTCTTTCTGCTTATTAGAGATTTTTACTTTCTCTACTTATTAGAGATTTTTCATGATGTATTTGCTAGCTTATTTTTGTTTTTGTTTCAGATAGACATGTAGGAGAGAGAGGGGAAGAGAGAGAGACCCCATAACACCAAAGCTTCTTCAATGTGGTGGGGACTGAGTTCTATCTGATATACTTTTGAAGACCTTTCTGACTTGTTTGAAACGCTTTCTGAGCTATTTGAGATCCTTCCATGTTTGAGATTGTTGCTAAACTATTTGATCCTCTTCCTGACTCTGAAACCCTTATTGAAGTATTTGAAACTCTTCCTGAGTACCATCAGATATTGACCTTTTTGGGAGATACTTTATGATATATTCAACCAGTTTGAGAAACTCCCTTACAAGTGTGAGGCTCTACTTAATATTTTTAAGACTCTTTTTTGATTGTTTGGACCTCTTTCCAATAACTTTCGGACAACTTCTTGACTTGTTTCTCGGTCTTTCTGATACTCAGAATGTCCCCCAAGCATGTTGGAGACCCTTTCTGAGGTATTTGAAATCTCTCCTGATACATTTAAGACTACTCTGAATGCTGTCTAACAGACTTAAAGTTCTTTTTGGCTATCTAAGGTTGTACATACTTGTTTGAGATGGCCATAAATGAGATGCTTCCTAATGGATTTGAAGCTCTCCCTGAATATTTGAGGTCCTGTATCATGTTCAAGAATGTTCTTGAGTTGTTTGAGACTTTTAGTGAGGTATTTGAAGCATTACCATGTGGTTGCCTTATTTCAGACCCTTTCTGACACGTTTTAGACTCTTCCTGATGCATGGAGAAACATCCTTGATGTATCTCAAACCCTTCCTGAGATACTTAAAACTCATCCCAACTCCTTTGAGACCCTTCCTAACACATTTGAAATTCTGTCTGAAATTTTCAGATGAATTGCCTGACAAGTCTGAGACCCTTCCTGGCAATTTAAAGTTTTTTAATTGCTTGAGAATCTTCCTGATGTATTTGAAATCTACATTGAATTGACTGAGACTCTTGCTCTTTGTTTATAATACTTCCTCACATGTGTAAGAACATTCCAGAAACATCTGAAATCCTTCCTGTCTTAGTGACTCCTCCTGGTGAACATAAAACTTTTCCTGGGGGTCAGGCGGTAGTGCAGCGGGTTAAGCACACATGGCACGAATTCAAGGACCAGTGTAGGAAACCTGGTTCGAGCCCCCCGGCTCCCCACCTGCAGGGGGGTCGCTTCACAGGCGGTGAGGCAGGCCTGCAGGTGTCTATCTCTCTCTCCCCCTCTCCGTCTTCACCTCCTCTCTCCATTTCTCTCTGTTCTATCCAACAACAATAACAGCAACAATAACAACCACAACAGCAACAAGTATAAAGCAACAAAGGCAAAAAAAGTGGCCTCCAGGAGCAGTGGATTCGTAGTGCAGACACTGAGCCACAGCAGTAACCCTGGAGGCAAAAAAAAAACAAAAAAAACTTTTCCTAGCTGCATTTAGATAGACTTGTCTTCTCTATTTGAGACATCCCTTGCAAGTTTAAGACTCTACCTCACTTCCATGTGGCCCTTCTTGACTGGATGTGACACTTTTTACGACTTTGAGGCTTTCTTAATTTGTACAACAGATTTTCTGACCGACTGAGACCTTCTGACATGTTTGACATTTCTGAGGAATTTTCTTGTATCTTTTAGACTATTCTAGGCAGTGTGAACTTTTTGTGACTAGCTTGCGATACTACCCACCATGTTTAAGACCCTTTCTCTCTTTTAAAAAATGTGACCTATGAGGTGACACAGTGGATGAGACACTGGACTTTAAAGCATCAGTTCCCAAGTTTGATCCTTGACATTGCATGTGCCAGAGTAATGTTCTGATTCTATCCTCTCTCATTCTCTCTCTCTCTCATAAACAAATCTGTAAATATATGTAAAGACCCTTCTTCACCTGTTTGAGATTCTTCCCGAGGTGTTAAGAGATTTTTCTTGTATTTCAGGCTCTCTGTCAGGAAGAGTTGTTTCCTTTTTTTTTTTTTTTTTTTTTTTTTTTTTTACTTTTTTCTCATTTTTGGTGCCAAAATTTCATGCAGTATAGAGGCAGAAAAACAAGAGAGGAAGAGAGAAAAAGAGAGAGAGAGAGAGAGAGAGAGATACCATAGTAGCATTCTACCATGGCATTGTGCCCTCATGTGGTGCCAGAGCCAGGGCTTGAATCTAGATCTCTGAGTGTCATAAATAAAGGTGTGCATTCTAAGAGATGGGATATCTCCTGACCTCTATGGTACTTTCTATTAAGTGCCTGAGTTGTATCACAGATTCCTGATGTATTTGAAGTGTCTCTATCTCTCTCCTTCCCTCCCTCTGTGTGTGTGTGTGTGTCTTTGAGACCATTCCTGTTACATTTTAAAACCTTCCTAACCTACTTAATAAGGCTCTTGTTGATGGGTTTGAGATACTTCGTGAGTTATCGGAGAAATATGCAAAACTTTTTGAGACCCTTATGGATATTTGAAACCCTTTATTTCCATTGAAACTCTCATCGGCGTCTTTAAAGCTCTTCCCAAAAACTTTGAGGTGCTTCCAAAATGGAGAAGATTCTTGATGGACCTGAGACTCTTTTTGCTCTATTTGTGACACTTACTGAAATGTTTGAGTCCCTTCCTATAGGTTTTCTTTGGAACATGGTAACATTCTCTTCTGTTTGAGACCCTGTTGGCTTATTAATAACTCTTCTTACTACTTTGAAAAGCTTCCTGATCTGTCCAAGACAGTTCCTCATATATCTGAGACTGAGACTTTTCCTCTCTATTTCAGATACTTGTTGATTGGTTTAACACCCCTCCCTATGTGTTTGTGATCCATCATGCTGTATTTTAGAACTTCCTGAAAAGTTTGAGAATCTTCATGATTAGCTTGAGCTTTTCATGGCATATCTGAGGCCATCTGACATTCTTGAGGTACTTACTTAAATCATTGTGTCTTTTCTGGATGTATTTGAAATCCTCCCTTTTTGTTCATGATTCCTACAAAACTAAAGTTCTTCCTGATTACTTTGGATTCCAGTTGTCCAGTTTGAGAGAATTATTGGTATATTCAGATTTTCTCTCTTTCCTGGAAACATTTTTGGACTTGTTTGAGACACATTCTGACATTTTGGAGACTCTTTCAATCATACATTCCCTCTACTATATTCAGTTGCCTAGGGCTTTCATTAAAAATTTAACTTGGGGGAGTCAGGCGCTAGCGTAGCGGGTTAAGCGCACATGGTGCAAAGCGCAAGGACTGGTGTAAGGATCCCGGTTTGGAGCTCCCGGCTCCCCACCTGCAGGGGAGCCGCTTCATAGGCAGTGAAGCAGGTCTGTAGGTGTCTATCTTTCTCTCCCCCTCTCTGTCTTCCCCTCCTCTCTCCATTTCTCTCTATCCTATCCAACAACAACGACATCAATAATAACTACGACAATAAAACAACAAGGGCAACAAAAGGGAAAATAAATAAACAAATATATTTTTTAAAAAATTAACTTTGGTCCAGCAAGATAGCTCATCTGTTCTGTCATGCACACAACCCAGGTTTAAACCTGGCTCCTATTACACTGGAGAAAGCTTTCAGTGCTATGGTGTACCTCTCTCTCTCAATCTCGCTCTCTCTCTCTCTCTCTCTTCCTATCTGAAAAAGTCAGCCTGGGGTGGTGAACCCCTCATGAGGACAAAGACACTTACCACAGGGGGCCGGGTGGTAGCACAGTGGGTTAAGCACACATAGCAAAAAACCTAAGGACAGGGGTAAAGATCCCGGTTCAAGGCCCCTGCTCCCCACCTGCAGGGGAGTCGCTTCACAGGCAGTGAAGCAGGTCTGCAGGTGTCTGTCTTTCTCTCCCCTTCTCTGCCTTCCCCATCTCTCTCGATTTCCCTCTGTCCTATCTGGCAATAACAAGAGCAACAAAATGGGGGGGGGGATGGCCTCCAGTAGCAGTGGCTTTGTACTACAGTCACTGAGCCCCAGCGATAGCCCTAGAGGCAAAAATAAATAAATAAATAAATACCATTTACCACAAACTGTGTGTCTTAAAACAAGAGAATCAAGCTATCTTATATTTTAGGAGATCATGAGTTAGAAATCAAGGTGTCAGCAGGATTGGCTCTTTCTGGAGATTAGAGGGGAATTTTGTCCCATGTCTTTCTCCTAAACTCTGGTCATCACCAGCATCCCTTGACTCCCCTTGGCTTATGGACACATCACTTCAATCTCTGCTATTATCATATGACACTCATATTATTATTATTATTATTATTTGTTATTTGTTATTGGATAGAGACAGAGAAATTGAGAGGGGAGGGGAGGGGAGACAGAGAGGGAGAGAGACAGAGAGACGCCTGCAGCTCTGCTTCACCACTCATGAAGCTCTCACTCTGCAGGTGAGGACCAGGGGCTTGAACCTGGGGCCTTGTGCACTATAGTGTATGCGTTTAGCTAGGTGTGCTACTGCCTGGCCGCTGGCATTCACTTCTTTAAAGAAACCAGTCATTGGACCTGGGGCCCACCCTACTCCCGAATGATCTGTCAAGACCTTATTTCCAAACAGAGTCACATTCTGAGTTGCCAGGTACAGATGAAATTATATGGAGAACACTGTTCAACCAAGTGTGTCTATTAACATATTTGAAGTTCTTCCTGTTTGAGACACTTGGAGACATGTTATAAGCTCCAATCAGCATAAGGCATTTCCTGACTTGTTTGAGATACCTCTTGATTTTTGAGAACTTTCCTAATATGTTTACTTTCCTAATATGATTCTTCCTGGCCATTTGAGATGCTTCCTGACATGAGGAAGATTGTTCTATGTTTACTACACTTGCTAACATACTTGTGAATCTTGCCAATTTATTTGATATTCATGACTGTTTGAGACCATTCATGGCATCACTTTTTTTCTCTCTGAGAGCATTCTTCATGGATTTGAGAACCTCAGTTACCTCTTTAACACTCTTCCTAGAATATTGGAGAGACTTCATTATTTTTTGAGATTCTTCTAGGTGTCTGACACCTTTTCTGACTTTTTGAGTCCCTTTTAAACTTGAGACATCTGGGAATATATGAAGTAAGTACCTCATATAATAAATATTACTTTTTGAAATACTTTAGTGAGTTATTTATAGCTTGTCCTTACCACTTTAAGAAACTTCTAGGGCAACAAAAGGGAATAAATAAATAAAATAAATATTTTTTTAAAAAATTTTTTAAAAAAAGAAACTTCTTGGCTTGTTTGATCTCTTTCCTGACATATTTGACTCTTCACTTTTCTAGATACTCAATGACAAGTTTGAGACTGTTCTTAGAGTATTTGAGACCTTCCTCACATATTTAACAGCCTACCTTATGCATTTAAGATTCTACCTTTCATGGGCTGGTGAGATAGCATAATGGTTATGCAAGAAGACCTTCATGCCTGAGGCGTTAAAAGTCCCAAGTTCAGTTCCCAATACTACCACAAGCCAGAACTGATAAACTGGTAAAAAAAAAAAAAAAATCAAAAAACAGTGGTGCGTCAGGTTAAGCACACCCACGCAAGGATCCCGGTTCAAGCCCCCCAGTTCCCCATCTGCAAGGGGTCACTTCATAAGCAGAGTGTCACAAAGAAATCACGAATGCTCAAAAACATATTGAGAACAAGTGTAGATACATCACAGTGGTTCTCAGACATGTGAGAAAGGGTCTCAGCCATGATAGGAAGGACCTTAACCTTCTCAGGAAAGTGCCAGAAAGGAGAGAAAGAGTCTGAAATATCTAAGGAAGCATTTAAAACAAGTGAGGACTACACTCTGGGTAGTAAGGATGAGTCATAACTGAGCCAGTAAGCTTTATCAAACTGAAAATGTCTCACTTTCCGTTGTAGAAGTTTCTAGAAAGTCAGGCATATTCTCAAACAAGTCAAAAGGGTATCAAACAAGTTAGGGTCTCAACCTCATACATCAGGAAGAGTTTAAATGCTATTAAGTATTTCAAATATGTCAGGCAAATTGCAAATAGGGAAGCAAGTTTCTCAAATGATTACAGAGAGATAGGAAGTCTCAAATGTCAATATATCATAAATGGTCTCAAACTATCAGGGGCTGTCCAAAAGATATCAAGAAGCTTCTCAAATATACCAGGGGAGAAAAGAAAAAAAAACAGCAAACATGATTGGAACATTCTCAAATATATCAGATAGAGTCTCCAACAAGACAAGAACAGTCAAGTCAGTCACATATATCAAAAAGGATGTCTACCAACCTAGGAGGTGCCTCAAATCAAGGGGAAAGAGTGGCAGAGAGTTTAAGAATGATTGCATATACACCATATATATGAAGAAGACTCTTAAATATGGGAAGTGTCATTTAACACATGCGGTGAAACCTCAAAGATGTTAGGAAGAGTTAAATTTATCAGGGAGCTTCTAGAACAGAAAAGAAGACTCTCAAAGACCTGGGGGAACATCTCAAACAAGTCAGGAACATTTTCAAAGGAGTTAAGGCGCATTATAGATAAGTCAGTAAGAATCTCAACAGAAGGACATATCTCAGATACAAATTGAGAGAGTGAGGGGCTGGGCGGTGGCGCAGCGGGCTAAGCACACATGGCAAGGTCAGGAACTGTCACAATTAGGTAGGGTTTCTAATATATTAGGAGGAATCTCAAATACATCAGGAAGAGTAGAAAACATGACAGAAAGCGTTACAAACGGAGGGACAGAATGTCAACTATATAAGGAATTCCCTGAAACCTGGAAGGTTCTCAAACAAGTAAGGAAGGACCTGATACACAAGTCAAAATCCCAACAGTCCAACAACCCAGACCCCTCCACAAAGGTCTTAAACATGTCAGGTAAGATTTCAAATAAGTCAAGAACCTCAAGCAAGTCAAATACAAAGTCTAATATGGCAGAGAGAGAGTCTCAAAATACAAATAGGAGTATTTATTTTTATTTTATTTATTTATTTATTTTATTGACTCCAGTCAATAAAATTCACAGTGCCAGTACTGTTAATCCACTGCTCCTGGTGGCCAGTTTTTCCATTTTATCGGATAGGACAGAGAGAAATCGAGAGGGGAGGGGAAGATAGAGAGGGGAACTTCTCTGACTTCCTTGAGACGATTCTCGATTCAGTTGATACTTTTCCTGTCATATTCGAAACCCTTCCAAAGGTGTTTACATCACTTCTCTGTTTCAGATCTTGATTTACATATTTTAAGTGTTTTTAATTTTAATTTTAAATATTCTTTAAATATTTATTTATTTATTTTCCCTTTTGTTGCCCTTGTTGTTTTATTGTTGTAGTTACTATTCTTGTTGTTATTGATGTAGTCATTGTTGGATAGGACAGAGAAATGGAGAGAGGAGTGGAAGACAGAGAGGGAGAGAAAGACACCTGCAGACCTGCTTCACCGCCTGTGAAGCGACTGCCCTGCAGTGGGGAGCCGGGGGCTCCAACCGGAATCCTTACTTCGGTCCTTACGCTTTGTGCCACCTGCGCTTAACCTGCTGCGCTATCGCAGTTAAGTTTTTTATTATCCTTATTTATTGGGTAGAGATAGCCAGAAATTGAGAGGAAGTGGGAGGTAGAGAAACAGAGAGACACCTGTAGCACTACTTCACCACTTGTGAAGCTTTACCCCTGCAGGTGGGGACCAGGGACTTGAACCCAGGTCCTTGCACACTATAACATGTCCACTCAACCAGATGCGCCACCACCCAGCCCCTTGATTTACATATCTGATTCTCTTTCTGAAAACTTTGAGTAGTTCTTTAGATTTGTTGAAGGAAGATTGCTAGATTCCTGATGCAGGACCAGAAGATGACAAGTACCTTACCAGGTGTCAGATCCCAGGTTTCAAGCTCTGGAGCTACATGGGAAGACCATGGTACCAGAGGAGAAACCATGGATGGTGAAGTAGTACTTTAGGGTCTGTCCCTCTCCCTCTCTTCCTCTCTCTCTCTCTCTCTCTCTCTCTCTCGCTCGCTCTCGCTCTCACTCTCGCTCTGAAATTGTAGAAGAATGGAAAAAAAAAAAAAACTGACCTGAGAGTGGTGGAATTACACATTCATGAGACCCTGGCACATTTCTTCTCTATGGCATTTCCTGCCAAACTTGATAAACTTCCTGATATGTTTACTACTCTTTCTATCGTTTGTGAGATCCTTCCTAATTTATTTGATACCCTTCCTGACAAATTGAGATCATTCTCGTCAATGACACTCAAGATTGCATCAGAAACACTCCATTTCTGCTGGAGACACTGATTAATTTATAAACCCTTTCTTACTACTTCAAAAAATGTCCAGATCTGTTTTTGATGCTTCCTTTTGTAGATGAAACTTCTCTGTTCTGGATATTTCCTAACAAATGTGAGTTCTTTCTTATTGTGTTTGAGACTCCTCTTGATGGATTTGAGACCTTTCCATTGAATTTGGAAAACTTCTTTATGTATCACAGACTCTTCCTGGCAGATCGGAGTGCCTTCATGACTTTTTTGAGTGTCTTCAAAACATACTAGCAGGGAGTCGGGCTGTAGCTCAGCGGGTTAAGCGCAAGGACTGGCGTAAGGATCCCGGTTCGAGCCCTGGCTCCCCACCTGCAGGGGAGTTGCTTCACAAGCTGTGAAGCAGGTCTGCAGGTGTCTATCTTTCTCTCCTGCTCTCTGTCTTCCCCCATCTCTCTCCATTTCTCTCTGTCCTATCCAACAATGATGACAACAACAATAATAACTACAACAATAAAACAACAAGGGCAACAAAATGGAATAAATAAATAAATAAATATTTTTAAAAACATACTAGCAAACTTCTGACTTCCTTGAAACACTTCCCTACTTGTTTATATACTTTACTGACAAATCTAAAAGCTCTTCCTTACTACTTTGAGGAACTTCCAATCTGGTTTCAGAGGATTTGGGATGTATTTCAGATCCTTCCTCTCTCATAGTGACACTTCTTGTTATGTTTGAAATATATCCTGACATGATGAGTCTCTTCCTGGCTTATTTGAAAATCTCCCGCACTATTCAAGATTTACCTGCCATTTCTGATACCCTTGCAAATTTGAGACTTTTCTTGGTAAAGACTTCTTTCACTTTTTCTTTTCTATTTTTCTTTCTTTTTTTTTAACATATATTTATTGGATAGAGACAGAAATCAAGAAAGAAGGGGGAGAGAGAGAAAAAGACAGACAGAGAGATGCCTGCAGCACTGCTTCACCACTTGCAAAGTTTTCCCCCTGCAGGTGGGGGCTGAGGGCTCCAACCCAGGTCCTTGTGCACCGTAACATGTGCGCTCAATCAGGGGCGCCACCATCTGGCCCCTCCTTCTTTGGTTTATGGTGGTGCTGGTGATTAAATTTGGGATTTTTGGTACCTCAGGCCTGAAAATCTTTATGCATAACCATTATTTATGCTATCTCCCTGAGAGAGACTTTTCTGGATGATGTTGATGACCTCAGGTGTATGTGAAACCTCTGACTTGCACGAGACTCTTCATGACTTGTGTGACCCTTCTTTTTGTTTAATTTTTTAAAATTTTTAATCTTTATTTTTACTGGATAGAAACAGCCAGAAATGGAGAGGAAGGGGGAGGTAGAGAGGGAGAGAGAGACAGAGAGATACCTGCAGCCTTGCTTCACCACTTGTGAAGCTTTCCTCCTGCAGGTGGGGACCGGGGGCTTGAACCCGGGTGCTTGTGCACTGTAACATGTGTTTTCAACCAGGTGCTCCACCACCTGGCCCTATGTGTCCCTTCTTGATAGGTTTAAGACCTATGCTTATTTGTTGAAACTCTTTCTGACGACGAGTCTGAGACTTTTAACATAATACAATCTTTTCTGACAATTAGAAACTGGCTCTCAGTTTGTGACCTTTAATGGATCTATTTCAGAATTTCCCTAACTGGTTGGAAATCAACCTTACATGTTTCAGATGATCTCTAATGGTTTTGAGGCATTTCCTCTTTTATTGCCTTTTAATGTGTCAAGTTTGGTTTGCTAGTATTTTGCTGAGAATTTTTACATCTGTATTCATCATGGATATTGGTGTGTGGTTTTCTTGTAGTCTTTATTTGGCTTTGGTATAAGGATAAAGTTGGACTCATAAAATGATTTTGAAAGTGGTCTCATATCTTTAAATTTTTTGGAAGACTTTAAAAAGGAATGATGTTAATATTTAGTAAAATTCACCTATAAAACCATCTGGTCCTGGGCTTTTTTACTTGGTGGCTTCTATGGATTTTTTTTTTAATTTCTTTATTGGGGAATTAATGTTTTACATTCAACAGTAAATACAATAGTTTGTACATGCATAACATTTCCCAGTTTTCCATATAACAATACAACCCCCATTAGGTTCTCTGTCATCCTTCTTGAACCTGTATTCTCCCCACCCACCCACCTCAGAGTCTTTTACTTTGGTGCAATATGCCAATTCCAGTTCAGGTTCTACTTGTGTTTTCTCTTCTGACCTTGTTTTTCAACTTCTGCCTGAGGGTGAGATCATCCCATATTCATCCTTCTGTTTCTGACTTATTTCACTCAACGTGAATTTTTCAAGGTCCATCCAAGATCGGCTGAAAACGGTGAAGTCACCATTTTTTATAGCTGAGTAGTATTCCATTGTGTATATATAACACAACTTGCTCAGCCACTCATCTGTTGTTGGACACCTGGGTTGCTTCCAGGTTTTGGCTATTACAAATTGTGCTGCTAAGAACATATGTGTACACAGATCTTTTTGGATGGGTGTGTTGGGTTCCATAGGATATATCCCCAGGAGAGGAATTGCAGGATCATAGGGTAGGTCCATTTCTAGCCTTCTGAGTTCTCCAGACTGTTCTCCACAGAGGTTGGACCAATTGACATTCCCACCAGCAGTGTAGGAGGGTTCCTTTGACCCCACACCCTCTCCAGCATTTGCTGCTGTTACCTTTTCTGATGTATGACATTCTCACAGGAGTGAAGTGGTATCTCATTGTTGTTTTTATTTACATTTTTCTGACAATCAGAGACTTGGAGCATTTTTTCATGTGATTCCTTAGGATCTGACTATGGATTTAACCACCTTGCTCATTATTGGTCTGCCCATGTTTTTTATTTCTACATAATGCAGTTCTTGGTGGACTGTATGCATCTAGGAATTTATCCATTCTTTCTAGATTATTTCATTTCTTGGTTTATAATTGGTGATAGTAGCTTCTTTTATATTTCTGTGATAGTATCAGTTATGATTTTTCTTCTTTCACTGTTTTGTTTTATTTGAGTTATAATCTCTTTCTTCCCTAGTTAAAAGTTTGTCCATTTTATTTTCTGTTACTTTTTTTTTTTATTTATTATTGGATAGAGACACAGAGAAATTGAGAGGAGTAGGGGAGATAGAGAGGGAGAGGAAGACAGAGAGACACCTGCAGCCCTGCTTCTCCACTTGTGAAGCTTTCCCCCTACAGGTGGGGACCAGGGGCTTGAACCTGGGACCTTGTGCACTGTAATGTGTGCACTTAACCAGGTGCGCCACCGCCTGGCCCCTTACTTTTTTTTTTTTTAACCGAAGTACTGATCATCTGGCTTATGGTGTTGTGGGTGACTGAACTTGGAACTTCAGAGCCTGAGGCATGAGAGTCTCTTTGCATAACCATTATGCAGTCTACCCTCACTATCAGTTTTATTTTAAAATTGCCTTGCAACTAGGTGTAGCTTTAGTGGGGGTAAATTGTAGCCTTAGGACTTTAATCACCAGCATCACATATAGCTATAGAGATGTGCTCTGGTCTCTCATTTTGATAATTAATGAAAATTTTAAGGTCTTAATTTTGTCAGTTTTTTCTGTTATTCTTCTGATCTCTGTTTCATTTATTTCTGTTCTGGACTTTGTTATTTCCTTCCTTCTACTAACTTTGGACTTGGTTGATTTTTATTTTATTTACTTTAGTTTGTTTTTGGTTTTGTCTTTGTCTATCTAGTTCCTTTAGGTGTGAAATCAAGTTGTTTACTTGAGCTTTCTTAGATTGGGATTTATTCCTATAACCTTCCTTTTACAGAATTCTTTTTTTTTTTTTTTGCTATATTCCATAATTTTTTAAATATTTATTTATTTATTGCCTTTTGTTGCCATTGTTGTTTTATTGTTGTAGTTATTATTGATGTCGTTGTTGTTGGATAAGACAGAGAGAAATGGAGGAGGGAAAGACAGAGAGGGGGAGAGAAAGACAGACACCTGCAGACCTGCTTCAACGCCTGTGAAGCGACTCCCCTGCAGGTGGGGAGCTGGGGGCTCGAACCAGGATCCTTATGCCAGTCCTTGCGCTTTGCGCCACCTGCACTTTACCCGCTGCGCTACCGCCCGACTCCCTATATTCCATAATTTTAAGCAATGTTTGGTATCAGTTTTGTTTGTTTCAGGGTGATTCTTTTCCATCTTCTCCTTCTCCTTCTTGTTCATACAACTCTGATCTGGCTGGCTATCAGTAATAGTCCTAGAGATTGAATCTGAGATCTCTCCCAGAAAAGTGCATTGCTGTTGCACATCTTCCCAGCCCTCAAGGTGTTTCTTGATTTCCTTTTGACTTCTTATTTGGCCCATCCCTATTCAGAAGTGTTGTTTCATGTTTGCTTATTTTTAGTTTTTCTCAGAAGGAGCAGAACTGCTGTATTTATTTGTTTGTTTATGTATTACTCAGCTCGGGCTTATGGTGGCCTGGGGATTGAACCTGGGACTTTGGAGCCTCAGGCATGAGAATCTCTTTGCATAATCATTATGCTATCTACCCCCAGTCATATTTGTCATTCTACCCTGTATGTATGTGTTGCAGAGGTTCCAGTCTAGGCTAGTGTAGCTGATAGATAGGTCAACCCCTTTGGGTGGTGGATTTACCTAAAATGTCGTACACTGAAAACTAGTGGAGCTCTGATCACTCTTGCTTCAGCTTGTTGGTTGAACCAACAAGGCTTTGTCCTGTGAAAGGTGTTCAGAGAAAACCAGAGGTTGCAATCCCCTGCCTGGTGCCAGGCTTCTAAAGCAGGAATATCACTCAGAAAGAAGCACGTCACTTCCCCTGTCTCCAGCTCTGAAGTCACTGGTGTGAAATTTCACCTAGCATAACATACAGCATCTCTGAAGTTCTTCCCAAGTGAACTGACTTTATTTGAAACATAGCTCAAAAACCACCCACCGGGGGCTGGGCCGTTAAGCGCACATGGCGCAAAGCTCAAGGACTGGTTTAAGGATCTCGGTTTGAGCCCTCCACTCCCCACCTGCAGAGAGGTCGCTTCCCACCTGCAGAGGGGTGGCTTTGCCGGACGTGAAGCAGGTCTGCAGGTGTCTCTCTTTCTCTCCCCCCCTCTCTGTCTTCCCCTCCTCTCTCAATTTCTCGTTGTCCTATCCAACAACAACAGCTATAACAACCACAAGGGCAACAAAATGGGAAAAATAGCCTCCAAGAGCAATGGATTCGTAGTGCTGGCAGTGATAACCCTGGAGGCAAAAAACAAAACAAACAAACAAAAACAGAAATTCAAGCTTATAGAAACTCCCACAAATAACAATGGAAATCAACTAGGAGGATCCTACTAGTTTCATTAGCAATATAAGCTAGATATTTCATCTTCAGCTAGTTTAGCAGGAGAACCAAAGGAAGTCACAGCTACAGTGGTCTTCCTAGGGTCAGGACAAATCTCAAATACTGACCTTAAAACTTATCCCTGGGGAGTCGGGCGGTAGTGCATCAGGTTAAGAGCACGTGGCGCAAAGCTCAAGCACCGACATAAGGATCCCAGTTCGAGCCCCCGGCTCCCCACCTGCAGGGGAGTCGCTTCACAGGCGTTGAAGCAGATCTGCAGGTGTCTATCTTTCCCCCTCCTCTCTCCATTTCTCTCTGTCCTATCCAGCAATGACGACATCAACAGCAATAATAACTACAACAACAATAGAAACAAGGGCAGCAAAAGGAAAATAAATTAAAAAATAAAAAAACTTATCCCTGCGGAAGTTGGGCGGTAGCACAGCGGGTTAAGCGCAGGTGACGCAAAGCGCAAGGACTGACATAAGGATCCCGGATCTCCAGGATCCCCACCTGCAGGGAAGTTGCTTCACAAGCAGTGAAGCAGGTCTGCAAGTGTCTTATCTTTCTCTCCCCCTCTCTGCCTTCCCCTCCTCTCTCTATTTCTCTCTGTCCTATCCACAACAACGACATCAATAATAACTACAATTCTTCTTCTTCTAGCGTTTGCCCTTCTTCCGTAGCCAGTCAACAGCGTCAGGTTGAGCCTGATGTAAAGTTTCGAGACCTCCTTTGAATCTGGAGAGGTGGCAGTCGTTGACTATGTGGGTCATAGTCTGTCTGTAGCCGCAGGGGCAGTTCGACAATAAAGAATGGCAACAAAAGGGAATAAATAAATATTTTTTAAAAGCCTATCCCTGCAAAGGAGCCTGAATTTAAACTGATCAGTCTGTGGGGCAACCCCCTGGGCATTGTTGAAAAGCAATTCAGCAATTAGCCAGCAATTAGTGGAACTCAGCAACTGGGTGTGATCAAGCAAAGTGTCAAAGAGAAGCTGCCATTTATTCAGGCCTGCCTGCCCATGCCCAAGACTTTGCCTTCTTGGTGCAAAAGTTCATAGTCCAGAGACAAGTAATCACTAAAAGTCTGAGATCTAATCATAAGACTATAAGATGCTTCCCTTCCCCCCCCCCACCCCTCCACACCGCACCTAATAACCCAAATTGATAAACAACATGAGAAAAATAGACAACTCAACAATAATAGTCAGAAACTTCAATGGCTCCCATTCGTGATGGAAAGAACACCTAAGAAAATGATCAACAGGAACTAAAAGACATGAACAAGGGCTGGGTGGTGGCACACCCAGTTGAGTGCATGCATTATAGTGCACAAGTATACTGGTTCAAGTCCCTGGCCCCCACATGCAGGGACAAATAGTAAAACAGATACATACAGGTGTCACTCTCTTCCTCTCTCTCTCTCACTCTTCCCTCTCAGTTTCTCTCTCTCTCTTCTCCAGGATTATTGCTAGGACTTGATGCACTGTGAATCCACTGCTCCTAGAGGCATATATATATGGCAGGACAGAGAGAAATCGAGAGAAGAGGGGAAGATAGGAGTAGAGAAAGAGGAGACACCTGCAGACCTGCTTCACCGCCTTCCAGGTGGGGAGCCTGGGGCTTGAACCAGGATCCTTGTGTGAGTCCTTGTGCTTCGTACTATGGGCACTTAACCCGGTGCACTATTGCCCGGCCCCCACAGTTGCTCTCTATCTCTATCCAAAATAAATAAATGTAAAAAAATATCTAAATTTATTTTTAAATAAAGAAATGAAACCTGAACAGCATTATAAATGCATTAGACCATCTGAAGACACTGGAAATTGAAAAGCAAATTAAACGCAAACTAAGGAGAAGGAAATTAGAACTGGAATTAAAGTAATAGAGAATATTGGGGCCAGGTGGTGGCATACCTGGTTACACGCACACATTACAGTGCGCAAGGTCGCAGGTTCAAGCCCCTGGTCCCCACATGCAGGGGAAAAGCTTCACAAGTGGTGAAGCAGGGCTGCAGGTGTCTCTCTGTCTCTCTCCCTCACTATCTCCCCTTTCTATCTCAATTTCTCTCTGTCCCTACCCAATAGATAAATAAAAATTTAAAAAGTTTAAAAAAGAAAGAATATTTTAAAAATTGAGAAAATCACTCAAAAGCTTCCCTCTACAAGCGGGGATGGGAGCTTGAACCCTGTTTTTTTTTAATATTTATTTATTTATTCCCTTTTGTTGCTCTTCTTGTTTTATTGTTGTAGTTGTTGTTGTTATTGATGTCATTGTTGTTGGATAGGACAGAGAGAAATGGAGAGAGGAGGGAAAGACAGAGAGGGGAGAGAAAGATAGACTCCTGCAGACCTGTTTCACCACATGTGAAGCGACTCCCCTGCAGGTGGGGAGCCGGGGGCTGGAACCGAGATCCTTATGTTGGTCCTTGTGCTTTGCGCCATGTGCGCTTAACCCACTGCGCTACCGCCCGACTCCCTGAACCCTGGTTTTTATGCATTATAATATGTGTGCCACCACCCAACCTCACTGTAAAAAAAAAAAAAAAAAAAGATTGGATAGAGACAGAGAGAAATTCAGATGGAAGGAGGAGATAGGGAAAGAGAAAGAGAGACACCTGAAGCGCTGCTTTACCACTCACAAAGGTGGGATTGAGAAAATCAGCCAAACCAAAAGTTGATGCTCTGAAGAAGTCAACAAAATTAGCAAGAAACTGGGAAGACTCAGAAGAAATAAAAGGGAACGTTATAATTGACCTTACAGAAACAAGCACAAAATGTTTTTAAAGAACTACTATGAACAACATGCCTGCAAACTAGATAACTTAGATGAAATGAAAAAATTCCCAAGACACAAACTTCCAAAACTATCTCAGGAAGAAATAGGAAATATTAATAGACCTATAGCAAATACAGAAATGAATTAATAATAATCAAAGAAGCCCAGGCCCAGATGACCTCACTGGGGAACCCCACTAGCTAGTTAAAGAATAATTGAAACAAATTCTTCATCAACTTTTTGAAATAAATAAAGGAATAAATTAAATAATAAAGAAGGGGGCCGGGTGGTAGTGCATCGGGTGAAGCTCACATGGCACAAAGAGCAAGGACCAGAGTAAGGATCCTGGTTCGAGCCCCCGGCTCCCCACCTGCAGTGGGGTCACTTCACAAGCGGTGAAGCAGATTTGCAGATGTCTATCTTTCGCTCCTCCTCTGTCTCCCCCTCCTCTCTCAATTTCTCTGTCTTTTTTTTTCTTTTTTTTTTAAATTTTTTATTTAAGAAAGGATTAATGAACAAAAACATAAGGTAAGAGGGGTACAACTCCACACAATTCCAACCACCCAATCTCCATAACCCCCCCCCCCCCATGATAGCTTTCCCATTCTCTAGCCCTCTGGGAGCATGGACCCAGGGTCATTGAGGGTTGCAGAAGGTAGAAGGTCTGGCTTCTGTAATTGCTTCCCCGCTGAACAAGGACGTTGACTGGTCGGTCCATACTCCCAGTCTGCCTCTCTCTTTCCCTGGTAAGGTGTGTCTCTGGGGAAGCAGAGCTCCATGACACATTGGTGGGGTCTTCAATCCAGAGGAAGCCTGGGCAGCATCCTGGTGGCATCTGGAACCTGGTGATTGAAAAGAGAGTTAACATACGAAGCCAAACCATTTGTTGAGCAATCATGGATCCCAAGCTTGGAATAGTGGAGAGGAAGTGTTAGGGAGGTACTCACTGCAAACTCTAGTGTACTTCTGCTTTCAGGTATATATTTTGCAGTAGTTTATGGATACGTGTGAACATAAGCTCTCTCTCACAGAAACTGGTGTATATATCTAGGTTATGGGACTTTGTTAGAAAGTGAACTACCTGAGATGAAATTAGAGTGTACTATAAAAGGAAAGGTCTCACCCGAGTAATGAAGCCGAAGGGTTGTCATTCCACACGTGAAGTCTCTGGACACAGCCTGAGGTGAAGCATGTTGAGGTGGCAATCGGAACCCTTGGACAGGGCCCACGTATGCGTCTCCCAATCCAAACCAAATAATATTGCATCTGCCGATCACAACCTAATCAATTTCTCTGTCTTATCCAACGGCAGCAACAATAACAACAACAATGGGGGGAAATGGCCTCCAGGAGCAGTGGATTCGTAGTGCAGGCACTGAGCACCAGCAATAACCCTGGAGAAAAAAAAAGTTGGGGGGAGTATCATAAGAAAACTACAGATAGGGCTGTGGAGACAGCATAATAGTTCTGCAAAAAGATACTCATGCCTGAAACACCAAAGATTCCAGGTTTAATCTTCAGCCAGAGCAGAGCAGAGCTCTGGTAAAAGAAAAGAAGAAGGGAGGGAAAATACAGATAATTATCACTTATGAATACATACATCATCACACCCCCAGAGTAATTCAGCAAACTCCTAGCAAACTGAATCCAACATGGTATACAAAGGACTACACACCAAGGCCAGGTGGGATTTATCCCAGGACCTTAACTTTGACTTAGCATTTGAAAATAAGTTATTGTGAGATGTAGAAAATAGAACGAGAAACTAGAACCACAAGGCCGTCTAAATCAGGCTGGTAAAACCATCTGACGAAACCCAGCACTTTTTCATGACAATAAACCACAGAAAATTAAGAATCTAAGAGAGCACCCGAAGCCCATCGCCAATTGACCAATAAGAACGCGTTTGGCAAAGGACAGCCCCTCAACATTAAGTTGGAGGACTCGAAGAGCAGAACCAACAGCTTGAAAGCTGTCAGGAGCTGCTTGTTGCTGGCTTTGAAAGTGACTGGGATCCATGTGGATTCAGTCGGCTAGGAAGGATCGTCAGTTTCCCCAATGAATGGGTACTCACGAGATGCACCACGGGAAGGTCGATCCAATGCATCCCACCCGAAGCCCATAAAGAACATTAAGGGAAATTCACAATCAATTCACACGTAATGGTGAAAGATGGAATGCTTTCTCCCCAAGGTCAGGAATAGGACAAGTCTGTTTACTCTTGCCACTTTCATTTAACAGTGTACTAAAGGTTCTAGCTAGGGCAGTTATACAAGAAAAATAAAAGATATTCAGATTGGAAAGGAGGAAGTACAGTCATCTCTCTTCACAGATGCCATTATCTTCAAGGTAGAAAGGACTCAGAAGTCCACTAAAAATATTAGAACAAATAAATGAGTCCAAAAAAGGTTGCAGAATACAAAATCAATACAGACAAATTCATTTTATTTCTATACACTTGGCATGAACAATTTCTGACCTATTTGGCCCACCATACCTGCCATCTATGTAATACTTGTAATGTTCTTGAAACCTTTTCTGATGTAATAAAGACTATTTCTATTGGTGAGTCACATTCTATTCTTAAGTATTTGCAACTTTTTGTGGCTACTTTGCATCCATTCTCTCCTTTTTTTTTTTTTTTAGATCCTTACTTGTTTAACACCTTTACTGATCTTTATAATACTTTCTGATCAAAGCTACAATAAAGGTCAGCAAAACAGCTCACTTGGCTAGTGCACTACTTCTCCTCCTCCTCCTCTCCTCTTCCTCCTCTACCTTCTCCACCTCCTCCTCTTTCTCCTCTTCTTTCCCCTCCTCCTCCTCTTTTTGTTACTTTTATTTTGTTTTTTATTAATGATTTCTGTGTCCCCGTTCCCTCCATTGGAAACTGCAGTAGTTCTCCAAGGTCACAGATTTGGGTTGACTATTATTCCTATCTATCTATATTTACATTTGACCATTTTTTCTATTGGCCCTGCCTTTGCTTCTTTTATAAATCACACCTATCGCTACTTCTGAATATCCTTCCTTTTTTCCTCTTCTCTCTCCAGGTCTTGATAGAATCGGAGTTCAGAACCAATTCTGGTCATATTCCCCTAACATTTCTTCTCCGTCTGGGAATATGAAGCAAAATTCTTTTGTTGTTGTTTTGCCACTACCAGGGTTATTGCTGGGGCTCAGGGCCACACTATGAATCCACTGTTCCGATGACCTTTTTTTTTTTCTATTTTATTTAATGGGACAGAAAGAAATTCGTGGGGGGAGATAGACACCTGCAGACCTCTTCATCTCTTGTGAAGTGGCCTCCTGCAGGTGGGGAAAAGGGGGCTCGAACCTGGGTCCTTACGCATGGTGAGATACATATATGTATATATCCGGTGTGTCACTGCCGGGGCCCCTAGACCAAAATTCTTTATGGGGTGCAGAAGGTGGGAGTTCTGGCTTCAGTAATTGCTTCTCTGCTCAACATGGATGTTGGCAGGTTGATCCATACTCCCAGCCTGTTTCTGTCATTCCATAGTGGGATAGGGCTCTAGAGAGGTGGGGTTCTGGGGCCTCCTCCTCCTCCTCCTCCTCCTCCTCCTCCTCCTCTCCCTTTCCCATTCATCCTCCCTCCTCTTCCCTCCTTCTTCTTGTTCTTTCTCTGTTTCTGTGTTTTGTTCTTTCTATCTGAAAGTGCCTGCCCAGAGCGGTAAAGCCCCAGAGATGACAAAACAAACAAACAAAGCACAATGAGATACCATATCTCACCCACTGAAATGTTTAGAATGGATCAAAGAATAGCATGTATTTGCAGAGATGTATTGAAATCAGAATGTTCATTCACTGCTGAGGGAACTGTACAATGGTTTGGACAGCTGCTTTGGTAAATCCTCAAATAACGGATTACTGTAAAATCCAAGAACTGCACACCTAGGTATATATTCAGGAAAATAGAAAACCTATAAATGAGTGTCTACTATTACTTAAAATAGCTTAAAAGTGGAGACAACTCAAATGTCCGACAGTGGATGAATGGGTAAACAAAATGTGGTAGGGTCAAAAGCCTGGCCACTTAAAAGACTGAAGTAGTGATAAATGCTACAACATGAATGAACCTGGAGAACATTGTGTTACGTGAAAGAAGCTGACATGACAAGTGAAAAGGATGACATACCACATGGTTTAATTCACATGAAAGTCGAACCTGGATCCTTGCTCTTAGTACGATGTGTGCTTAACCCAGTGCACCATCATCTAACCCCCCACCCCCACCCCTGTCTCCTCCTTTCCATTGGAGAATCTTCCTAACTTGAGTAAGACCTTCTGGAATATATTTTATTCTTACATGGTTGAGAAAATGCCTAACGAGATTCTTTCAAAAGTGTTAAAAAGTACTCCCTGGGAGTTGGGCGGTAGCACAGTGGGTTAAGCGCAGGTGGCGCAAAGCACAAGGACCGGCTTAAGGAAACACGGTTTGAGCCCCCGGCTCCCCACCTACAGGGGAGTCACTTCACAGCAGTGAAGCAGGTCTGCAGGTGTCTATCTTTCTCTGCCCCTCTCTGTCTTCCCCTCCTCTCTCCCTTTCTCTCTTTCCTATCTAATAACAACGACATCAATAATAACACAAACTACAACAATAAAAAAAAAAAACAAGGACAGCAAAAGGGAAAATAAATAAATATTTAAAAATTATTTAAATAATTACTCCTTGATTATTTGTGATATTCCCTTGCTGCCTGAAAGGTTCATGTCTTTTTCTAATAGTCTCAGACCTTTTGTAAGTATTGCAGACCCAGGTTCAAGCCCCTGGTCCCCACCTGCAGGGGGAAAGCTTCAAGAGTGGTGAAGCAGGGCTGCAGGTGTCTCTATCTCCTCCTCCCCTCCCGATTTCTGGATGTCTCTATCCAATAATAAATAAAGATAATTTTTTTAAAAATGAAAGGAGGAAGGAAGGAAGGAAGGAAGGAAATGGTCCCTGTGAGCAGGAGAGTCATCATGCAGGCACCAAGCCCTAGTGATAATTCTAGTAGAAAAGAAAAAAAAAAAGACAAAAAATAACAAGGGTTTACAAAGATATGCAGAAAAGGGAAACTTTGTGTATTGTTGTTGAGAATGTAAACATAGAAACAGAATGGTGTTTCCTCAAAAAATTAAAAATTAAGTTTTTTTAAATTTCTTTAATTATCTTTATTTATGTATTGGATAGAGACAGCCAGAAATTGAGAGGGAAGGGGGAAATAGTGAGGGAGAGAGAGAGACACCTGCAGCACTGCTTCACCACTTGCAAAGCTTTCCCCCTGCAGATGGGGAACGGGGGCTCAAACCTGGATCCTTGTGCATTGTAACATGTGCACTCAACCAGGTGCACCACCACCCGGCCCCCCAAATTAAGTTTTTTAATTAGAATTATCCTGTGATCCAATGATTCCAATTTTGGTTATTTACCTGAAAGAAATGAAAGCATGAGTCTCTTTGCATAACCATTATGTTATCTCCCCTATCCCCATTCAAATAAATAATTATTATTAGTAATTTAACACTGATTTACAAAATTATGAGATAATAGGGGTATAATTCCACGCCATTCCCACAACCAGAGAGTTCTGTCTCCCCATTTCCTCCACTGGAAACTGCAGTAGTTCTCCCAAGGTCACAGATATGGGTTGACTATTATTTCTATAACGATCTATTTATACTTATATAGATGTGACCATTTTGTCCTATGGTCCTACCTTCTCTTCCTTTCTATGTCACACCTACACCCGTTACTACTTCCGAATGTCCTTTTTTTCCTCATCTCTTTCCAGGTCTTGATGGAATTGGAGTTCAAAGCCCTGTGGTCATCTTCCCTTAACATTTCTCCCCCTCTGGAGGTATGGACTTGAATTCTTTTGGGGGTGCAGAAGGTGGGAGTTCAGGATTCTATAGTTGCTTCTCTGGACATAGGTATTGGCAGGTTGATCAATACCCTCATCAAATAAATGATTTATTATTTATTTATTTATTATTGAATAGAGACAAAGAAATTGAGAGGGGAGAGGGAGATAGAGAGGGAAAGAGACAAAGAGACAGCCCTGTTTCGCCACTTGTGAAGCTTTCCCCTTGCAGGTAGGTACCAGGAGGCTTGAACCTGGGTCTTTGCGCATTGTAATGTATACACTTAACCAGAGTCGCCAATAATTTTTTATGCCTGACCCCAATAATTTTTTTAAAAGGTAAAAACTTCCAGTTATAAAATAAGTAAGTCAAAATGATATGATGCAGGGCACAGTGCCTATACTTAATAATGATATAGTGTATACTTGAAAGTTGCTGGAAGAATAACTATTAAAAGAACTTATCACCAGCAACCAGAGAGGTGGCTCAGTGGTAGAGCATGGGACTTGCATGCATGAGGTCTCAAGTTCATCCTCCAACACTACATATGCCAGAGTGATGATATGGCTCTCCATATGTGTTCATCTCTCTTCTCTCTCTCTCATTACATACATAAATAAATCTGTTTTAAAATTCTTAGAGGGTCTCCCTTGGGCCAAATAGTGTCCTTTAAAAATGTTTTTTAGGCCAGGTGGTGGCGCACCTGGTTGAGAACACGTTACAATGTGGAAGCACCCAGGTTCGAGCCGCTGGTCCCCATCCTCACCTGCAAGGGGAAAGCTTCACAAGTGGTGAAACAGGACTGCAAGTGTCTCTTTGTCTCTCTGTCTCCCCTTTCCTCTAGATTCTTGACTGTTTCTAGGAAATAAATAAATAAATAAATATTCAATTATTTTAAAATGTTTTTTAATTGTTCAACATTTTTTTATTTTTTTATATTTATTTCCTTTTGTTTTATTGTTGTAGTTATTATTGTTGTTATTGATGTCGTTGTTGATAGGACAGAGAGAAATAGAGCAGGGGAAGACAGAGAGAAAGCCTGTGAAGCGACTCCCCTGCAGGTGGGGAGCCGGGGGCTCAAACTGGGGGCTTGAACCAGGATCCTTATGCTGGTCCTTGCGTTTCGCGCCACGTGCGCTTAACCTGCTGCACTACCGCCCAACTCCCTAAAAAAATGTTTTTTAAGGGGTCTGGGCCACAGCACAACTACTTGAGTGCGTACATTACCATGCACAGGGGCCCAGGTTCAAGCCTCCAGTCCCCACCTGCAAGGGGAATCTTCACAAATGGTAAAACAGTGCCGCCCGTGTTTCTCTTTCTCTCTCTCTCTTTATATCCTCCTCCCCTCTCAGTTTCCTCCTGTCCTATCAAATAAAAACTAAATTAATTTTTTAAATGCTGCTTTTATCACAAAAAAAATTTTGTTTTAATTATCTATGGTTTGGGCTGTTAACTAGGTCTTATAATCATTATAGCATATATACAGACACTGAATCATGCTGCACACCTCAAACTACTACAGTGTTATATGTCAGAGGGTGTGTGTTTGTGTATTTGTGTGTGTTGCTAGGGAATGAACTGAGGCCGTTGGGCATGTTGGATACAGACCTCTATGACCCAATTTTTTTTTTTTCTCACCAGAGCACTACTCAGTTCTGGTTTATGGTGGTGCGGGGGATTTGACCCAATATTTTTTATTCTATATACCTAGAGAGAGATGAGAGAAAATGGGAGAAGGAAAGGGAGATGAGGAGAGATTCCATTTAGTACTATCCACAGTGCTTCATGCGATGTGGGGGATCAAACCCTGGGCCTCACAGGCAGGAAGGCATACAGCGACTATCCTGAGTAAGCTCTCTGCTCCTGCTGTATGTCAGCTATATGCCAATTTTTTCTGTGATTCCACTTAAGTGTTGGTGGTGTTTCATTAGAATATTGGTTGTTTAAGCTGTTATCTCAGAGAACCAAAATACTAATGTCTTATACAATAAAAACCAATTCACTTCTTCTGCAAGTTAACATCTGGGCATATGTAGTCCAGGGCTGCTCTACCAGCACTGTGGTATTCCCAAACTCCTTTTTTTTTTTTTTTCAGGGAACCGAGCTGCCTGGTTGAACTTAGCCTACAAGGTCCAATATGGCTCATTAGTGTAAGCAAGGAGAAAGAAAGGGGAGGCGCAAACTACTCTTCAGGGACGGTCTGCAGTTGCAAACATCAGTGCTGCTCACATATGATTGGCTTGGATAGAGTCACAAGATCAAGCCTAGCTGTAGAGAAAGCTGGGTAATGTAGTCTCTACTCTAGGAAGCCATTTTACCTTCTTAAACTCAGGGTTTCTATTACTTCGGAGGAAAAAAGAAAGAATAGAGAAAAGAAAAAGAAGAAGAAGAAACAGGCTTTGAGGATTAATTAGCGGTCTATTTCCAGCCTTCTGTTTTTAAACTCCAGATACTTTGTATTTGGCTACGAAAAACAGTCTCCTTTGACAAGAGAAAAAAGAGTGGAATGCCCCCCTTTCTCTTCCTTAACTTGGTAGTGCCCAAAGAGTTTTTTTCCCTCTAAGCAATGAAAGCTGAAGGGGAAAAAAGGTTGCTGGAATCTATAGTCGTTTTGTAATCAAAATTTCATAATCAAAATGTCATAAGATATTATGCTGGGACCTAGAGACCAGCCTGAATTTTGTAATTGAGCTCCTGTGCATGCCGCAAAGGTGCAGAACACTTTAAAATGCAGAATAGTCTCCTATCACCATCTGGATCATAAATAATGTATACATTTTTAGATACCTGGGAATCGCATGATTCAGAGACAAATAATACACAAATCTCAGTGAGAAAGTATTCCCTAACCATTGTATCTATGGTTCCATTTAGAGCTCTTATTAGTGTCTGAGCATTTAATACAAAATGCAGGAAAAGCCTCTAGTGATTATGTAAAATGAAATGAACATTATACATATGGAGAGAAAGAGAGAGACGAAAGAAAAACTGGTCAAATCTAGTTTAAAAAGTGGCAGTCGGGCGGGGGAGACAGCATAATGTTTACGAAAAGAGACTCTCATGCCTGAGGCTCCAAGGTCCCAGGTTCAATAGCCTGCACCACTATATGCCAGAGCTGAGCAGTGCTCTGGTTGAGAAAAAAAAGTGACAGTATAGTCATGGGTGGGGTAGAGGGTGACTAGAATTGAACTCCCTACTACCCTTTTTCTGGGTACGATTGTAAAGCAGACTCTTTATTTATATATATATATATATATAGAGAGAGAGAGAGAGAGAGAGAGAGAGAAATTGAAAGGGGAGTGGGAGATAGAGAAGGAGAGAGGCAGAGACACACCTGCAGCTCTACTTGACCACTTACGAAGCTTTCCCCCTGCACGTGGGGACCAGGGGCTTGAACCCAGGTCCTTGTTCACTGTAGTGTGTGTTCTTAGCCAGGTGTGCCACCACCTGGCCCCAAGACTCTCTTATTGTATCATGACCAAGTAGTGGCTTCACATACTGGTCTGTAAAATACGGGCACTGCTTTAGCTGGTTTTGAGTTTGCTGGCTTATCTGATTCAGTACACTTTGAAGACAATCAGAACCTGCCATAAAGAGAGTCTGGGTGAGACAGAGGCTAGGGCTGCCCTGGATCCTGTGGGTGGGATGGAGAGAAAGGCCAGGGTCAGACTGGGCATTGTCATAAAGTCACAAGTGAAGTTCTTCCAGGATGGAGCCAGGAGGCCAACACCTACTAGAAATGAACTAGGTTAAAAGCTAGCAAGGTGGGCGGCAACATAGCTCACTCAGATTGTGAGCTGCTTTGCCATATTTTCACTGTCCAGATTCAAGCATGACACAGGGTTGTTTTTGTTTTTTTTGTCGGGGTTGCATCAAGGGAGAGAGAGAGACCAGGAACTTCTGGTGGAGTGGAAAGCAAATCTTTATTCATGCGGGTGGCCCAGAGTCAAGTGTGAGCACAACGGGTTTAGGCCACATGGAACTAACAAAATGGCCGCCTCCTACTATGCACATCAACCGTTCTCCAGGTCTTCTCCAGGTCAGAACATGGAAGAGAATAAAAGGGGCAAAACCAGGACCAGCAGCGGGTTTTATAGGGTAAAAACGGAAGTGGCAAGACGGAATTGGCTAGAGAAGAGGGTGGAGAAAAGAAAAAGGCATTCTGGGAACTTCCTTAGTTGCAGTTTCTGTAGTTTTAGCTGGGGGAATTAGCAATACCCTGAGGGGATAACATGGTGGGATATGTAAATAATACTTGTATGGAAATGTAGTGGTTTGTGGGCACTGCCAATCAATGTTCAACCACATCTGTACAATATCCCAACATTTTTATTTAAAAAGGGAGACATTAACATAACCATAGGATAGGAGGTGTACAACTCCACACAATTCCCACCACCAGATCTCTATATCCCATCCCCTCCCCTGATAGCTTTCCCATTCTTTACCCTCTGGGACTATGGACCCAAGGTCATTGTGGGTTAAAGAAGGTGGAAGGTCTGGCTTCTGGAATTGCTTTCCCACTGAGCATGGACATTGATTGGTCGATCCATACTCCCAGTCTGCCTCTCTCTTTCCCTAGTAGGGTGGGTCTCTGGGGCCTTTGTGGCAGCCATATCAAAACACAACTTTTCTCCCTGCCCCGTCTGGTTTCCCTCACTCACCAAAGGATCGGTCTTCCCAGAACTTGCCAGTACGTCTCCTGGATGAGTGGCTTGGGAGATAGCTCCACCGGCAGCGCATCAGACTTGCACGCCTCAAGTTCCCAGTGCTGCTCTGGCTTCTCTCTCTGTTCTGTCTTTGTCTCATGTGATATCCTCTCTCATATGCAATACATAAACCTTTCTATTATTATTATTTTTTCTTGGGGGGATTGATGGTTTATAGTCAGCAGTAAATACAGTTGTTGGTACCTGTGTAAAATTTCTCAGTTTTCTGCAAATTACTCTAACACCCCCCCCCCACACACACACCTAGGTCCTTCTCCACCATTGTGCACCAAGACCTGAACCCCCCTCTCTTCCACATACTGATCCTTTACTTTGGTGCAATACGCAACCTTTTTTTAAGAGGTCCAGACTTAAAAAAAAAATCGTAAATGAAAATCCATCTCAAAGCCTGTTTTTCCTAGAGTGTATAAAACTGCAACACTGTCACTCACTGAAGCAGAGAAAGAAAGATCAGGTTTGCTAAGAAGAAGTCCTGAGTTCAGACTTGGACACCTTACCTCTGAGGCATCTTTGCCCTTTCTTTTTTTTTTTTATTTTTTATAATGTTTTTTTTTTAAATATTTATTTATTTATTCTTTTTTGTTGCCCTTGTTTTATTGTTGTAGTTATTATTGTTGTCATTGTTGTTGGATAGGACAGAGAGAAATGGAGAGAGGAGGGGAAGACAGAGAGGGGGAGAGAAAGATAGACACCTGCAGACCTGCTTCACCACTTGTGAAGCTTCTCCCCTGCAGGTGGAGAGCAGGGGGCTCGAACCGGGATCCTTACACCGGTCCTTGTGCTTTGCGCCACGTGCGCTTAACCTGCTGCGCTACCGCCCGACTCCCATCTTTGCCCTTTCTAAGAAATGTCAGGTTGGAAGCATACATGAGAAAGGAATCGATTTGCCCTCACACTGTTCACAGTGTAATCAAGGAGGTAGGATGTGTTCTCAAAAAAAAAAAAAAAAAAACAATAATACAAGGCACTAATTACATAAAAAAAAAGCTTTCAAAGAGGTCAGATAGACCTGGCAAAGGTAACATCATTTCTCAGTATGTGGATACAGGTGGGGGACAGAGGCAGAGTTATGGCACAGAACACTGCAAGTCATCAGAAGGAGCTGAGGGCCATTTGGTTTGAATGGAGGGTTAGGTGTGGAAAAGGCCTCAGTGGGACACAAGGTTAGGAAGGTGGCAGGGGTCGGGGGAGAGAGAGTAGAAAGAAAGATTTTGGACTTTTAAATTTTCTCCTTAATGATATAAGCCAATTCCTCATATAAATCTACAGGGGCCAGGCGGTGGTTCCTCTGGCTAAGCACACACATTACTGTGCATAAAAACCTAGGTTCAAGCCCCTGGTCCCCACCTGCAGGACGAAGTTTTCATGATTGGTGAAATAGGACTGCAGGTGTCTTTCTCTCTCTCTCTCCAAACAATCTGTTTTATTTACTTATTTATTTCTATTAGTGGATAGAGACAGAGAAATTGAGAGGGGAGGGGAGATAGAGAGGGAAAGAGACAGACAGATATTTGCAGCCTTGCTTCACCACTCTTGAAGCTTTCCCCCTGCAAGTAGGGACTAGGGGCTTGAACCCAGGTCCTTGCGCACTGTAATATGAGTCCACCCCTTTCAATGTTAATATCATGCTAGCATGCCAAAACACCCATTGTAATGCTCAACTAAATATTCTGGCATCCCATATTCCATCCAGGTTGGCACACACCATTAGCCATCACAGAAAAAAAAAGGGGGGCAGGGGGAGGGGAGGTGGGCATAGAGGAAAGGCCTTGAATAGCTGTGAGAATCACTGAAGGTTTAGAGACTAAGGAGATTGGAATGAAGACGTCCAGAGGCAGAGAGAGAGTTTGGGAGACTACCGAACCATCTGGGCAAGAGGGAAAGCGAGATAATGAATGGCCTTGAGCCTTGGAGGAGAGGAAACAGACAAGCAGTATAAAACTGCCAAGGCTTGGCAATTGACCAGTGAGGGTGGGGTGTGTGTGAGTGAGGGGATAATAGACACAGAATGACTCTAGTTTCAAACTTGGGTACTGGTTGGACAATAAAGCCACTGCTGGCCTCCCTGGGAGTGTCTCAGGGTTGAGAGACTTCAGGAATATTCAGGTTGTCACTCAGAGGGTAACAAACCACCCCCAAACAGTGATTTAAATCAAGTGTAATGCTCATCAGTTTGAGGGTGACTCCATTCAAATAGCGGTTCACACTTTGTTTAATGATGCATTGTATTAATTTTGTGTTGGTGACAGGAAATTAATTCTTTGCATAGGAACTGCAAATGGATAAGGAAAGTAAACACGGATAGAATCGTTTCTGCCTCACATCTACTAAACTTATTCTTAAAAGCCATGATTACCATTTTTCTCCACTAGTACTGATTAACTCTGGAGGATCCTCCTTCTTTGTTCTAAAGGAAAGGGAGGAAATTATCTACTGCTTGTGCCTTTCTTGTGCCCAGAAATTGTTCTGAATTTGAGTGTGAGGCATCTGACGTGCTTAAAGAGTAAAACCTGAAGTGCCTGTCTGCTTCTAAATTGATTTTAGATCTACCTTTGGTATTAGTTTTCTTGGATTTCACTTTTGAAAGATTCTGTATGCAGGCTGAAATCCTTAAAAAACAAACAAACAAACAAAAACCACTTTGGAGTATGGATAGACCTGCCAACGCCCAGGACCAGTGGCGAAACAATTACAGAAGCCAGAACTCCCACCGTAAACACCCCAAAAAGATTTTTGGTCCATACTGCCAGAGGGGGAGAAATGTTAGAGAAAGATGACTAGAGGGTTCTGAACCCCAATTCCATCAGGCCTTAGAGTATTTAAGAAAGAAGGGGTTGGGGTGGAGACATTCACAAGTAGTAATAGGTGTAGGTGTGACTTAGAAAGATAAGATCATAGAAAAAATGGACAAAAATATAGATAGATAGATAGATAGATAGATAGATAGATAGATAGATAGATAGGTTTAGAAATAACAGTCAGCCCACATCCATGACCATGGGAGAACCACTGTAGTTTCCATTGGAGGGAATGGGGACACAGAACTCTGGTGATGGGAACAGTGTAGAACTGTACCCCTATTACCTTATAATTTTATAAACTAGTATTAAATCACTAATAAAAACAAAGTTTGTTATTAAAAAAAACTTTACTAATGTAGAATTTACTATACTAAAATTCAACACTTTTTTCTTAATTTGGCCACCAGAGATAGAGACCCCCCCCCCAGGGCCTCATACCTCTAAGTATGTATTCTGTCACTGAGCTATATCCCTGCCCCCTCTCACTTTTATCTATTCGTTTATTTTTATTCATTCATTCGATGGGACTAAGAGTAACTGAGAGGGGGGAGAGAGAGAGACAGAGAGGGAGAGAGAGAGATACACCTGCAACACAACACTATGTCATCATTCATGAAGCCTCCTCTCTGCAGGTGGGGGACAGGGTCTTGAACCCAGTTCCTTGTGCAAGGGAAGATGTGTAATCTACTGGCTGTGCCACCACCCAACCCCCTCCCATGTAATTCAATCATTTGTAGTAAATGTATTGACCTGTGTGGTCACCACCACAATACAGACCCAGCCTCTATCCCTAGAGCTGTACTTTTTCCTTGACATTTTATGCAGATGAAATCATACCGTATGTATTCTTTTGAGTCTGGCTGAGCATGGTGTTTCCATTGTCCATGCGTGTTGTAACACATGTCATTACCTCATTCCTTTTGATTGCAAATACACTCCACTTTATGGATAGGTCACATTGTGTTAATCTGGCCTCCAGTGGGTAGATATTTGGGTTGTTTCCTCTGCTGGGCTCTTATGAATAGTATTACTATGAATCTCTATATGCAAGGCTTTGTGGAGGTACATGCTCTTATTTCTCTGTGTAGATCCTTATGAGTGTGACTACTAGGTCATAGGTTAAATTTATGTTTGATTTTTTTTTTTTCTTATGTTCAGGGCTTCACTGGGGTTTTGTGCCTGCACTATCCCACCACTCCCAATTGCCTTCTCCTACTTTTTTTTTTCCCAAACAGAGGGTGAAAAGCAAAGGAAAGAAAGAAGAAATAGTAAAACATGGGGGGAGGTAGATAGAATAATGGTTATGCAAAGAGACTTTAAGGCCTAAGGTTCCAAAGTCCCAGGTTCTATCCCCTCCACCAACATAAGCCAGAGCTGAGCTGCACTCTAGTTAAGAAGAAGAAGGGGGGGTCGGGCAGTAGCGCGGTAGCACAACGGGTTAAGCACACATGGCGTGAAGCTCAAGGACCGGCATAAGGATCCCCTGGCTCCCCACCTGCAGGGGAGTCGCTTCATAGGTGGTGAAGCAGGTCTGCAGGTGTCCATCTTTCTCTTCCCCCTCTGTCTTCCCCATCTCTCTCCATTTCTCTCTCCTATCCAACAACAATGGCATCAATAACAACAATAATAATAACCACAACAACGATAAAAACAAGGGCAACAAAAGGGAAAAAAAACCAAAAAACTCCAGGAGCAGTGGATTTGTGGTGCAGGCACCGCACCCCACTAATAACCCTGGAGGCGAAAAAGAAAGAGAAAAGAAAAAAAAAGGAGGAGGAGAATAAGAAGTGAGACACATTAGTATTGCTTCCCCATTCCATTCTTGGCTCTCACACATGATGAAGTCTGCACTCTAGCACATGAACCATCTTCCAGCTCCCTATGCTTGACTTTTTAAGAAACTTCCAAACAGGGGCTGGGCAATGGCACACTCGGTTGAGCACACATGTTACCATGCACAAGAAACCAGGTTCAGTCCCCCAATCCCCACCTACAGGGGAGAGGCTCCACATATGGTAAAGCAGTGCTGCAGGCTTCTTTCTCTCTCTCTCTCTCTCTCTCTCTCTCTCTCTCTCTCTCCAAATATATATATACCCCTTCACTCTCAATTTCTTTGTGACTCTATCCAAAATAACAAAAGAGAGAGATAAAGAGAAAGAGAGAGAGAGAGAGAAATATCCAAACTATTTTCCAAAGGTGTACCTTTTTAAGGTAACTACCAATATCTGCAATTCCAATTTCTCCATATGCTCACCAGCGTGTATTACTGTCACTTTTATTCTACCTATCCTACTAAATATGAAGTGGTAGCTTATTGTGGTTTTGATTTCCAAGTCCCTATTTTTTCATAATACAAAGAGAAATTGAAGAGAGTAGGGGAGATAAAGGAGAGAGGAAGAGGGACACCTGCAGCACTACTTCACCACTTGTGAAGTTTCCCCCTTGCAGGTGACGAGCAGGGATTTGATCCTGGGTCCTTGAGCATGATAAAATGTGCACTCAGCCGGTAGTGCCACCCCCTGACCCGTGCAATTCCTTATTAGCGATGATGCTGAGCAAAAAAATAAAAATTAAATTAAAAAAAGATATGCTTTGTAACAAAATGGATGGAACTGGAGATGATCATGTTAAGTGAAACAAGTAAAGAGATGAAAGACAGGGCCTGGGCACACCCAGTTAAGCACACACAGTACAAAGTGCAAGGGCTCATGCAAGGAACCCGGTTCGAGCCCCTGGCTCCCCACCTGCAGGGGGGACTCTTCACAAGTGGCGAAGCAGGTCTGCAGGTGTCTTTCTCTCTCCCTCTCTATCTCCCCCTTCTCTCTCAATTTCTCTCTGTCCTATCCAGTAAAATGGGGGAAAATGGTAGTGCTGGCACTGAGCCTCAGCAATAACCCTGGAGGCAAGAGAGAGATAGAGAGAGAGAGAGATGAAGGACAACTAGTGAGTGGTTCTCCTCATAGGTGGACTATAAATGACTAAACCAAATGAACTGGCAAAAGAAAAAATAAAGGCAGGAGTCGGGCGGTAGCGCAGTAGGTTAAGCGCACGTGGCATAAAGCGGAAGGACCGGCGTAAGGATCCCGGTTCGAGCCCCCGGCTCCCCACCTGCAGGGGAGTCGCTTTACAGGCGGTGAAGCAGGTCTGCAGGTGTCTGTCTTTCTCTCCCCCCCCCCATGTCTTCCCCTTCTATCTCTATTTCTCTCTGTTCTATCCAACAACGACATCAATAACAACAATAATAACTACAACAATAAAACAACAAGGACAACAAAAGGGAATAAATAAATAAATAAATTTTTTTTTAAAGAAAAAGAAAAAAGAAAGGCAACCAGACTGTCTCTTGGACTTTGTGAGAACTATAATGGTTATGGGAGATGGGGCAAAGAATTGCAGTATAAGGTGTGGTGTATTACACTGACCATGTATGATGGTGAAATTATATCCCTGAAATCTTATAGTTTTGTGAAATTATTAAGTTGCTAATAAAAAAAGGGGAGGTTATTTATTTATTTATTTATTTAATTTTACCAGAGCACTGATCAACTCTGGTTTACGGTGCTGTGAGAGACTGAACCTGGGACTTCCAAGCCTCAGGCATGAGTCTCTTTGTATAAACATTATGTTACCTACCCCACCCAAGAAAATTTCTTCATTTACCAGAGCAGTAAAATAATAATAATAATAATAATGATGATGCTGGGGCCCAGGCAGTGGCACACCAGGTAGAGCAAATACATTACAGTGTCCAAGGACCTGGGTTCAAGTCCCTGGACCCCGCCTGCAGGAGAAAGCTTCATGAGAGGTATAACAGTGCTGAAGGTGTCTCCCTCCCTCTCTATTTCCCCCTCTCCTCAATTTCTCTGCCCTATCAAAAGGGGGAAAAAGGAATAAAAAATGGCCACCAGGAGCAATGGATTCTTTAAAAATAATCATAATAAAGATGCTTCTTGGGAGTCGGGCGATAGCACAGCAGGTTAAGCGCACGTAGTGCAAAGCACAAGGACCCGCAGAAGGATCCCGGTTCAAGCTCCCAGCTCCCCCTCTACAGGGAAGTTGCTTCAAGGCGGTGAAACAGGTCTGCAGGTGTCTCTCTTTCTCTCCCCCTCTGTCTTCCCCTCCTCTCTCCATTTCTCTCTGTCCTATCCAGCAACAATGACATCAATAACTACAACAATAATAACTACAACAACAATAAAACAACAAGAGCAACAAAAGGGAAAATAAATATTTTTTTAAAAGAAGCTTCTTTTCATGTACTCAGTAGTCATTTTTACAGACTTTGGTGAAATGCTTATCCAAATCTTTTGCTTGTTTTTGGCATTGGGTTTCAAATGACCTAAAGTCTCATTTGTTTGTATGTTTGTTGATTGGCTTGTGTTTTCAAGTGGGCATCATGGTGGCTGGCCACTGGGATGCCCATCCCACATCTTCCTTCAGCGAAGGACCTCTTGCCCAACTTCAAATGTATCGGGGCAGGTAGTGGTACACCTGGTTAAGTGCACACATTGCAATGTGCAAGGACCCAAGTGTAAGTCCCCAATCTCCAGCTACAGGAGGGACACTTCACAAGCAGTGAACTAAGTCTGCAAGTGTCTCTGTCTCTCTCCCTCTCTCTCTTTTTTAAGATATGTTTTTAATATTTTATTAATTTATTAATGATAAAGATAAGAGGAGTGAGAGAAAGAACCAGACATCATTCTGGTACATGTGCTGCCAGGGATTGAACTGAAGACCTCATGCTTGAGAGTCTGAGGCTTAATCCACTGTGCCACCTCCCAGACCACTCTCTCTCCTTCTCTGTCTCCCTCTCTCCTCTTAATTTCTCTCTGTCCTACCTAATAAAATAGAAAGAAAAAAAGGAAGGGAGGGAGGAAAGAAGGAAGGAAGGAAGGAAGGAAGGAAGGAAGGAAGGAAGGAAGGAAGGAAGGGAGGGAGGGAGGGAGGGAGGGAAGAAGGAAGGAAGGAAGGAAGGGAGGGAAGGAGGAAGGAAGGAAGGAAGGGAGGGAAGGAGGAAGGAAGGAAGGAAGGAAGGAAGGAAGGAAGGAAGGAAGGGAGGGAGGGAGGGAAGGAGGAAGGAAGGAAGGAAGGGAGGGAGGGAGGGAGGGAAGAAGGAAGGAAGGAAGGAAGGGAGGGAAGGAGGAAGGAAGGAAGGGAGGGAGGGAAGGAGGAAGGAAGGAAGGAAGGAAGGAAGGAAGGAAGGAAGGGAGGGAGGGAAGAAGGAAGGAAGGAAGGAAGGGAGGGAGGGAGGGAAGGAGGAAGGAAGGAAGGAAGGAAGGAAGGAAGGAAGGAAGGAAGGAAGGAAAGAAGGGCCACTAGGAGTGGCCTGCTGTTAGATGACAGTCCTCTAAGAAAAAGAAAGGAAAGTCTTGCTGGCAGCCCAAATCCAGTGTCTAATCCATGCAGGAGAGAAAAATATGACCATCTTCACTTACACTCTGGGTGACTCTGCAGGGTACCTTGCAGTGTCAGTCAAGTCTGTCATGAGACCTGCATGGAAATTCTACTTCTCCCTTGCCCGGTCCTGTTTTCTTACCCTCCCCTTTCATGGGTATTGACTCCAAGAGCAGTTCTTCCCCTGCCCCCAATTCAAGATATTACTGACATGTAACATTGTGTAAGTGTAAGGTATGCAATGTGTTGATTTAATACATCTGTATGTTGCAAAATAATTACCACCATGACATTAGACACCAACTCCATCCCATCATATAATTACTACTTCCTTTTTGTTGGGAGAACACTTGCAACCTACTCTCTTAGCAACTTGCAAATCTAGACTACATTTTTGTTAGCTATAATTACCACCCTGTACTTTATATTGTATTTTTTAAATTTTTAAAAAATATTTATTTGTTTCCTTTTGTTGCCTTATTGTTGTAGTTACTGTTGTCGTCGTTGTTGGGTAGGACAGAGAGAAATGGAGAGAGGAAGGGAAGATAGAGAAGGGGAGAGAAAGATAGACACATGCAGACCTGCTTCACCGCCTGTGAAGTGACTCTCCTACAGGTGGGGAGCCGGGGGCTTGAACCGGGATCCTTCTGCTGGTCCTTGCGCTTTACACCACATGCACTTAACCCGCTGTGCTACTGCCCAACTCCTTTATATTGTAATTTTAAAAAGACTTCATGGGAGTGTGGCCAGGAGCTGTTTTAAAACAATTACGGTTTATTACATCGTAGTTACTTAGGTACAGAACAGTATATTTTAGGTACAACAAAACAGGCAATTATCGGCAGAGGTAAGACTAGAGCAGGCCTATGAATCCATAAGTTACCAAAGTTCAGCTCCATGTGTTGTCTCCCGGGATAAGTAGCATGGCAGGTCTTGGGAAGCCAAGCTGGCCTGACCAAGCAGAAGAAGGAAGGTGGTGGTTGGGGTGGGGGTGGGGGGTGTTTGGACTTCCAGCTGCCTGGAAGTGAAATAACTTGGTTTACATAAGTCCTTCAGCCTGAAGTCAACTGTATGCTAATTACATTCTCATTCAGCCTCAGCCATATGCTAGTCAAGTCCCAAAGTCCTATTCATGGGCTGTGTCACAACACATTAGAACCTCAGAATGTATCAATCTTATAACTGGAAATATGTATGCTTTGGCTAATATACCCCATTATCCCACCCCTAATCCCTGGTGACCACTATCATCACTGTTTCTCTGAGTTTGATTTTTTTTTTCAGACTCTACATACAAGGTGATATCATAGAAATTTACCTTTCTCTCTGACTTACTGTGCTTAGCATAATGTCCTCAAGGTTATCCACATTGTCACAAGTAACAGGATTTCCTTCTTTCTATACCAATATTCCATCATGTACACATCATGCACACACACACACACACACACACACACACCATGTCTTTATCCATTCATCTGTTGATGAACACTTATGTTGTTTCCACATCTTGGCTATGAACAGAAGAGTGCAGAAAGCTCTTCAAGATCAAGATCTCATCTCCTTCAGATCTATACCCTGAAATGGGATTGCTGAATTATTTACTAGTTCTATTTTCCATTTTCCAGGTACCTTCATACTGTTTTCCACAGTGGCTGTGCCAATGTATGTGTCCACCAACCATGCACAGGGATGGAACTCCCTTTTCTCTACACCCTCACCAGTACTAGTTTTTTTCTCCCCATCTACCTACTTACCTACCTAAAATAAAAAGAATGGAAAGGGGGTCCGGGTGGTGAAACACTTGGTTAAGCACAAGTTACAGTGCTCCAGGTTCAAGCTCCCGGCCCCCACCTGTAGGGGGAAAGCTTTGCAAATAGTGAAGCAATGCTGCAGGTGTCTCTCTGTCTTTCTCTACCTCCCCCTTCCCTCTCGATTTTTGGCTATCTCTGTTCAATAAATAAAGATAATTTTAAAATTTTTTTTAAAAGAATGAAAAGGTTGATGACCAGGAGCAGTGGTCTTGCACATATGTGAGGCCCCCAGCACCACATTATACCAACCAAAACAAAATATAATTACCTTCTGGATTCCTTTCTGTTTCTTGCCTAATTAACAACCTGAATATGAAACTCCAGTTGAGAGTCCGCTTCCTAGAGTGCCAAGCCCACAGCAGACAGCTCCCATCTTAACTCTCAAAGATGCAGACACACACTCATGAACCCACACTGTCTATTGTTCATTAACTCAGAAGTGGACTAAGATGGACCCATCAAAGCCTTTCCCTGTGAGCATGAAACATGGGAATCACTGAAACCAAGTCAGTGCAAATCTGAAAACAGGAGGATAGGAAACAGTGGCACAGAGTGTTGGGGCGCTCACATCTCACACAACTCCAAGGAAACCCAGAAGCAGGAATAAACCTTGCCCAGTGCCCAGGAATGTGGGCTTTGGAAGGTTTTTCTCTTTTCATGTTCATGATGGATGATGGTGCCGTGTGCCTAGAGCACTGGACCATACCGGACCAGTTTATGAGGTTGCTTTGCACAAACATCAAGACTGATGACACAAACATAAAAGGAATTAACTGCCCAGCTGGGATCTTCAAGAAGAAGAAGGGAGCCTAAACACCTAGTCTCGGAGCAACATGGCCAAAGAGGAAGCTGGCGTGGTTAGTTCACTTAAGCATGCGTCCTTCCATCCATGCGTGCTCTATGACAAAGCCGGCAACTTTGCTGCTATCTGAGCTTAGCGCCAGATCAGAGGCCAGAGAACCACAACCGGGACAAAATAATAATAAAATAAAATTCACTCATAACCCTGTTGCTCTGGGACCACCACTTCAGATATATTAGCTAATATCTTGTTTGTTTGCCAGAGCACTGCTCAGCTCTAGCTAAAGGTGGTGCTGGGACCTCGGAGCCTCAGGCATTAGAGTCTATTTGTATAACCATTATGCTATCTCCCCTCCCCTATTAGCTAATATGCTTTTCGTGATTTTTCCTTGCATCTGTCTAGATATGTCCACATTACCTCTATAAAACTGGGGTTACTATGCATATTGTTTGGAAATCTGTATCATCTATCTATCCATCTATCTCTTTTAATATGCATGATCAATACTCAGAGATAGGTTGTATTTATTGATCTACTTTGCATCTCCAGGTCCGAAACTTTGTCAGATGTTGAGAGAGATGGAGACAGAGGTAGAGACACCACAGCACTGAACCCCCCCTCCAGCGCCCTAGTACTCTTATCAGATATACCAGGGACTCAAACCTGGGACACACACACACACACACACAGAGCAGGTCAGGTGCCTCCCTCCAGGTGAGCTATCTCACAGGTCCCAGGACCCATTTCTCTTATTCAGTAGAATATGTGCCCTTGACATCGTCTATGTAATCACTCCCTCACAGCCATATCTTCAAGAGGCAGGCAACTGTACTTGTAGAAGATAAATGGCCTTGTAAATCAAGGTCACTTCAAAAACAAATAAAGCAAAATAATAACTAAATTCAAACCCCAAACAAACAAAAAAGCAGGGGCCAGGTAGTAGTGTACCCGGTTGAACACACACGTTACCACGCATAAGAACCATGCGCAAGTTCTAGCCCCTGCTCCCCACCTGTAGGCAGAAGCTGCGCGCGTGGTGAAGAAGGTCTGCAGGTGTTTCTCTATTGCTCATTCTCTATCTCATCCTCTAGCTTTCATAACTGCTTCTCCTCTAGACATGGACTTTGGCAGGTCGATCCATACCCCCAGTCTGTTTCTATCTTTCCCTTCTTCTTCTAGTGTTTGCCCTTCTTCCGCAGCCAGTCAACAGCGTCAGGTTGAGCCTGATGTAAAGTTTCGAGACCTCCTTTGAATCTGGAGAGGTGGCAGTCGTTGACTATGTGGGTCATAGTCTGTCTGGAGCCGCAGGGGCAGTTCGGGTCGTCTCTGGCTCCCCAGCGATGGAACATAGCGGCACACCGGCCATGGCCTGTTCGATAGCGATGGAGGAGGGCCCAATCATAACGTGCTAGGTCAAAGCCGGGTTGACGCTTGCAGGGGTCTGTGATGAGGTGTTTGTTCTTGACCTCAGCTGACTGCCAACTCTGTTTCCCTAATGGGGTAGGACTCTGGGGAGGTGAGACTTCAGGACACATTGATGAAATAATCTGCCCAGGGAAATCAGGATGGAATCATAGTAGCATCTGCAACTTGGTAGCTGGAAGGCTTTAAGATATAAAGCAGGACAAATTGTTTAATAAACGGGAACCCAAATGTAGGAATAGAGTAGATGAAATTAGGGGTCTTCGGGTGGGAAGAAGCTAGGAGATATATTTTAACTATGTTCCAAGGGGCCCATGACTTTAGTCCCTCTCAATTTCTCTCTGTCTTATCAAAATAGGAGACAAAAAAAAAAGATAAAAATGACCACTGAGAGTGGTAGTTCATAGTACCAGAACCAAAACCAATGCACAAGGACCTGGGTTCAAGCCCCTGGTCCCCACCTGAAGAGAGGAAACTTCACAAGCACTGAAGCAGTGCTGCAAGCATCTCTGTCCCCCCCTTCCTTTTCAATTTCCCTCTGTCTGTCTCTCACCAATAAATAAATAATATCTTTTTAAAATATTTTATTTATGGGGGCCAAGAGGTGGTGCACCCTGTTGAACACACATATTTATCATGCACAAGGACCTAGGGTCAAGCCACCCCACTTCCCACCTGCAGGAAGGATGCTTTACGTGTGGTAAAACAGGTCTGCAGGTGTCTCTCTCTTTCCCTCTCTATCCTCTCCCTTTCTTCAATTTCTTTCTGTCCTAACCAGTAAGATAGAAAGAAGAAGAAAAGAAAGGAGAAAAAAAATGGCCACTGGGAGCAGTGGGTTTATAGTGCTGGTACTAAGACTCAGCAATAACCCTGGTGGCAATTTAGAAATATTATTTATTTTATTTTAATGACAGAGAGACAAAGAGAAACATACAGAGAAAAAAAGACCAGAGTACTGTTTAACTCTGGTTTATGATGTCGCTGGGGATTGAACCTGAGACCACAGAGCCTCAGGCATGAAAGTCTTTTTTTTTAATATTTCTTTATTTATTTTCTCTTTTGTTGCCCTTGTTTTTTTTATTGTTGTAGTTATTATTGATGTTGTTACTGATGTCATCATTGTTGGATAGGACAGAGAGAAATGGAGAGAGGAGGGGAAGACAGAGTGGGGAAGAGAAAGATAGACACCTGCAGACCTGCTTCACCGCCTGTGAAGTGACTCCCCTGCAGGTGGAGAGCTGGGGGCTCGAACCGGGATCCTTACACCAGTTTTGTGCTTTGCGCCACCTGTGCTTAACCCGCTGCGCTACCGCCCAACTCCCGGAATGAAAGTCTTTTGCATAACCATTATGCTATCTCCCCAGCCCGATATAAATAATATTTATTTAAAAGGTTGAGAGATACTTACACATCTTGAATCTTGAGCCGAGGGACAGTTGGGTTTTGTGTGTGATGCCATTCCCGTTATGCTATGGGGAACTGTGCTATGGCCCCTCCCTTGAAGTGTTCTGAGTTTGAGTTGGACAAGAGCCGAAGTTGTGTGAGAACAGTAGAGTAGAAAGCTAGCCATGATAACCACCCTTGGCTGGTCTTCTGTCAGAATACAAGAACATATGGAAGTGCACTACAGCTCCTGACTGAGCCAGCTCTCCCCTGTTCTGCCTCCATCTCCCATTTCCAACTTCTGGCTCTTGGAGCCAGCAGTTCACCACACAGATAGGAGTTACCATGGCTATAACCCTCCCCCTCTCACCTCCCCAACTTGGGCAGCTGGATCTGCTCTGCTTCTTGAACTTCCCCCATAAGTTCGGATTTATCCAGTGGCATCTGTGTGTTTCTGGTAGCAGCTAGTATCTCCCTGGTGACCCAAGTCCCCCTTTCAGATAGTCACTTCCTCAGCTTTTCCCATATATATATTTTTTAATTTTTTATTTAAGAAAGGATTAATGAACAAAAACATAAGGTAGGAGGGGTACAACTCCACACAATTCCAACCACCCAATCTCCATAACCCACCCCCTCCCATGGTAGCTTTCCCATTCTCTAGCCCTCTGGGAGCATGGACCCAGGGTCATTGAGGGTTGCAGAAGGTAGAAGGTCTGGCTTCTGTAATTGCTTCCCCGCTGAACATGGGCGTTGACTGGTCGGTCCATACTCCCAGTCTGCCTCTCTCTTTCCCTAGTAAGGTGTGTCTCTGGGGAAGCTGAGCTCCAGGACACATTGGTGGGGTCTTCAATCCAGGGAAGCCTGGCCAGCATCCTGGTGGCATCTGGAACCTGGTGATTGAAAAGAGAGTTAACATACGAAGCCAAACAATTTGTTGAGATATATATTTTTTTTCAGAAGTTTCTTCCTGAGAATACTCAGAATGGCTTTGCCCAGCCAATGGATACAATACATACAGAGTTAGTTTTGCTTTAAATGTGAACCAATGTGCGAAGACAGCCTGGATTATTCAGCAGAATTCCACCCTCTTTTTGGAATCAGTATATTGCCTATATTTTATTTATAGACTGTAGGTGTGTTTGAGGGGCAGTGGAAGAGAGGAGATTATTAAGTCAAGAGTGGAGAATGAATAATGTATGCCTTCCATGTAGACTGAGGAGGGAAAGGAGATGAAACAGGAAGAACCGACAAGACAGAACTTTCTCTGTCTTTTTTAGTATCTTATTTCTTTTATTTTAATGAGAGAGAGAGGCCAGAGCACTGCTCAGCTCTGGTTTATGGTGGTGCTGGGGATTGAACCTCGGACCTTGGAGTTTCAGGCCTGAAAGACTTTTGTAGAACCATTATGCTGTCTCCCCAGCCCTCTCTGTCTTATTTTTATGACACAAATAGATGAAAGAAAGGAAGAAGGGCTGGTTAGAGGGTTCACCTGGATAGTACACTGGCTTTGATACCCAGGCTTGAGCCCAGCCCTTACTTCACAGGAGAAAGCTTCCGTGCTGTGGTCTCTTTCCCTCATTGTCACTGTCTATCTGTCTGAAAGAGTTGGCCCGCAGTGATAAAACCCCGGTGACAATAACAAAAGGAAGAAAGAAAAAGAAAGGAAGGAAGGTAGGGAAGAAGCAGGAGGAGGGGGCTGGAAATGAGGAAAGAAAATCCTTTCTTATTCCGTGAATCACCACCACCTCACTTTCTGGCCCTACAAAAGACCTTGCCTTTGGTTTTCCAGGTTGAATGGATAATGGACTCACTCTTGCTCTTGCTTTGGCCGATTCTAAATAAATTCAGCCCCTCTCTCCCCAAGTACTGATGCTATTGTGTTTGACTTTAGCTATGTGGTATGCAGGGGAGTCGCTTCACAGGCGGTGAAGCAGGTCTGCAGGTGTCTTTCTCTCCCCCTCTCTGTCTTCCCCTCCTCTCTCCATTTCTCTCTGTCCTATCCAACAATGACAACATTAATAATAACAACGATAATAACTACAACAATAAAACAAGGGCAACAAAAGGGAATAAATAAATTTTTAAAAAACTTTTTTTAAAAAAGATGCCAAATAGCAGCACTCTTCCTCAGAGAAATTCATATGGGATTATCTGTCATCAAAAAGATAACAAGTAACAAGTGTTGGTGAGTTTCTGGAGAAAAAAAAGAACCCTTGTGCCCTCTTGGTGGGAATGTAAATTGCTGCAGCCACTACCATATATGGGAGGTTTCTAAATAAGAATAGGAATAAGAGGGGGTCGGGTGGTAGCGCAGCAGATTAAGCAAGGAACAGTGGAAGGAACCCGGTTTGAGCCCCTGGCTCCTCACCAGAAGGGGAGTCTCTTCACAAGCGGTGAAGCATGTTTGCAGGTATCTATTTTTCTCTCCCCCTCTGTCTTCCCCTCGTATCTCCATTTCTCTCTGTCCTATCCAACAACGAACGACATCAACAATAACAATAATAACCACAACAAGGCTACAACAACAAGGGCAACAAAAGGGGGAAAAGGTGGCCTCCAGGAGCAGTGGATTGATGGATTCATCTCTCATTGTTGGAATTGATTCACCTTTTACTGATGCACTATCCATTATTTCATATGTGGCAACTGTTTCTGTTTCTGTTGTAGCACTGGGTCCTATTCCTGTGATCTCTTTTTTGATCAGTTGTAACTCCATATGCTGGATTTTTATTCTTACTAGTAAGAAATACATTTTTCCAACAATCACATCCTTTAAATGATACTTTGATTTATTATATTTGAATTCTATGTGTAGACCATCTTGAATGCCCATTTCCATCTTCATAGAATTGTTAACATCAGGATAGGCAGCAAGCTGGCGGACAATTAGATCATATTCTCTTACCAAGTCTGTCAGCCTTCTTACTATCATCACTTAAAGAAAATGCCTCAAACGACCATTGGCACAGATGTAAGATATGGCTTTTGAACTTGCATAAAATCAAAACCATAATTTCTGCTCTGAGTCAGTTGTCCAGGTAAGGCTAGTTCTTCACTAGGTTTACAAACTCATGAGTATTACTCTTGTCATTGAAAAGTTCAATTTGGCCTACAAATTCAATTCTAATTCCTCGGTGCTGTAGCCTCTTTCCAGGTTGCTTAAAGGCTAGGTTTACCTTTCCTGAAACTGATTCCCCGTCATAGAAAAGATAGTGTTTTTCCACCTTGCCATCTTCAGTTTTCATTTCTGCCATTTTCCTGGTTTCTCCAGCATTAAGGACAATATCGATCTCACAAACGGGACCAAAAGAATCCTCCACAAAACCTCATTGTCAGCGTCTGTTCCCCGCCCCCCCAATTTTACTCTGTTCTCCCTTTAGGAGAACTCCCAGCCCTGACTCCCTCCACTCTGGCACCTCGTCACATCTATTTATGTATTTTTATAGAGACAGAGGGAAATTGAGAAGGAAAGCAGAGACAGAGAGTAAGAGAGATACCTATAGCCCTGTTTCACTACTTCTGAAATTTTCCCCTTGCAGGTGGGATTAGGGGCTTGAACCTGGGTCCTCATGCAGGGTGACATGTACTCTCGACAGGTGTGCCACTGCCTGGCCCCCTTTCTGATTTATTTCACTCAGTATGATTTTCCCCAGTTCCATTAAAAAAATCTTTATTTTTTTAAAAGATTTATTTTATTTATTTTATAAGAGATGGAGGGACAAGCCAAGTACAGTAGCTCAGTGGTAAGCAGAAGCTCATCTTTTCTCACAGCTGGTTAGAATTCCCTGTGCAGAAGAATGCCTTCTTCACCGTAACCCACTTCACTGCCAGAGAAGACAGGAGTGGGCAAAGTTATGTCTACGGCACTGGACAGCTGGTCAGCTCAGGGCCCCTCTTCACCCAGAAGATGAAATGAGGACAGGGATACCCCTTCACAGTGCAGCAGGGGTCCCTCTCCAGGGAAGAGGGGGCCCACTTTCAGGGGAAAGTCCAGATCTCTCTCTATTTGACTTGCTGTCCTTCCAGCCTGCTTTCAACTGTTCACTCTTGAGCACTTTCAAACCATAGCATCTTAGTAACCTCTGGGTTCTATGATTCTGGGTGGTCAGGTGTCTTTATTTTGGCATCTTCAACCTCTGTCCTTAGATCTTGGCATATTATCTTAAATAGACTAACAACCCAAGTAAATGGGTTTTTGTTTGTTTGTTTTGTTTTTTGTTGTGAGTAGGACAATCTCATTTATTTTGGAAACTTCTAGAAAAGTTTTCATGGCAATTACTACACAGTAAGAGCTCATATTTGCTGAATGAAACTTGGATGTCTTGATACTTTCTTTTTTAGTTTTACTAATTACCTACTTCAGGGAAGGCGCCCAGGGATTTTAGTGTTAAATCATCCCTGTCTATATAGACTACATCATATACGCCATATACTTTGGTTATTCTGCAATACATCAGAGAGCCTAATGACAGGCCTAGGTCAAGTAGAAAAGAAGCACATCACTCAAATACAGCAAAAATGAGACTCCTCAGAACCTTTACTGTAATGATTTACACAGACAAAAAATTATAAAAAATGGTTCCAAATTACAGTAAGCCATTAGTTTATACCAGGCTACAAAAGAATGATCAGTATTTGTTTGTGACTCCACTTTTAACATATTATTGAATTCAACTTTTTTTTTATTTAACTTTTGGTAAGTGTTTTTGGTGATCATCCATCCATTCAGTGACTTACACTGGGCTTGAATAACATTTTGTTTAAGCATTAAGAAATACTTTTGGAATCCTACTAGCAATTTTTACTTTGAAAGTATGCACCATTACATTAGTAATTTTAAGAAATCTTATTCTCTGCATGAGAGTGATATAAAAAATTGAACTGATTAATTTTTATTTTTTTAATTTTCTTTATTTTCTTTATTGGGGAATTAATGTTTTACATTCAATGGTAAATACAACAGTCTGTACATGCATAACATTTCTCAGTTTTCCATATAATAATACAACCCCCACTAAGTCCTCTGTCATCCTTCTTAGACCTGTATTCTCCCCACCCCACTCACCCCAGAGTCTTTTACTTTGGTGCAATATGCCAATTCCAGTTCAGGTTCTACTTGTGTTTTCTCTTTTGATCTTGTTTTTCAACTTCTGCCTGAGAGTGAGATCATCCCATATTCATCCTTCTGTTTCTGACTTATTTCACTTAACATGAATTTTTCAAGGTCCATCCAAGATCGGCTGAAAACGGTGAAATCACTATTTTTTTCTTTTTTTTTTTTAACTATTTCACCCACATTTATTCAATCATAAGAATATCTAGTGCACAAGCAAGGAAGAAGTGGGAAAAGAAAGATTTCTAAATCTCAGGATGGATGAACAAATGGATAGAGAAATCACCATTTTTTATAGCTGAGTAGTATTCCATTGTGTATATATACCACAACTTGCTCAGCCACTCATCTGTTGTTGGACACCTGGGTTACTTCCAGGTTTTGGCTATTACAAATTGTGCTGCTAAGAACATATGTGTACACAGATCTTTTTGGATGGGTGTGTTGAGTTCCTTAGGATATATATCAAGGGAGTCGGGCGGTAGCGCAGTGGGTTGAGTGCAGGTGGTGCAAAGCGGAAGGACTGGCCTAAGGGTATATCCCCAGGAATAGGAATAGGGTAGGTCCATTTCTAGCCTTCTGAGATTTCTCCAGTCTGTTTTCCACAGGAGTTGGTCCAATTGACATTCTTACCAGCAGTGCAGGAGGGTTCCTTTGACCTCATAACCTCTCCAGCATTTGCTGCTGTTACCTTTTCTGATGTATGACATTTTCACAGGAGTGAAGTGGTAACTCATTGTTGTCTTTATTTGCATTTCTCTGACAATCAAAGACTTGGAGCATTTTTTCATGTGTTTCTCAGCCTTTTGGATCTCTTCTGTGGTGAATATTCTGTCCATGTCCTCCCCCCATTTTTGGATGGGGTTGTTTTCTTGTTGTTGAGTTTGGCAAGTTCTTTATTTATTCTGGTTATTAGCCTTTTGTCTGATGTTTGACATGTAAAGATCTTCTCCCATTCTGTGAGGGGTTTGGGTAGTGGTTTCTTTTGCTGTGCAGAAGCTTTTTAATTTGATGTAGACCCATAGGTTTATGCTTGCCTTAGTCTTCTTTGTAATTGGTTTCGTTTCATTGAAGATGTCTTTAAAATTTATGCAGAAAAGAGTTCTGCCAATATTTTCCTCTAAGTATATGATAGTTTCTGGTCTAACATCCAAGTCGTTGGTCCAGAGCTGATTAATTTTTAATTCAGTATATATACACATATATCTGGAAATTTGCACATGCACAATTTCACTGCTCTGGGTTGTCTTTTTGTTTCGTTTTGTTTTGTTTTTGCCACCAGGGTTATTGCTGGAGCCTGGTCCCTGCAAGAAGAATCCAATGCTCCTGATGGCCATTTTTTCCTTTCTTTTCTTTCTTTCTATTATAGTTGATAGGACAGATAGAAATTGAGAAGCTGAGATAGATAGATAGATAGATAGATATGGAGAGAGACACTTGCAGACCTTCTTCACTGCTCCTAAAGCTTCTTTCCCCCTGCAGGTGGAGACCAGGGCTCAAATCTGGGTCCTCATGCATAGTGATGTTATATACAGTACTTTTATGTATAACACTTAACACGTTTATATGCATATAGTCTTCTATGTCTTCTTAAATGCCACTTTCTAATGCATTTTAATCTTTCTTAAATCTTTTTTTCTCATACTTCTAATCATATATAATACCTTGAGGTTCTTTGTGTTCAAGGACTCTTGTTGCTATACTTTGTATCTGTTACCAAATAACTTGTGTTTCTCTGAAAGACAACTACCGGGTGGCTTCACTCCTATGTGCAATATAAGAGCTGAAAATTCAAGGAGAACTGGGTGCGGTGCACCTGTTTGAGTGCACGTTATAATGTGCAAGGACCCAGGTTTGAGCCCCCTTGCCAGGCTAGCTTCACCAGAGAGAGAGATGAGGAACTCGTAGCGGCATAGTAATACAATTCTTTATTGATGTGGACAGTCCAGAGTAGGGTGTTGAGCACAGCGGGATGAGGCCACATGGAGTTAGCAAAATGGCCGCCTCCCACTATGCACGCCAGTCCTTCTCCAGGTCAAGACGTGGAAGAGAGAGAGCAGAAACAGGAGTGACTTTTATAGGAGAATTCCAGAAGTGGCAAGTCAGGATGGAATTGGCTAGGAAAGGGGGTGGAGAAAGCAAGGCACTCTGGGAAGGCAGAAAGCTTCCATAGCAATGGTTGCTATAGTTTTTTAGCTTGCAGGAATGGGCGATACCCTAAGGGGGTAATGTGGTGGCGGTGGAGTAATTTTTAAAACAAAACAGAAGATTAATATGTAAATAATAATACTCGCATGGAAATATGGTGATTTGTGGGTCCTAACTCAACCACATCTGTACAATACCCAACACCCCCTTGTCCCTCTCTTCCCCCATTGGGGCTTACCTTTATTCAGGCTTACCTTTATTTGGGCTTATCTTTGAGGAGTAGAGGCATCCAACTCCAGGGATTCGATCACGGGCCTCTAGCTTCACATCCAAGGACTTAACCTCTCGACCACAGCCATCAGCCATGCCAGGGGAACACCTAGGCAAGAGGGAGATTTAGAATATATGTTGTATCTGATTTGTAACTTCTTGCCTGCCTGTAGCTGTGAGTCCTTAGACACATTAAGCACTTAAAGTTCCAATTGAATTTATTATAGGTCACAGCCTATTCTTAGTGGTTGAAAGAAAGGGGAAGACAAACAGGATATGACTAATACTGGTCATTTTCTCTGTAGGGATATGTTTTTCCCCAGAGCACTGCTCAGCTTTGGCATTTGGTAGTGCTGGAGACTGAACCTGGGACCTTTACTTCTTCAAGCATAAAAGGCTTTTTTAATTCCAAAAGGGTTAACATGCAGGTGGGCTAAAAGTACTGTCTGGAAAGATAATGTCAGAGTTGAGACTAGGACTAGAAAGTTGGATCAGGGCAGAAAGTAGCTTCCAAATATGGGAAGACTTCCTTCTCCTCCTTCTCCTTCTCCTTCTCCTTCTCCTTCTCCTTCTCCTTCTCCTTCTCCTTCTCCTTCTCCTTCTCCTTCTCCTTCTCCTTCTCCTCCTCCTCCTCCTTCTGCTTCTTCTCCTTCTCCTCCTTTTCCTCCTCCTCTTTTTCTTCCTCTACCTCCTCCTCCTCCCCCTCCCCTTCCCCTTCCCCTTCCTCCTTCTCTTCATCCTTCTTCTCCCCCCTTTATTCGGGCTTACCTTTATCCGGGCTTACCTTTGAGGAGTAGAGGCATCCAACTCCAGGGATTCGATCATGGGCCTCTAGCTTCACATCCAAGGACTCAGGTCCTTGCAGGTTTCCATGATTCTGGATAGAAGCAAAGATTACTAGAAACCTTTCCCCGGCATGGCTGACAGCTGTGGTTGAGAAGTCAAGTCACTGAATGTGAAGCTAGAGGCCCATGATCGAATCCCTGGAGTTGGATGTCTTTACTCCAAGGTAAGCCCGAACCGGAAATGGCATTCAATTTATATTTAATGTTTATAAATATCCAGTTGTTAAGAGTATTCTTACCACAGACTGAGTCACTAGTACCTAGGTTATCAAAGGGAAGTACATAACCAAAGCGCTCATCAAAAAAATGAGTCAGAGAACATCTTAGTCTTTAAAGTTTAACATATCTAATTAGAATCATATATATATATATACACTTTTTTTTGATAGGACAGAGAGAAATAGAGAGAGGAGGGGAAGACAGAGAGGGGGAGAGAAAGACACCTGCAGACCTGCTTCACCACTTGTGAATCGACTCCCCTGCAGGTGGGGAGCCGGGGGCTCGAACTGGGATCCTTACAGAGGTCCTTGCGCTTTGCACCATGTGTACTTAACCCGCTGCTCTACTACCCAACTCCCAGAATCTAATATTTTTAAATGTACTAAAAAGAGAGAAAGGAGGCCAAGCTCAGCGAAATAATTATGTTGCAAGCATTAGCTGCATCCTACTTATAAGTGACTCATTTTCTCCCCTCTAATTCTAGAAGAGGGAGCATGTCTATAACACTTAGAAACTGGGCCCTGTACTAGCACTGGCTGCATCAAGATCCTGCCTACGTCAATCATTAACTGTTCAGAAAAAAAATTCCAAACCAAATGATGATATATTTGGAATGGCAGGGCAGGGGTACAAACATTTGCTGACCGCCAAATACCTGTTCTAGTAAGGTGAAGGCCTTTAATTAAATAGGTTACTCTAAAATTTCCCCTAAATGTTTTCATCCCCAAGTAAGAATATACTTAAATATACATACATACATGTATACAGACCCATAGGCACACTAATATATAGAAATTAATAACATACATTGGCCAGCTTAAACACTTTTTTATCCAGTGTCACTCATTTCAAACATCACTAGAAAGAGTAATTATAAACACTGTGGGGTGTGGCTGAAGGAGCAGGTGGCACACAGGAAACAGTGTTTACATAACAGATGTTATGGATACATATCACACATGACAAGAAGAAACCAGAGCAGAATGTGAAGAAAAGATGAAAAAAGTGGGTGAAATTAATATTGTGGCATGTGAGTGTCCTATATACAGAATGACACACAAGTTCACAGATTCCGAGCTAGGAGATGTAAATTAAAAGCAATTATATTGAGAAAACAAAAATAATTAGCTTATATTGCAGATAGTAAAACTAAAGATAAACCATGACTATTTCTAGGTAGTTAATTATGTGTGTGTGTGTGTGTGTGTGTGTGTGTGTGTGTGTGTGTATTTTTTTAAATTGTTCTGTTTCGTTTCTATCTGTCTTCTTTGGGATGTTTGGCCGTTTCTGCAACATTTCTCTTTATGCAGGCGGTGCTATTGTTGTGGCTTCTGTGCCTCACTTTGTTAATATGTTGTGTGGCAGAATTGTGGAACTTTTTTTGTTGTTGTTTCCTTGAGCTGTTCTGTGCTCTGTGCAGTGCATATATATAGTTTCTCTGTATGATTTCAAACTGAAACCAAATCCTCAGGGATCTGCTGCTACGCTGTGTCTATGTTCATAGAAGCAGGGCTAAACTTTACTGTTCAGCCACCACTAGCTGTCACAATGGTTAAGAATCTAGAATATATGTTGTATCTGATTTGTATCTTCTTGCCTGCCTGTAGCTGTGAGTCCTTAGACACATTAAGCACTTAAAGTTCCAATTGAATTTATTATAGGTCACAGCCTATTCTTAGTGGTTGAAAGAAAGGGGAAGGCACTGAGCCCCAGCAATAACCCTGGAGGCAAAAAAAAAAAAAAGATTAAGAATAAAAAGCAAGAATGAAATGACAAATGGATCTAACAGCTCTACAACTTCTATTTATTCAAAGTAAATATGAACACTAATTTGAAAAGATATGTGCATTTCTAAGATTTCTAAGTGTCTACCTATAAATGAATAGAAATAGTGGGATGTAGACCTGATGAAATATTATTCAACCATCAAAAATAGGACCTTGGTATTTGTAACAACTTAGATGGGCATCAAGAGCACTGAGCTAAGTGAAATGTTGGACAAGAGATCTCAAGTATGTGTAGAATCTAAGACAAATAAATGAACAAACTAAGCTCAAAGGCCTTCAGGCAGCTCCTCCAGGAGAGTGCACACTCTACTGTGCACAAGGACCTGAGTTTGAACCTCCAGCTATCATATGGGAGCTCCTGCAAAGCAGAAGCTTCATGGGTATCATAGTGATGTCGTGGTGTCTCTCCCCGTCTTTCTCACCTTCTGTCTCTCGCTCACTATCTAAATAAATAAACAAGGGAGCAGTGGAATCATGCAGGAATATGGAGCCCCAGGGGCAAAAAAAAAAAAAAAAAAAACCTGGAGCAAAAGGAAAAAAGAAGAAACTCACAGATACCAAAAATGGGCTGGTGGTAGCCAGGGTAGACAAAATTGGTGTAGGTCAGAAGATAAACATTTTCAGCGATAAGATAAAGTCATAGAGATGCCAACGACAACACACTGACTCTATTTACTAGTATAATATTGCACATTTTTGAGTTGATAAGAGGGGGGTTGGGTGGTGGCTTACCTGGTAGAGCTTACATGATAGTATACCCAAGGACCCAGGTTCAAGCCTTCACTCCCCACCTGCAGGGGGGGAAAGCCTTACAAGCGGTGAAACAGTGATGCAGGTGTCTCTCTTTCTCTCTATCTCCCCCTTCCCTCTCCATTTCTTTTTTTTTAATATTTCTTTAGTATTTATTTATTCTCTTTTGTTGCCCTTGTTGTTTTATTGTTGTAGTTATTGATGTCGTCATTGTTGGATAGGACAGAGAGAAAGGGAGAGAGGAGGGGAAGGCAGAGAGGGGGAGAGAAAGACAGACACCCACAGACCTGCTTCACTGCCTGTGAAGTGACCCCCCTGCAGGTGGGGAGCCGGGGGCTTGAACTGGGATCCTTCCGCCCGTCCTTGCGCTTGGTGCCACGTGCGCTTAACCCGCTGAGCTACCGCTCGACTCTCCCTCTCCATTTCTATCTCTGTCAAAAAGGGGTAAAAAAATGACTGTGAGGAGTGGTAGATTCATCATGCGCTAGGGATCACCTTGGTGGCAATAAATTTTTTTTATACGAGAATAGGTATTTATTTTACTCTAATTATCACCTAAGTTATCCAAATGGCCTGGTGCCATTATTATACATGTACCATTCCTGGTGGCCATTTTTTTCTTTTCTTTTTTTCTTTTTTCTTTTTGCTACGACAGAGAGAATTTGAGAGGGGTGGGAGAAAGAGAGTCACCTGCAGGTGGGGAGGGAGAGACTCAAACCCAGGCCCAGGCCCAGGCCCTTGCTCATGGTAATGTGTATATTCAATCAGGTGCACTACTGCCCGGCCCCCATGTCTATATACAATATATCTATATATAATATAGATATACATAATATATCTATATATTATATCTATATATTATATATAGACACAATATCTATTAATAGATATTAAAAGTTATCAGGGTGGGGTAGTAGCATATCTAGTTAAGCTCACCAGATTAAGCACACATAGTGTGAAGTAAAAGGACTGGCACAAGGATCCTGGTTTGAGCCCCAGGCTCCCCACCAGCAGGGGGTCGCTTCATAAGCGGTGAAGCAGGTCTGCAGGTGAATCTCTCTCCCCCATCTCAGTCTTCCCCTCCTCTCTCAATTTCTCTCTGTCCTGGCTGGGTGTATGGATCAACCTGTCGATGCCCATGTTCAGCGGGGAAGCAATTACAGAAGCCAGACCTTCCACCTTCTGCACCCCATAATGACTCTGGGTCCATATTCCCAGAGGGTTAAAGATTAGGAAATCTGTCAGGGGAGGAGATGGAATATTGAGTTCTGGTGGTGGGAATTCTGTGGAATTGTACCACTCTTATCCTATGCCAGTGTTTCCATTTTATAAATAAAAATATATATTTTTTTAAATCTCTCTGTCCTATCCAACAACAACAGCAGCAACAATAACAACAATAGAAAAAAGATAGCCACCAGGAATAGTGGATTCCTGGTGCTGGCACTGAGCCCCAGCAGTAACCCTGGAGACAAAAAAAGTTATCATCATGAAGGGAAAAATAAAAGCGTGACGCCTATGTGTGGTAACTAGTGCTAACTAGAATAGCACATACAACTATTGAATCATTATGCTGTCTACCTGAAACTAATATAATGCTATATGCCAGTTCTGTCTCAGGCCAATCAAATCAATGTCAGCAAACCCATTTCTAAAATCAGCTGTCAAGAGGACTCAAAAAATAACTATCTCACTTGGCTAGTGAACTGCTTTGCCATGCTTGCAACCCAGGCTCAACCCCACCCCACAGTACATTGAAGGAAGCTTCAAGGCTGTGGTCTCATTCACTCTGTCTCGCTCCCTCTCTGTCTCTTGTCTAAAATCAAATCAAACCCATTGCAGAAATGTTTGTGACAAGTAGAGTTTGCGAATCATAAGAAAATGTTTCCCATAGAGATGAATCTTGAAATTCAGTGTGTTTTTTTTCCAGAGGTCCCTGTAAATGCATGTAGAATAAATATTTCGTGACATTGTTCTTTCAAAACCAGACTTGCTCATGGACCCCTGTTTGCATCCTCAGGCAATGAGCATTTCCACCCTGCCTCTGAAAACACACCCACCTCAGGTGGCCGGCCACTTGATCAAATAAAAGGTGGCAGACTTTGCCAATTTCCTCTCCCTGCTTGGAATTAATCATCCAGGTTCACAGAGCAGTAAAAATGTATTTCCACCAAGCAAATATAGCTGGCTTTCTCCTTGGCAGCTGTTTAAGAGTCCTCTCACTGTGTCTGGAGCAGTCACTTCCTCCTAGCCCTGCAAAACTGGTGCTGACAACACTCAGAGGACCAGGATGCTGAGAGCAAGGGTCTTCCCTACTGCTTGAATCAAGCTCTTAGCGCTGTCATCGGCCACTTGTTGGGTTAACTGCAGGAGGTTGCAGACAACAGCGATTTCTGCCCCCGCAATATGGAAGCTGGAATCTCAAAAGCAGGGCATTTGCCTGGTCATGGCCATTCTAGTTTCTGCTGGTTGTTGTCATTCTTCAGTCATCTCGGGCATGTGGCCTCCTTATTGCAAGCGCTCTCTCCACCTCACTCCTTCTCCTCTGTGTCTGTGTGCATGGGTGGTGGGTGTGTGATGGTGATAGTAGTATAGTGGGTTTTCTTTCTACCCTTCCTGGTTCTTCACTGAGACACCTTTTGTAATAAAAGACACACCAACAGGAGAAAAAGAAATAAAAGTGTAATAGCCTGTGCATCTCCTATGTAGAGAGAAGAGACCCAGGAAAACTGAGTAGCTCCCTGAAATGGCCCAGTTCATCAGCATCAATACCATCTTTGGTTAAAGACAGTCAGGACCTAGTGGGGGTTGTATTGTTATGTGGAAAACTGAGAAAGGTTATGCATGTACAAATTATTGTATTTACTGGTGACTGTAAAACATCAATCCCCCAATAAAGGAGGAAAAAAAAAAGACGAGAGTCGGGCGGTAGCCCAGTGAGATAAGTGCATGTGGCGCAAAGCGCAAGGACCAGCCTCAGGATCCCGGTTTGAGCCCCCGGCTCCCCACCTGCAGCGGAGTCGCTTCACAGGTGGTGAAGCAGGTCTGCAGGTGCCTGTCTTTCTCTCCCCCTCTGTCTTCCCCTCCTCTCTCCATTTCTCTCTGTCCTATCCAATAACAACGACAACAATAATAACTACAAAAAAAAAGCAACAAAAAGGGAATAAAAGACAAAGTCAGGACTGGTAAAACAGCTCACTTGGATAGTGTGTTGCTTTGCCATGTAAATAACCCACGTTTGAGCCTGGCCTCCAGTTCATTGAAGGAAGCTTCAGTGCTGTGGTATCTCTCAGTCTCCCCTCTCTATCTAAAAATAAGTAAATAAATAAACAATTTTAAATGAAAATAAAGTGTGCTGGGGGCAGGGAGTTATAGAAAGTTTACTGAAAATACACAGTAGGCAGAGCTGTGTTTGTTAGGCAGAGTTATTGCAGTCTTCCTCACTGATGACGACTTCCAGGGGGATAGTAATAATAAAGGGGGGCTGGGGTGGTGTACCCAGTTAAGCACACACATTACCAAGCACAAGGACCCAGGTTCGAGCCCCCGCTCCCCACCTGCAGGGAGGAAGGATGCTTCATGAGCAGTGAAGCAGGTCTGCAGGTGTCTGTCTTTCTCTCCCTCTCTATCTCCCCCACCCATCTCAATTTCTCTCTGTCCTATCAAATAATAGTAACAGCAACAATAATGAAGTTCCAGGGCCCAAGAGATTACATAATGTGTGTGTTCAACTGAGTGTGCCACCCCCCGGCCCCCCATGTTGAGATTCTTTTTTTAAAATTTCTATTTATAAAATGGACACACCAGGGAGTCGGGCAGTAGTGCAGCGGGTTAAGTGCAGGTGGCGCAAAGTACAAGAACCAGCATAAGGATCTCAGTTCGAGTCCCCGGCTCCCCACCTGCAGAGGACTCACTTCACAAGCGGTAAAGCAGGTCTGCATGTGTCTATCTTTCTCTCCCCCTCTCTGTCTTCCCCTCCTCTCTCCATTTCTCTCTGTCCTATCCAACAACAATGACATCAATAACAACAACAATAATAACTATAACAATAAAACAATAAGGACAACAAAAGGGAATAAATAAATAAATATTTTTTAAAAAAAGGAAACACTGACAAGACCATAGGATAAGAGGGGTACAACGCCACACAGTTCCCACCACCAGAACTCCGTATCCCATCCCCTCCCCTGATAGCTTTCCTATTCTTTTTTTTTTTTTTTTTTTAGTTTCTTTATTGGGGAATTAATGTTTTGCATTCAACAGTAAATACAATAGTTTGTACATGCATAAAATTCCCCAGTTTTCCATTAAACAATAAAACCCCCCACTAGGTCCTCTGTCATCCTTCTTAGACCTGTATTCTCCCCACCCACTCACCCCAGAGTCTTTTACTTTGGTGCAATATGCCAATTCCAGTTCAGGTTCTACTTGTGTTTTCTTTTCTGATCTTGTTTTTCAACTTCTGCCTGAGAGTGAGATCATCCCATATTCATCCTGTTTCTGACTTATTTCACTCAACATGAATTTTTCAAGGTCCATCCAAGATCGGCTGAAAATGGTGAAGTCACCATTTTTTATAGCTGAGTAGCATTCCATTGTGTATATATACCACAATTTGCTCAGCCACTCATCTGTTGTTGGACACCTGGGTTGCTTCCAGGTTTTGGCTATTACAAATTGTGCTGTCAAAAACATATGTGTACACAGATCTTTTTGGATGGATGTGTTGAGTTCCTTAGGATATATCCCCAGGAAAGGAATTGCAGGATCATAGGGTAGCTCCATTTCTAGCCTTCTGAGAGTTCTCCAGACTGTTCTCCACAGAGGCTGGACCAATTGACATTCCCACCAGCAGTGTAGGAGGGTTCCTTTGACCCCACAACCTCTTCAGATAGTTTTCCTATTCTTTATCCCTCTGGGAGCATGGACTTTAAAGACATCTACAAACCGGGAGTCGGGTGGTAGCTCAGCAGGTTAAGCGCAGGTGGCACAAAACGCAAGGACCTGCGTAAGGATCCTGGTTCGAGCCCCAGGCTCCCCACCTGCAGAGGTGGTGAAGCAAGTCTGCAGGTGTCTCTCTTTCTCTCCCCCTCTCTGTCTTCACCTCCTCTCTCCATTTCTCTCTGTCCTATCCAACAATGACGATATCAATAACAACAATAATAACTACATCAATAAAAAAAAAGACATCTACAAACCTCTGGCAACTGCTGCAGGTCAATTTGGAGGGGTGTACAGTAGTTGGTGGCAGACTGGACAGGAGTGGGGTTCCCTTATTCTGCAATACACTATACGCCCTTGCAGCCCTGGGTGTCTAGCCTGTAATTCAGATGTGACCTCATGAATGCACCTCAGGGATACACACACACACACACACACACACACACACACACACAATACACCTGTGTGTGTCTGAATCTTGGCTTGGTGGGGGTCAGTCTCTAGTTTTCACCAGGTTTTCAGAGGTTGTGGGAATGCTGACTAATGTTAAAGGCCATCAAAGCTGGGCAAAGGGTGCATAGGGACTGGCTGTGCTCGAGGGAGCTGGAAATTTTCAGAATCAACCCATTAAAAATAGTGACATGGAAACTTGGGCAGTGAAAACAAAGAATTATTATTGCACAGACCTTCCCTGCAAAGCAGCTAATGGCTCCTGGCCAGGTCCATCCTTAGTTAAGATGTTGGGGTGTTCCTGCCAGATTAGCATAGACCCTGCCTCCCCCTAAATTGCTCTGCTCTACTTTGTCTCTTCTCCAAGTGGGCTCCCCTCCATTGAATGACTTTGTTTTTCTTAAGGTTGATTTATTTTTGTAAGAAATTAATGAGCAGCCCAGAATGTAGCATCATGGCTGGAGAGAGCCTTGGACTTAAGAGCATGAGGTCCTGAGTTCAATCCCTGGCATCGCATGTACCAGAGGGCTGCTCGGGTTCTCGATCCTCTCTCTCTTTCTCTCTCTCTCTCTCTCTCTCTCTCTCTCTCTCTCTCTCTCTCTCCTCTCTCTCTCTCTCTCTCTCTCTCTCTCCTCTCTCTTCTCTCTCTCTCGCTTTCTTCTCTCTCTCTCTCTCTTTGATAAAGAAAGAAATCTAGACTCTCATGCTTAAGGCTTCAAAGTCACCATAAGCTAAATCTGAGCAGTGCTCTGTTGAGAGAGAATAATGGCTATGCGGCTATGCAGACTCTCATGCCTGAGGCTCCAAGGTACCAGATTCAATCCCTCACACCATTTTAAGCCAGAGCTGAGCTTAAATACACACACAGAGAGAGAGAGAGAGAGAGAGTGAGAGAGAGCACGCTCTGTTCTGACACATGCTGGTGCTACGGATTGAACCTGGTAATGCAAATCCTATGCTCTAACACTGTGGGATCTCCCCAGCCTTTCCACTGAATTCCAGTTTCTGAGTTTCAGAAATACAGAATATGTTAGTGTCACGTTTAAATACAGAGCACAGGCCCCGAGTCTGATGACCCTAACATGGAAACTCAGCTTCCCCTGTGACTGCTGTGACCTTGGGAAATCAATCACTGGCACTCTGAGCCTCCGATTTCTCTATGTAAACAAGAATCTGTGTTTGCTCATAGCTTGGCTTAAATAAGAAGCTATGGGTTTGGGAGACAGCATAATGATTGTGTGTGTGTGTGTGTGTGTCCCTCTTTTTCTCTGGCTCTCTTTTCTTTCTCCCAGTATCTCTTTCACTAAAATAAATGAAATATTTATTTAAAAAAAAAAAAAGTTGGCCAATGCTTGAAAACATTTGGGGGCTAGGCGGTAGCATACCTCATAGAGGGCACACAATACCATGTGCAAAGACTTGGGTTCAAACCCCTGGTCCCCATCTGCAGGAGGGAAGCTTCACAAATAGTGAAGCAGTGTCACAGGTGTCTTTCTTTCTCTCTCTCTCTCTCTCCCTTCCCTTTCGCTCTCAATTTCTGTCTGCCTCCATCAAAAATAAATAAAAAGAAGCTCTGTGTAGGGCCTCTAGCTTACCTGGGAGGGCACGTCTATTGCCATGCCCACGACTTATGTTCGAAGTCCCCAACATACCACACGGAACTACTATGGTACTGGGGGGAAGCTTCAGGGTCGTGATATCTCTGTCTCTCTTTCTGTCATCCCATAGTGGTGAAACCCTGGCGATGATCAAAAAGGGGGGGGGGAGGAAGGAATAGGACAAGTTGAAATGAGGGGGAGGAAGAGGAGAAAGAGAAGGAATATGTAAAGCTCAACTCCAGAACTAAACACTAGCGTGTGACTCCTCTCTCTATTTAATTTTTTTTCTTTTCTTCTCTTTGTTTAGTTTAAGCAGAGTGAGATATAGAGGGAAAGATACACAGAAGGAGGGGGGAAGGGAGAGTAAGAGAAAATAAGGAGAGAGACCGGAGCACTGCTCAGCTCTGGCTTATGGTGGTGCCAAGAATTGAACCTGGGACCTGAGAGCCTCAAGCATGCAAATCTTTTGCAGAACCATCATGCTGTCTCCGCGGCCCTAATTTATTTCTTTCAGTTGCCACCAGGGTGATCGCTCAGCACATGCATGATGAATCCACTGCTCCCATCGACCATTTAGATAGAGACAGAGAGGCACTGCAGCTTTCCCCCTGCAAAGTGAGGACTGGGGCTTGAACCCAGGTTCCTGCAAGTGGTAATGGTGTGCTTAACAGTGTACGCTGCCGCCCAGTCCCTTCCTCCCCTCTGGAAATAGTGGGGAAATCAGGCCAACTTCATAAGCAGGGTTTTCCATTACTCAACTAGTCAAGGTACAGTTTCCCTGTGAGCCGGAGGAGAAGAAAATCTAGAGGCTCCAGTGGCTGTCTGTCTGGCCTCCAAGTGACTACAGCAGCAAAACCTTTCCAGCTGGACTGGTGCCCTATCTATCTCCCCCAGGCTCTGTACTCTGCTTCTGTCTCTATTCAGTCCAGTTCTGCTGTGGTGAGGGCAGAGGCGTTTGCCAGCTGGGCTGTGGGCAGCTGGCCCTGTGTCCACACCTTGGTCGGTCCCCCTGCCTCCGCCCTTTCCCTCTGGTGACCTCACTCACAGTGGCTGGGGAATTTCCCTGCCTCTCCTCTCCTCCACTCCAGGCAGATCGACTTCCGGGAGCTGCTTCTTCCTTGTTGTTTAGCATGCCTTCTCTTCTGATTCTATTTTATTTTGTTTTATTTTATATTTTATTTTATTTTATTTCTAATAGGACAGAGGGAACTCAAGAGGGGAGGAGATAGAAAGGAAGGGAGAAAGAAAGACACCTGCAGCACTGCTTCACTGCTCATGAAGCTTCCTCCCTGTAGGTGAGGACTGGGGGCTTGAACCCTTATCCTTGCGCTATGAGATATGTGCACTCAACCAGGTACGCCACCACCCATTCCTCCTGTGCTTTCTCTTCTGTCTTTCACAGTTGCTTCCCTCTGAAACCACTGAAACTTTCTTCCTCCTCCTCCTCCTCCTCCTCCTCTTCGTCTCCTTCTTCTCACTCTCCTCCTCCTCCTCCTCCTCCTTCTTTTCTTTCTTTTGTTTCTGTAGGTCCCTGGAGACACTCTAACTAGGAGGCTGGGGGAGGGGGACAGTGTTTTCTGTGGAGCTCAGGCCTCGCACATGGATTACTCCACCACTCTGGAGCCACTTTTTCATCCAACTAGAGAGACACACAGAGTGAGAACGAGAGTGGGAGAGGTATCACAGCGCCGAAGCCCCCTCCACTGTCATGACACCTCCCCTGCAGTGCCAGGGTCTGAACTTGAGCTGCACATATGACAAGGCATGTGTCAACCTAGTGAGCTAGCTCTCCGACCCCACCCAGCTCTCCGGTTGCTCTAAGGGTTTCTGGGGTTCAGAGCAAAACTCCTCTGTAACGTGAGATCATCCCTTGGCCGACTCACTTTGTTCTTACAGCTGCCAATTGGCAGTTACAGTTGCACACCATCCTGGAGGATGACACACTGAGAACTCGGGCAAGGAATGGCACTGGTATTACCTTATTTTATTTTATCTTATCTTCTTTTTTTTAATATTTATTTATTTATTCCCTTTTGTTGCCCGTATTGTTTTATTGTTGTAGTTATTGACGTCATCACTGTTGGATAGGACAAAGAGAAATGGAGAGAGAAGGAGAAGACAGAGAGAAGGAGAGAAAGATAGACACCTGCAGACCTGCTTCACCGCTTGTGAAGCAACTTCCCTGCAGGTGGGGACCCGAGGGCTTGAAGTGGGATCCTTACGCCGGTCCTTCCGCTCTTGTTTTATTTTTACCAGAGCACTGCTCAGTGCTGGCTTATGGTAGTGTTGGGAACTGAACCTGGAACCTTGGAGTCTTAGGCATGAAAGTCTTTTACAGAACCCTTATACTATCTCCTCCGCCCTAGTGTCACCTTGTTTTAGACAGCTGGCACCTCTGGGTGGCTTCTTTCCTTCCTACCACCTTGACCTGAGGAATTAAAGGGCTGTTTAAGGGAGGCTAGGTGGTGGGCACCGACTAAGTGCAAGGACCCAGGTTTAAGCCTTCAGTCCCCATCTGCGGGGGGAGGCTTCATGAACAGTGAAGCAGGGCTGCAGGTGTCTCTCTTTTCCCCTTTGTCCTGTCAAATATTAAAAAAAGTTAGAAAAAATAAAAGGCCATCTCTCCTTTAGCCAGCAGTCCCACCAGTTCATTCAGGGCTCCATCTGATTGTTTTTTGTTTTCTGTTTTTCTTTGATTTTTTTATTTTTGGCTGCCCATACATCTGTCTGCCTCGCCCAGAGGTGAGGAAGCTAGAAACCTGAGCTCCATGGCCTTGGTCTTTGATCACAGAAGCCCTGGCTGAACCTGAAAGTTGCTGGACAAGGCTCAGTCTGCTTCAGTCATTCGCTTTCCCTCAGACTGCCCGCCTGACTAGCTCTGGGGTTGGAGGTTAGAGATGTTGCAGCCCTGGAGGCACTGGCTCTGGGCCAGAATTGGCTTTTGTTGGCTGCTGTCTGTCGCTGCAGTTGGCATCTGCTCGAATTGACACTCAGCTATCTCTCAGCAAACACTTCTCTCTATCTTGCCGGTGAGATTAGCATTCCTGTAGTCTCCTCTCTGCTTGGATCCCACCCACTTCTTCACCATCCTGGGGCTTTAGTATTGGCTTGTACTCATAAGCATCCCCACTGGTTGACTTCTTCATTTTTATAATAGAAATTTCAATTTATTTAATATAAGAGTTTTACATGAGAGAGAAAATCCCAAGCTGGATCTCAATCCAGGAGTCTCAGACATCCAAGTCCTATGCCCTTCCAGTTTAGCTATTTCCTTTCTATTATTATTACTATTATTATTATTATTATTTTGTGTGCATATGTGCGCGAGTGTGCGTGTATACATCTGTCTGTCTGTTCACTAGGGCTTCACTGCTCTGGACCAATATTTTTCAGATAGAAAAAGAGAGGGGGCTGGGTGGTGGCACACCGGGTTGAACACACACATTATAGTGTGCAAGGAGCTGGGTGCAAGCAACCAGACCCCACCTGAAGTGGGGAAGCTTCAATGAGTGGTGAAGCAGGGCTGCAGGTGTCTCTCTCCCTCTCTATCTCCCCCACCCCCCTCAATTTCTCTCTGTCTCTATCCAAAATAAATATTGAAAAGAAAAGAGAGAGAGAAAGAGAGAGAGAGAGATATACCACAACACAAAACCTTCCTCCAGTGTGGTGTGGAGCTGGGCTCACTCCTGGGTCAAGTGTATTACAAAGCAGTGCACTATGCAAATGAGCTGTTTGGCTGGCCCTGGTTCTGACCTTTCTTTCTTTCTTTCTTTCTTTCTTTCTTTCTTTCTTTCTTTCTTTCTTTCTTTCTTCTTTCCTTCCTTTCTTCCTTCCTTCCTTTCTTCTCCTCTTTTTTCTCCTTTTTTTTCTTGTTTCTTTTTTTAATTTTTTTTAATCTTTATTTATTGGATAGAGACAGCCAGAAATCAAGAGGGAAGGGAGGGATAGAGAGGGAGAGAGACAGAGAGACACCTGCAGCACTGCTTCACCACTCGCAAAGCTTTCCCCCTGCAGGTGGGGCTGGGGGCTCGAACCCCGGTCCTTGTGCATTGTAATACGTGCGTTCAACCAGGTTTGCCACCACCCAGCCCCTTCTTTCTCCTTCTTTAACTTATTGATAGGGTAGGGGAGAGAGACAGAGAGGGGTCAGGTGGTGGCACACCTGGTTAGGTGCGCAAGGACCTGGGTTCAAGCTCCTGGTCCCCACCTGCAGGGGAGAAGCTAAATGCAGGTGTCTTCCTGTCTCTTTCCCACTCTCTGTCTCCCACTCCCCTCTCAATTTTTCTGTCTCTATTCAATAATGATGATAATAATAATAGATTTAAACAAGAGAGAGAGAGAGAGATGCCTGTAGCGCTGCTTCACCACTCATGAAGCTTTCCCCCTGCAGGTGGGGACTGGGGACGTGAACCTGGGTTCTTGCACATTGAAACCTGTATACTCTACCAGTTGAGTGACCACCTGGTCCTGGATCTAACTTTTTTTTTTTAAGATTTTATTTATTAGAAAGATAGGAGGAGAGAGAGAAAGAACCAGACATCACTCTGGTACATGTGCTGCCAGGGATTGAACTCAGGACCTCATGCTTGAGAGTCCAATGCTTTATCCACTGTGCCACCTCCCAGTCCAGAGATCTAACATTTCTAAGACTAAATATCCTCCCTCTTCTTTTTTCAAACAGCATTCTTGGGACATACTTCTTACCCTGCTGAGTGACAACTTCTTGTTATCACCTTTATATGTCACGCTCATTTTATTTATGATAGAGGCAGAATTTTTCACATAGTGAAAGAAGAGTCCTTCCTTTGCAGTCTGGGCAAATCAAGCTCCCTTGTGCCATGGCCACAATAATGAATTACATTGCAAGGCACTATGCTTAAGAGGTCTGCATTCCTCTTTTCTTTTTGTCTTATTGTTGTAGTTACTATTGTTGTTGTTGTTGTTGTTGTTGGGTAGGACAGAGAGAAATGGAGAGAGGAGGGGAAGACGGGGAGAGAAAGATAGACACCTGCAGACCTGCTTCACTGCTTGTGAAGTGACTCCCCCTGCAGGTGGGGGTTCGAACCGGGATCCTTATGCCGGTTCTTGTGCTTTGCGCCACCTGCGCTTAACCTGCTGCACTACAGCCCGACTCCCTGCATCCCTCTTAAGGCCACTTTTTATTATCAACCCATCTTTGCCCTCAAATCAATTCAATTGATCTGCTTAGTGGAAACTTTTCTTTGATATTAGTTTGAGTTGTACCAGGTAGAACATCAGAGAGAGACAGAAACTTTCAACCGTTTTCTTGAATTGATACTATTAGTGTTTAGGGCAAGCTGTCCCCAAAATGTTCCAAAGTAGCCTGTTGATTATTTTGAATCAAAGTTATTTGAGAAGTGGAGGGTAGAGGAAGAACACTCCGACCCTTCTGAAAGCTAGAGTTAAATCCACTTTGAAAAAGTACCCTCCCCGCACCAGTAAGTTCTGGTCAAAGAATTTACCAGACCATCGTATAGTATACGCTCTTTAGCTTCTTGTTAGTTGCTTGAGAAAGCCAAGTTTTTGTCTTGTCAGTTATTCACAGTGTATTGCTTTTCTACAAGGTATTGAAGCTGACTGATTTGGAGTTTGTTTTTTTTTTAATGTATATACAGTTTTATTTTTTAATTTTGTTATTATCTTTATTTATTTATTGGGTAGAAACAGCCAGAAATTGAGAGGGAAGGGGGAGACAAAGAAGAAGAGAGACAGGGAGACAAAGAGATACCTGCAGCCCTATTTCACCACTCATGAAGGTTTCCCCCTGCAGATGGGGACCAGGGACTTGAACCCAGGTCCTTGCGCATTCTAACAAGTGCACTCAACCAGGTACACCACCACCCTGCTCCTTTCATTCTCTCTCTCTCTCTCCCTTCCCCCCCCCCTCTCTCACACACACACACACACACACACACACACACACACACACACACACACACTCTAGCAAAGAATAATTTCTGGATCCAGGGAGATACAACCTTGTAGTGGATTGAGTGTTGAATGGTGGACCCCAGAAGATACCTAAAAGCTATAACATGAAGAATGTGACCACTGACTAAAGGCTTCTGTACATCTCTACTCTCATCTCACATTCCTCTCACTTGTACACACTACTCTTGGCTTCTAGGAGTACTCTTGACCTTCGGACAATTAGAGCCTATCAAGCATTTCCCTACCTCAGATCCTTTGCACTTACTGTTCCCCAAGTCAAGTTCTTTCCAGATGTGGTCAGTTCCCTTGAATCTAGGCTTAAATGTTACCTTTTCCCTTACCACCCTAGCCAGAATACACTCCACTGCCTCTCTCTCCCTCTCTTACTTACACATACACACACACACACACACACACAGAGAGAGAGAGAGAGAGAGACCCGTTCCCTCATAATGTTCTGTTTCTTCATAAATTTACTATAGCTGAAATTAATTTTAAAAATTTAATTTTGAAGCACAGAGAGAGAGAGCCCAACCAGAGCACTGTTTAGTTCTGATGGCATTGGGGAATGAACCTGCAGCCTCTAGGGCTTCAGGCATGCAAGTTGGTGCTCTCACAGACTGAGATATCTTCCCAGCCCTTGAAATTATTTTTATAGACTCATTTGATAATCAGCTGTCTCCCACATAAGATGTAAACTCAGAAGGAAGGTCCCTGATTTTTTTTTTTTTTTTTTTTGCCTCCAGGGTTATCGTTGGGTTTGATGCCTGCACCACGAATCTACTGCTCCTGTGGCCATTTTTTTTTCTTTTTCTCTTTTTCTTTTTGCATAGGATAGAGAGAAACTGAGAGGGAAGAGGAAGATAGAGAAGGGGTGAGCGGATGGGAAAGATAGCATAATGGTTATGCAAAGAAAGTCATACCTTAGACTCCAAAGTCTCACGTTCAATCCCCACACCGATACATAAACCAGAATTGAGCAGCGCTTTGGTAACAAAAACAGAGAGAGACAGAGACAGAGAGAGAGGGGAGAGAGAGAACTGCAGATATGTGGGGAGATGTGGGAGGGGGAGAGGTTGGAACCGGGATCCTTAAAATTCCTACTTTGTAAGCTTAACTCAGTGTGCCACTGCCCGGCCCCTATCCCGGGGCCCCTGGTCACTCGTCCCTGATTTTTTAACCATCCCGCACCGGTGCCAGGCATGGAGTGGACACTTAGCTGTTTGTGCTTGTTGTTAAGCTTGCCTTCTGACAAGACTCAAACTACTCCTTAGCATACTATGTCAAGTCTGGTTTCTGGATAGAAGAATGCAGTAAAGAATATGAAGTACCAGGAGTCAGGAGGTAGCACAGCGGGTTAAGTGCACTTGCCGCAAAGCGCAAGGACCAGTATAAGGATCCCAGTTCCAGCCGCAGGCTCCCCACCTGCAGGCTCCCCACCTGCAAGAGGTCCCTTCACAGGCAGGTGTCTCTCTTTCTCTCCCCCTCTCTGTCTTCTCCTCCTCCCTCCATTTCTCTCTGTCCTATCCAACAACGACGACACCAATCATAACTACAACAATAAAACATCAAGGGCAAAAAAAGGGAATAAATAATAAATATATATATAAATATATTTAAAAAAGAATATGAAGTACCGGGGCCGGGTGGTGGTGCACCGGGTTAAGCGCATGTAGTAAGAAGCAAAAAGGACCCGCGCAAGGATCCAAGTTCGAGCAGGGGTTCGCTTCACGAGCAGTGTGAAGCAGGTCTACAGGTGTCTTTCTCCCTCTACCTTCCTCTGCTCTCTCAATTTCTCTAGAAAAAAAAAATGCCCACAGGGGCAGTGGATTCGTAGTGCTGGCACAGAGCCCCAGCAATAACCCTGGAGGCAAAAAAAAAAAAAAGAGTATTAAGGATGGGGCCAGGTGGTGGCACACCTGGTTGAATACTTGTATTACAGTGCACAACAACCCGGGTTCAAGCCCCTGGTCCCCACTTGTAAGGGGGAAAGCTTTGCAAGTGAAAGCAAGGTTCCTGGTGACAAATGCTTTGGGTCCTGGTGGAATGGGGGTACAGAGCCCTCTGGTTATCTTTCCCTACCGTTCATCCCTCTGGGAGTATAGATCAGAATTCTTTTTGGGGTGTAAAAGGTGGGAATTTGGGATTCTGTAATTGCTTCTCTGCTGGACATAGACACTGGTAGGTCTCTCCATACCCCAAGCCTGTTCCTATCTTTTCCTAGTGGGGTAGATCTCTGGAGAGGTGAAGTTTCAGGAAGCATTGGTGAGGTTGTCTGACCAGGGAAGTCAGGATGGAATCATAATAACATCTGGAACTTGGTGGCTGAAATGCTGTGAAATGAAAAGCAGGATAAAATGCTTAATGAACAGGAACCATAAAGGAGTAGAGGGAGTCGGGCAGTAGCACAGCAGATTAAGTGCAGGTGGCATAGCACAAGGACAGGCCTACGGATGCCGGTTCGCGCCCCTGGCTCCCCACCTACAGGGGAGTTGCTTCACAGGCAGTAAAGCTGGTCTGCAGGTGTCTGTCTTTCTCTCCCCCTCTCTGTCTTCCCCTCCTCTCTCCATTTCTCTCTGTCCTATCCAACAAGGATGGCATCAATAACAATAATAACTACAACAATAAAAAACAAGGGCAGCAATTACAGAAGCCAGACCTTCCACCCTCTGCACCCCACAACGACCCTGGATACATACTCCCAGAGAGACAGAGAATGGGAAGGCTATCAGGGGAGGGGGTGGGATATGGAGATCGGGTTATGGGAATTGTGCGGAATTGTACCCCTCTTATTCTATGGTTTTGTTAATGTCTCCTTTCTTAAATAAAAATAAAGAAAGAAAGAATTTTAAGAAACAAGGGCAAAAAAAGGGAATAAATAAATAAATTTAAAAAAAAAAAAAGGACTAGAGCAGGGAGTCAGGCGGTAGCATAGAAGGTTAAGCGCACATGACAAAGCACAAGGACCAGGGTAAGGATCCCAGTTGGAGCCTGGCTCCCCACCTGGAGGGGAGTCGCTTTCTCTTCCCCTCTCTGTCTCCCCTCCTCTCTTGATTTCTCTCTGTCCTACCCGACAACAATGACAGCAACAACAATAATAATAATAACCACAACAATGATAAAACAACAAGGGCAGCAAAAGGGGGAAAAATGGCCTTCAGGAGCATTGCATTCGTGGTGCAGGCACCTAGCCCCAGCAATAACCCTGGAGGCAAAAAAAAAAGGGGGGGGCTAGGGCAGATGAAAGCCGGGACCTTAAGGGTGGGAAAAGGCTAGGAAGCCTATTTTAGGTATGTTCCTAGGAGCCCATGGTTTGGTAATTTTTGCTTGAGCTTCCACATGAAGGTAGACTAGAAATATTGTCTAGTATTGCACCAAAGCAAAGGACTCTGGGGCGGGAGAGAGAAAGGGAGAGGAAGAACACTTTGGAGACCTATTGCGTAATGAAATTGTATGCATATCTCAATGATTGAACTATAAAGCCTTAACCCCTTCAATAAAAAAAAAGTGGGTGTCATGCATTTATTGAGTGTTTACTACTTAAGAAAATATTGTCTGGTACAATAACAATAAAAAACAACAAGGGCCACAAAAGGGAAAATAAATAAATAAAATTTTTAAAGATATATTGTCTGGGAAGATGGTATCAGAGTTGCGAATAGAACTAGGAAGCAGGATTAGGGCAGAGAGTTGCTCTCAAACTTGAAGAAAATATATAAACGCAATTAACTACCACATTGATCTAAAGCGGGGCCCATATCTATTCATATTTAGCACCAGAGCCTTTACAACCTCCTGTGAGACTGAGTCCATGGTCACAACTGGGAACATTCTAGGCTGCCTTCACTTTAGAATTTCCTCCAGTGGTAGAGTAGATGACCCAGCCTCCCTTTGGAGAGTGGGGCAGTCCCTATGATTGAAAAGCAGAGATTTCTTAAAGGTCAATTGCAACTGAGAATCTGAATCCATGTCAATGTGCTTTTCATGCTCTGTTTCATTAAAATGTATCTTGTACTTTGAATAGATCTTTTACCCATCCATAGTTTTGCAACATCATGCATTAGTCATTCCAAAAAGATTGGTCCATTGAGTTATGCAAATATTGAAAATGTTGACATGGTTCATTACACAACAGCCCCATTTCACATTGGCTAATTTCACTACCAATCTCATCAGAAAAGTCAAGTCTGGGAGTCGGGCAGTAGTGCAGCGGGTTAAGCGCAGGTGGCGCAAGGACTGGTGTAAGGATCTCGGTTCAAGCCCCCCGGCTCCCCACCTGCAGGGGAGTCGCTTCACAGGCAGTGAAGCAAGTCTGCAGGTGTCTACCTTTCTCTCCGCCTCTCTGTCTTCCCCTCCTCTCTCCATTTCTCTCTGTCCTATCCAACAATGATGACATCAGTAATAGTAATAACTACAACAGTAAAACAACAAGGGCAACAAAAGGGAATAAATAAATATTTTTTAAAAAGAAAAGTCAAGTCTGTAAATATTGAGGAGCTATTAAATGCATGATGGTAGGGTACAGATTTTCCAAAATTCCAGTTTTCACTTGAGAGCTTGATTGTTGTTATTGACAGTACACATTGTCAAGTTGTTTTCCTTGAGGTGGCAAGGAACGTATCTTACTTACTGTTCTTCATGTTTCTTACAACTGTGGTTTTCAGGTAGTCATTATTTTAAATGAAAAGGGTGGGGCAGGGGTAGATAGCATAATGATTATGCAAAGAGACTGTTATGCATGAGGCTCCAAAGTCCCAGGTTCAAAACCCCACACCACCATAAACCAGAGCTAAGCAGTTGCTCTGGTAAAAAAAAAAAAAAAAAATGAAAAGGGTGTTTGATGAGAAAAAGGGGTTAGTTCAATTCTCAACTTCAGTTACTGTACTGTTGCTTTTTTTTCTTGCGACAGCCTTCTCACTTCAGTGTGTAGCAGAAGAACTTGATGCATATTTCATATTTAATTGTGCACAATATTAAAAAGACATACTCAAGGGCTGAGGTTTAATAAAATTAATAATTCTTACGGCTTCAGTGAGGACATTCTTGGGTGAAAATTGCTATTTTTTTTTTTTATTAGTACTGCCAACACTGGTCCCTTAACTCATACAGTTCAGTTCCCGCACTACAAACCCACCATTCAGTGGCTTTTCTTTTTTTTTTATAAGAGACAGAAATTGAGAAGGAAAGGGGAAATAGAGAAGGGGAGAAAGTGGTCCAGGAGATGGTACAGTGGATAAAGCATGAAGTCCTGAGTTCAATCCCTGGCAGTACTTGTACCAGAGTGATATCTGCTTCTTTCTCTCTTCCTGTCTTTCTCATGAATAAATAAAATATTTTTAAAAAGAAAGACAGACCTTCAGCACTGCTTCACCGCTCACAAAGCTTTCCCCCTGCAGGCGAGGAGGACTCAGGGCTTGAACTTAGGTCCTTGTGCATGGTTAGTAAGTGCACGCTACAGGCCGTGCCACCACCTCCATTTTTGCCATCAATGAAATGTCAGTCCTGGGAGACAGTTCACTGGGCAGAGCTCACACTTTCCCATGCACCATCAAGGACCAGGGTTCTAGTCCCTGGATACCACATCGGAGCATCATGCACTGGAGAAAGCCTCACAAGTGTCCGGAGCAGTGCTGTGGTCTCTCTTATCTATCTATCTATGTATCTATCTATCTATCTATCTATCTATCTATCTATCTATCTATCTGGCTCTCTCTTTCTCCCTCTCTGTCTCTCACAGTCTCTCGATAAAAAGAGAAAAGAAGTGTGTTCCAGGAGTATCAGAAGGCGCACCACTGGTGGAGTCACACTCTTGTCTGTCTCTTCTCTCTCTCTCCCTCTCTCCCTGTCACCCTCCTTCTGCAGTTGACATCCATATAGTATAATATACAATCATATATCATATATTCCCATGTATGCATAATATTATACTATGTTGTATATGCTCATAAATCGCATTCTTATGTATTGTTCTATTGTGTTTTATTATATGCATTCTGTTTGCACCTATATATAATATACTATTACATGCAATTTATTATTTGAGAAAAACGAAAGCAGTTTGGCAAAACAGCTCACCTGGATAATGGGCCTGCTTTAATCTATCAGTCAGTGCCCCAGGCTCAAGCCTGACTCCCACCACATTGAAAGGAGCTTCTGTGCTGTCGTGCTCTCATTGTCTCTCTCTATCTGAGAAAGTCAGCCTAGAGTAATGAATCCCTGATGATAACTAAAAAGGAAGAAGAAGAAAAAAAGCAATATATTTTAATTTTATAAACATATAAATTTGAAAGGTTTTTTTAAATATATATATTTATTTATTTATCCCCTTTTGTTGCCTTTGTTGTTTTATTGCTGTAGTTATTATTGTTGTTGTTGTTGTTGTTCGTTGTTGGATAGGACAGAGAGAAATGGAGAGAGGAGAGGAAGACAGAGAGGGAGAGAGAAAGATAGACACCTGCAGACCTGCTTCACCACCTGTGACGTGACTCCTCTGCAGGTGGGGAGCCAGGGGTTCCAACCGGGATCCTTACAACAGTTCCTGTGCTTCGCGCATTTACGAGGTTTTTATATTTTCTCTAAATTAATCATTATGTGTGGTGACATGATTATAACTGGGTGATGGCTCACCTGGTTGAGCACACATGTTACAGTGCGCAAGGACCTGGGTTCTAGCCCCTGGTCCCCTCCTGCAGGGGGAAAGCTTTGCTAGTGGTGAAGCAGGGCTGCAGGTGTCTCTCTCTCTCCCTCTCTATCTCCCCCTTCCCTCTCAATTTCTGGCTGTCTCTATCCAATAAATAAAGATTTAGAAAAAATGGGGGGGGCTGCGGTGCATCTGATTGAGCGCACATGTGAAATCTAGAATACAATGAAACTTCAGAAGACTCCAAGCTCTTCCTTGTACACTATTTCCTTCTTTCATAAGTAGCATTTGATTTTATGGTCTGTCTTTACACTGTTTTTTTTAAACATAAGTACATGCTGGTGGGAATGCAAACAGGTGAAGCCCCTTTGGAAGACTGCGTGGAGAATCCTTAAACAAATAAAAATGGAATTTCATTCGACAGTACCACTCTTAGGCATTTACCCAAAGGTCAAACTAATTCCAAGGGACATATGCACCACTATGTTCATAGCTACACTATTCACAATAGTCAAAGAGTGGAAGCAGCCTAAATGCCCACCAACAGTTAACTGGATAAAGACGTTATGGGTTATATACTTCATGAAATACTACTCTGCAATCAAAAAGGATAACATTCTCCTTTGGGACAAAAATGGATGGAACTGGAGATGATTATGCTTAGCAAGATCAGTAAAGAGATGACAGACAACCTGATGGTTTCATGCATATGTGGAATCTAGAGAACTGATACATATGAACTTTAAACAAACAACAGAAGTAAACTGTTTCTACGACTTGTGAGAACTATGGTGGTTCTCATTGGGAGGTGGGAGGATGGGGTCAGGGAACTGTGGTGGTGGGTGCGGTGTGGAACAATACACTGTAATCTTACAGTCTTGTCCTTGTGCTTTGCACCATGTGCCCTTAACCCTCTGCACTACCGCCCAGCCCCCTGTAATCTTACAGACTTGTAACCCACTATTAATCACAAATAAAAAATGAACAAAAAAGGGGGTCGGGCGGTAGCTCAGCGGGTTAAGCGCACGAGGCACAAAGTGCAAGGACCAGTGTAAGGATCCCGGGTTCGAGCCCCCAGCTCCCCACCTTCACCTTCACAGGCGGTGAAGCAGGTCTGCAGGTGTTTCTCTTTCTCTCCCCCTCTCTGTCTTCCCCTCCTCTCTCCATTTCTCTCTGTCCTATCCAACAACGAACGACATCATCAACAACAATAATAACAACAACAAGGGCAACAAAAGAAAAAAAAAGGCCTCCAGGAGCAGTGGATTCATGGTGCAGGGCTGAGCCCCAGCAATAACCCTGGAGGGAAAAAAAAATGAACAAAAGGGTGGGGGTAGACAGCATAATGGCTATGCAAAGAGACTCTCATGCCTGAGGCTCTGAAGTCCCAAGTTCAATGCCCTGCACCACCATAAACCAGAGCTGAGCAGTGGTCTGGTAAAAAAATAAAAAAGAAAGAAAGGTAAGGGCATACACAAACATACATATTCCCCCTCTCTTCGATAAACTGTAGCGAATCATACCGCTCCATTTTTCTATCTTGCTCTTTTTACATAATATTAAGTCCTTGAGACTACTTTAAATGAGTTCACAGATGGTCTTTGTTCCTCTATACTTAAATACTACCTCATTGTAAAACTGTTTCAGAATTTAACAAGGACCTCAAAAAATATTTGTATTGATTCCAGTCTTTTGCTACTATAATAACAATTTAAAAATGATTCGTGCTTTCATCTTTTTATATTGTACCCTAGGGATACATTCCTAAAAGTGAGAATGGCAACAGATAATGTCAAACTTGGGGGGGGGGGGGTTGCTAACCTTCATTTGAATTTCTATTAAGAGATAGACCGAGCCCTTTCCATATGCTAAAGTTCCATTTGCATTTGTTTCTCTTAAACTGATTACTCAGACCTTTAGCCTGTCTTCTCAATTGTTAACCTTCTATTTCCCTGTTTAAAAAAAAAAAAAAAAAGAACTCATCATATATTAGAAATTAGCACTCCTTTATGTGCCTACAAGTTGCAAATGTGTCCTGCTTTGTCATTTGTGTTTTTGTTCTGTCTAAGGTGTCTGGCGTTGTCTTTGCAAGGCAGCACTCATTTTAATGGAGTCACGTTAGCTTTCTGTTTCTTTGTTTCCTTGTTGCTGTTCTATTTGGAGCCATAGCTGTGAGCTCTTTCTCCTATCTCCTATCAAAAGACAGACTTATTACCCAAGAGTGGTCCTGGAATTAGCCTCACAGGCAGCACCTGCATTCTGCTAGCAGCTTTCGAGTCTCCCCACCCCCACCCCCACCTGACCTGGTGAATCAGACTCTGCATTTGAAATAGATCTCCCTAGGTAATTAATTCGCACATTAAAATTTGAGAAGGACTGTTGCAGAGACTGACACCCACATTGTCTTTTAGAACTGGCGAGAGGGGCTCTGAGCTGTTAGTCCTCAGTGAGCTCTTAGCCATAGGTGGAAGAAAAACAAGGCAGAAAGGAAACCACTGGCCCCAGAAAGTGAGATTTGTAAAGCTTTCTAAACAACTAAGATTATTAAACACAGATATGAGAATCTTCTGTTCAAATGCCTTATCTTCTGCCGTGTTTGGATTATGTGACTGACCCATCGCTCTCTCATTTCATGAAACACCTGTGGACAGATGACTAGTCAGAAGTGGCCTTCGCTTATTTTCCAAATGAACAGTGTTCTCTCCTGCTGGTTAAGCTTTTCATGGTTCTTGAGACCATGAACTTTGCAGAGGACAAATAAACCTCTCTAAGTCTTGCTGCACAGCACAAGCAAATTCTATTCCTCTCCCACAAACTGCAGAGACGGTCACATGGCTGGCGCTAAATAAACGGGTGGCTAAAGGATTCCATAAAGATTCTTGTCATGCCTTTGCATATATCACCATGTTGCTGTTTGTCCGTGATTTTCATTTCTGCAAGAACATGTTATTCAGTCTCCTTGGCCAACAGGTTACGGAGAATTTTCTCAATCAGAATGAGCATACTGGAAAATGAGATCTTGACTCAGCTGTTTGTAACCGTTTTTTGCAGTTTTCATTGTCTTGGAATGCGGAAAGGTTTTTGCAGGGATGATTAAAGTAGGAATCAGCCATGCTAATATGTGGTGCTGTCCTTTTTCCTCTTGGCCACTAGGGTTATTGCTGGGGCTCAGTGTCTGCAAGATTCCACTGCTCCCGCAGTCTTTTTTTTTTTTCCTCTTCTCCTTCTCCTTCTCCTTCTTTTACATAGGAGGTGAGAGAGAGATAGAGGGAGAGGCAGAGAGAAGGAGAGAGGCACTGCAGCATTGCCCCACTGTAGGCGCTCCTCTGTGTTTGCTTGGGCTCAAACCCATGAGTCCTCAGGCATGATAATGTGTGTGTTCTACTGGGTATGCCACCTGCAGTCTCTTCTCACATTATTATTATTATTATTATTATTATTATTATTATTATTATTTTAAAATAGAGACTGAGAGAGGCAAAGAGTTAAAAGAGAGTGAAAGACCCCACAGCACTTAAGCTTCCTTCCATGAGGTGGGGCCAGACTCAAACCTGGGCTGCCCACATGGCAAAGCAGGTGCACTATCCAAGTGAGCTATTTGGTCAGTCCCCTGTCACTCATCTTTAGCACATGGGCTTGGATTCAAGAGTCCACTGTAAATCCTCTACACTATTAGAAAAATTACCTCTTTGAAGTACAGAACTGGGAGTGTAGACATAAAGAATATGCCAGTATAAGAAGGGTTTGCTAAAGTAGAAGGCTAACCCCACCTTCAGAAGTCCCAGGTTCAATCCCCCGCACCACCATAAGCCAAAGCTGAACAGTGCTCTGGGGAAAAAAAAGTACATATTTAAATAATAATAATAATAATAATAATAAAACACCTTTTCCTTTAAAATAAAATCACATGTTTGGCATGTGGATTATTTCTAGCTGAGGTCAATCAAGGTCCTGAAGGCTCTTGAGAAACTTTCACTACACCCTTAACTATCTAGAAGAATGAATATGAGGGTATTGCCCAGAATTGAGATTCTTTTTTTTTTTTTTTTACCAGAAATAACCTTTCTATCAGAGACACCTATCTATGTGTCAGGATACATCTAATCCCAGAGCATCTTTGTCCTATGAGCCACCTACTCCATCAGATGAGTTCCTCACATCTCTCCTCACATCTCACATAGCCCCAGAACCCAACCCCCTATCTAAGCAAGCCAATTTCGCCCCATTTGCTTTAGAATCTACATCCAGGGGGCCAGATGGTAGCGCAGCGGGTTAAGCAAGGACTGCAAAGCGCAAGGACAGGCGTAGGGATGCTGGTTCGAGCCCCCGGCTCCCCACCTGCAGGGGAGTCGCTTCACAGGCGGTGAAGCAGGTCTGCAGGTGTCTTTCTCTCCCCCTCACTGTCTTCCCCTCCTCTCTCCATTTCTCTCTGTCCTATCCAACAACGAACAACATCAACAATGGTAATAATAGCCACAACGAGGCTACAACAACAAGGACAACAAAAGGGGGGGGAAATGGCCTCCAGGAGCGGTGGATTCATGGTGCAGGCACTGAGCCCAGCAATAACCCTGGAGGGGAAAAATAATAATAATAATAATCTACATCCATATAACTGCCCCATATCTACATCACTAAACTTACTCTTTTACTCTACTAATCTGTCTGATGATAATCTGATTGTGGGGCTAGATGATGGTGCATCCAGTTGAGCACAGAAGTTACCATGTTCAGGGACCCAGACTCAAGAGTCGGGTCCACCTGCAGAGGGGAAGCTTCTCAAGTGGTGAAGTAGCGCTGCTACAAGGTGTCTCTCTTTCCCTCTCTAATTCCCCTTCTCTCTAGATTTCTCTGTCTTTATCCAAGAATAATAATAAATAAAAGATTAAATGTAAATATATATATATATATGATTGTTCCACCAGCCTGAGAAGACTCAGAAAGAAATTTCCTCTCCCACACTACAGAGTAACTCATAAAAGAGAAAACTGAGGTAGACAGAAGGATTATGTGACTTGCCCAAAGATACACAATTATAGTCGTGGAACTGGACTTTTGAGTACAAGTATTTTAACCCCCCAGATCTTCACTTATACCTTTGTATCTTTTTTGGTAAAAACAACAACAAAAATTATTATAATATAAGCAACCTTAAAATCTGAAATCAAACAAAATGATCATTTAAAATGATTATTGTGATTTAGCATTATTACATTTATTGACGTTTTGGCAGCATCTATTTTTTTTTCCCCAGCAGCCTGAGATTCTCTGGGTGCTAAAGCTATTAACCATTAAACATGAAACATGTTTCCTCAGAAGGTTTTTTTTTTTTTTTTTTTTTTTTTTGCTATTTACTATTTACTGAGTATCTGCTATGTAATCAGGGATGGTAATTATCACAAATGTAACTAATAAATAATACTCTTCAGATAAGCTTCAAATCCACTCAACAGAATCACACAAATAATTTAATTTCTTCTAGTTGAATTTGCAAGTTTAATGGAAAGCTTTATAATAATTTCATTGGCAATGACTTTGTTAAGCTTCAAATGCTCCTCGGTGCTGCTTCTGCATTTTTAGCAGTGTAATCTTTACATAATTGAAAAAATCTCAAGTACGAAATGCAACCATGTCAGCATTGTCCTTATCCTTAAAACTAGGTGTCTAGCCAGATACACACACTCTCAATTACATGATTAAAAATAGTAAACCATAAATCCTTTCCCTCCAAACAAGTGCCAAGGTTGTGGTGTTATAATATAAACTGGGCAAAAACCCTTTAGAGGATCACTTAATTTTGCTGTGCAATTAACATGAAAAGCGTATCATGATCACTTGTGTGTTAAGACTATCCTTTATGGACATAGGCTGTGTTTTGTGATTCCAGCTGACTTCCTCAGAACTTCAGCTAAGAAGTGACTAATTATGAATCTACCACAGACCTTTATCTTGACCAACAATGATTGTAGATTCCTTCAGACTGCAAAGTCAGGAATCTTGGAAAGAGAGGAGCCAGGCAGTGGTACAACTGATTCAGCTCACACATTACAGTGCATAAGGACCTGAGTTCAAGCCCCTGGTCCCCCATCTGCAGGGGGAAAAGTTGGTGAAGCAGGGCTGCAGGCTTCTCTCTGTCTCTTTCCCTCTTTCTGTCTTCCCCTCCCCTCTCAATATCTGTCTGTCTCTATCCAATGATAAATAAATAAAAATGGGGGTTGGGCGGTGGCGCAATGGGTTAAGCGCACGTGGCGCAAAGCACAGGGACCCGCGTAAGAATCCCGGTTCGAGCCCCCGGCTCTCCACCTGCAGGGGAGTCGCTTCACAGGCAGTGAAGCAAGTCTGCAGGTGTCTATCTTTCTCTCCCCCTCTCTGTCTTCCCCTCCTCTCTCCATTTCTCTCTGTCCTATCCAACAACGAACAACATCAACAATGGCAATAATAATAACCACAATGAGGCTACAACAACAAGGGCAACAAAAAGAGGGAAAAAATGGCCTCCAGGAGCGGTGGATTCATAGTGCAGGCACTGAGCCCAGCAATAACCCTGGAGGGAAAATTAATTAATTAATTAAAACGTTTTTCTTTTTTTTAGATTTTTAAAAATATTTATTCTCTTTTGTTGCCCTTGTTTTATTGTTGTTGTCGTTGTTGGATAGGACAGAGAGAAATGAAGAGAGGAGGGGAAGACAGAGAGGGAGAGAGAAAGACACCTGCAGACCTGCTTCACTGCCTGTGAAGTGACTCCCTGGCAGATGGGGAGCCAGGGGCTCTAACCCAGATTCTTGCTCCGGTTCTTGCACTTTGTGCCTCGTGTGCTTAACCCACTGCGCTACCCCCCGACTCCCAAATAAGAACAGTTTTAAATGCTATTAAGGTACCAGTGAACTGGTGATAGACTCCCTATAGTCACGCAAGCTTGTGTTCCATTATGACCAAGGGGCAAAATTAGTGACTGTAATTAGTGTGCTGTTTGGTGAAATGAAGATTCTGCACTATTCAAAGCAGTATCCCCAACGTATGATCTACTGTGTTCATATTTTCATCATACTACCTCAGGTGGTCTCGTGATGCTCAGGACATTAGGAGGACATTAAGCCTAAGCGAAACTGCAACACACTGATTTAGTACTGTAAAATTGGAACAGCGATTAGATAATTTAGAACATTGAGGGCATTCTGCCTTCACTTCTGTTCAGGGCAACAGGGCACCAAGCTGCTAGCTAAACTTTCTGGGCTAGTATACAGTAGAGCCCACATAAGTAGAATAAAACTATGTGGCTGGGCAAAGAACAGCAAGTACTACCAGTAAGTTGTATTCAGACAATTTCCAGAGTTGACACAGCACCAAAGATAGTTAAGATTCTACCAGCCTTGACCCCAGAAATGTTAGATTTACCTGTGTTGCTAATTTCACCTCAAAAGAAAGACTCCCTTGAACCCACCCTAAAAAGTCTAAAAGGGGACACTTGAAGGGATCGAGCTGACGTACAATTATCGATGGTCTACCAGAATAAAATTCAACAGTATTTAAAGTAAGAAGGTAAACTCTCTAGGGCTTAATCATATAAAAATCATAATACCCGATGTCCAACCTAGCATGGAAAAAAAGTAGTTACTAGAAACAGACACCGGGGGGCCAGGTGGTGGTGCACCTGGTTGAGTACACATGTTATAATGCACAAGGATCCAGGTTCACAAGTTCACAAGTGGTGAAGCAGGGCTGCAGGTGTCTCTCTCTGTCTCTCTCCCTCTTTATCTCCCCTTCCTCTCCATTTCTGGCTGTCTCTATCCAATAAAAATAAATATAATTTAAAAAAAAAAGAAATAGACACCAGGGGTTATGCGATGGTGAATTTGACAGAAAAGGATTAACATCTATTATAAATATCAATGATAGTATGTCTTAATAACAACTATTAATACATATTCTCAAATATTAAAGCAAAAATATGCTGTGTAGGAAAAGAAAAGATGAACTGAGTAAAGATAGAAATGTGAAAAAGAGCCGAATAAAAATTCTATATATGGAAAAATAATAAAAAGAATTGACAGCTTCACTGGATGGGAATAACAACAGACTTAACACCACAGGGAAGAAAACAAACAAATAAGCAAATAGAATAGAGAACTTGGCACAGCAACAGTAACTATCTGAAATAAAGCACCGAGAGAAAAATGACTAAGAAATAATACACAGTCTGAATGGTCTATAGGAAAATATAAAAGAATTTAACAGAGATAGGAGTCCCAGAAGAGGAGAAAGAAGAGGAACACAGAAATATTTGAAGAAGTAACAGTAATAAATTTTCCAAAATAACAATTTCAAGTCCTATAAATCTCAGTAAGTGAATGGATAAACCAGGGTCCACCCAGACAATGGACTGTTAATTGATATGAAAAAAATATATATGAGTTATCAAGCCATAAAGAGACATGGTAGGATCTTTAAAAAGAAGACTTATGTCTTTATTTACTGGGTTGTCCAAAAAGTAATGACGTGTTTTTCTATGTCTTTCTAAGCAAAAATGCATCATGACTTTTCCAATAAGCCAGTATATTTTTTAATCTTTTATTAGTGATTTAATAATGATTAACAGGATTGTAAGATAACAGGGGTACAATTCCGCACAGTTCCTAGAGAGAGTTCCATGTCCCATCCAGAGTTCCATGTCCCATCCCTTCCATTGGAAGCTTCCCTAGAGAACCAAAGCATCACTTTAGGACATGTGATGACAGGGACCAAAATTCAGAACCTCATGTATTTCATTTTATTTTATTAACTTTAACTAGAGTACTGCTCAGCTCTGGCTTTTGGTGGTACCAGGGATTGAACCTGGGACCTGAAAACCTCAGATATGAAAGCTTTTTCCATAACCATTATGCTATCTCCATGCCATCAGGACCTCAATGCTTTTTAAGTTTAAAGCTCTAGCCACCATACCACTTCCCAGGCTGCTGGGAAACACAGACACGGTAAAAAGATCATTGGTGGGGTGGAGGAGATAGCATAATGGTTTTGCAGAAGACTTTCATACCTGAAGCTTCCATGTCCCAGGTTCAATCTCCTGCACCACCATAAGCCAGAGCTGAGCAGTGCTCTGATGAAAAATGAAGGAGGGGGAGTCAGGCATGGGGTGCTGATGCATGCACTCTGCCTAGTTGGATACCTTCCGACACCTGATTTCATTTTAAACTTAAAACCACTCTTAACAAAATCATAAAAGGGGACCGGTTGGGGTGAACCCGGTTAAGAGCACATAGTATGAAGCTCAAGAACCTGCTCAGCTCAAGGATCCCGCTCCTCACATGCAGCGGTCTGCTTCACCAGAGGTGTCAGCTCTGGCCTATGGTGGTAAGGGGGATTGAACCTGGGACTTTAGAGCCTCAGGCATGAGATCATTTTTGCATAACCATTATGCTATCTACCCATGCCCCACACCCTCTTCCTATCTCCCTCTCCTCTCTCAATTTCTCTCTGTCCTACCCAATAAAATGCACAAAGAAAAAAAAAAAAAGACCTCCAGAAGGGGTGGGTTCCTAGTGCAGACACTGAACCCCAGCAGTTAACCCTGGAGGTTAAAAAAACAATAGAGGAGTCGGGCGGTAGCGTAGGGGTTAAGGCACACGTGGCACAAAGTGCAAGGAAGGATTCTGGTTCGAGCCCCCGGCTCCCCACCTGAAGGGGAATTCCTTCATATGTGGTAAAGCAGGTCTGCAGGTGTCTATCTTTCTCTCCCCCCTCTGTCTTCCCTTACTCTCTCCATTTCTCTCTGTCCTATCCAAGAACAATGACATCAATAACAACAACAATAATAACAACAACAACAATAATATATATATATAAAACAATAAGGGGCCAGGTGGCACACCTGGTTAAGCGCACACATTACAGTGCACAAGGACCCAGGTTTAAGCCCCTGGTCTCCACCTGCAAGGGGAAAGCTTCATGAATGGTAAAGTTGCAGGTGTCTCTCTGTCTCTGTCCCCCCTCCCCTCTGTTTCTCTCTGTCTCTATCCAATAATAAATAAAATAATAAAATCCTTTTTAAAAACTAAGTAAAATTAAATACAACCTTGGAACCCCATCTTTCCTCCTAGCCCCCTATCTCCTCCACCTTATCGCTTTCTCACTCTGCTGCAGCCATCTTGGTTTTGGACTTTATTTTTTATTAAGATTTTATTTATTTATTAATGAGAAAGATAGGAGAGAGAGAAAGAACCAGACATCACTGTGGTACATGGGCTGCCAGGGGTCTAACTCAGGACCTCATGCTTGAGAGTCCATTGTTTTATCCACTGCACCACCTCCCAGACCACTTATTTCTTATTTCTTGCTCTTGTTGGCTTGTTTTCATTTTAATGAGCTTTGTTGATGGAATGAAAGTAAATTGATGTCTTCAACTTAAAAATAAAGAAATAAAGTCAGATCGCGAAATAGTTCACTTGGATAGAGCACTGCTTTGCCATATCTGAGACCCGGGTTGGAGCCCAGCCCCTACTGTATTGAAGGGAGCAATGATGCTGTGGTGTATCTCCCTCTCCCTCTCTCTTAAAAATAAAATAAAGTCTTTTTTTTTTTTTTGCCTCCAGGGTTATTGCTGGGGCTAAGTGCCTACACTATTAACCCACTGCTCCTGGAGGCCATTTTTTTCCCGTTTTGTTGTCCTTGTTGTTACCCTTGTTGCTGTCATTATTACTGTTGTCATTGCTGTTGTTGTTGGATAGGACAGAGAGAAATCTAGAGGAGGGGAGACAGAGAGGGGGAGAGAAAGACAGACACCTGCAGACCTGCTTCAGCGTCCGTGAAGTGACCCCCCCCCAGCAGGTGGGGAGCCAGGGGCTTGATCCTTAACAAATCTTTGTGCTTCATGCCATGTGCGCTTAACCGCTGCCACCCGACACCCATAAAGTCTTTTAAAGATAAGATCATATAAACCTAGAGATGTAAATAGCACATTAAAAGCTAGCGATATATAGCTCAACGTGTTAGAGCAGAGAATTTGTGTGCCTGTTGCCCCAGAAGTCCAAGTTTCAATCTCCAGAATCATCATAAACCAGAGTTGAGTGGTAGTCTGGCCTCTACTCTCTCCCCCTCCCATAAAAACAAATAAATCTGCAGCCTAGGAAGTAGCTCAACTGGTAGAATGCAAAACTTTCATGCCTCAGGCTCCTGATTCCACTTCCAGCACTGAATGTGACAGACTGGTCCTATGGTTTCTCGCAGGTAAAACTGTTGTTCTGTATCTCATATGAAATAATAGTAACAACACAATGAATCCCAAACATGATAAACATAAACAAAACCATCTGAAGACATACAAATGAGGGCTGGGAAACAGCATTGTAGTTCTGCAAATGGCTTTCAAGCCTGAGGTGCTGAGGCCCTAGGGTCAATCATCTGCACCCCGAGGCGGACTGTAGCACATCGGGTTAAGCGCACATGAAAAAGTGATCCAGTTGTTAGAAAATACAAATCCCATGGTGGTGCACCGAGTTACTTCAGCTCCCCACCTTCACAAGAGGTAAAGCAGCTCTGCAGGTGTCTGCTTCACCACTTCTGAAGTATCCCCCCGGAGGTGGGGGGGGGAGGGGACATGGCTGGAATCCAGATCCTTGTGCTGGTCCTTGTGCTTAGTACTATGAGTCCTTAACCAGGAGCGCCACAGCCAAGCCCAACCCTAAAATTATTTTTATTTATTTTTTATTTTATTATTATTATTTTTTTTTACCAGAGCACAACTCAGCTCTGGCTTATCGTGGTTCGGGGGATTGAACCTGGGACTTCGGAGCCTCAGACATGAGAGTCTCTTTGCATAACCATTATTATCTAATCCCCACCTAAAAGTCATTTTTTTAATTCTTTTACAACATAATTTTCTGATGACTCCCAGATGAACATTTTCATTCAAATAAAGAGGCAGGGAGAGACACCACAATACTACAGCTTCCTCTGTGCCATCATGACACTCCCATATAGTTCCAGGGTTTGAACTCAGGCCGTGAACATGGCAAAGTACACAGCCTACCTGGTGTACTCACCAGCCCCACAACATAATTGTTTCAAGTAAACACGATGTACTGTGGGGCTTATAACATACGTATAAATTAAAATAAGATCATGTCGGAAAGTAGCATCATAGTTATGCAAACAGATTCTAATGCCTGAGGCAGGTTCCAAGGTCCCATGTTCAATCCCCTACACCATTATAAACCACAGCTGAGCAGTGCTCTGGTTTAAAAAAAAAAAAAAAAAAAGGTCAGGAGGAGAAAGAAGACAGGAAAAAAGGGAGCAAAGATTGAAAGATTGAAAAAAAAAAAAGCAAAGAGCTACTGTGTCATTCAAAACTAGTCACATTAATATATGAAATGTATTTTTAACTTTTTTCTAAACTTTTAAATTTAGATGGTCTAAATGCTCAAGTTAAAAGGCAGAAACTGTCGGGGCCGGGTAAGCAGCGCACATACTGCAAAGCGGGAGAATCCCCATCCCCTTTCAAGTCACCAGGGCTCCCCACCTGCAGGGGGGTCGCTTCTCAAGCGGTGAAGCAGGTCTGCAGGTGTCTATCTTTCTCTCCCCCCCCCCCCCCCGCCGTCTTCCCCTCCTCTCAATTTCTCTGTGCTATCCAACAACAGCAGCAGCAACAACAATGCCAAAAAAGGTGGCTGCCAGGAGCAGTGGTGGATTCGTAGTGCAAGCATATATATGCTATTTATAAGAAGCAAAAAAAACCCCTAAAAAACGAATGTGAACAAAACATAAAAATTAAAAAGCCGGGGCCTGGGCGGTAGCACAGCAGGTTAAGCGCACGGCACGTGGCACAAAGCACAAGGACCGCATAAGGATCCCAGTTAGAACTCCCAGCTCCCCACCTACACGGGGGGGGGGGGGGTGGGGGGGGGTGGGGGGGGTGTGTGTGTCCGCTTCGCAAGCGGTGAAGCAGGTCTTCAGGTGTCTTTCTGTCCTCTCTGTCTTCCCTTCTTTTCTCGATTTCTCTGTGTCCTATCCAACAACAACAGCTATAACGATGATAATAACAACCACAACAAGGGCAACAAAATGGGGAAAAATAACCTCCAGGAGCAGTGGATTCATAGTGCTGGCGCCGAGCCCCAGTGATAACCCTGGAAGCAAATAAAATAAAATAAATAAAATAAAATAAGTTTAAAAAATTATAAAGCCGAGGCCAGGCCTAGTAGAGCACAGGTGTTACAGTGCACAAGGACTTGGATTCAAGCCCTGATCTCAACCTGCAGGGGTAAAGATTCATGAGTGGCAAAACAGTGCTGAAGATCTCTTTCTCCCTGTCTCCCTTTCTCTCTCCATGTATCTCTTTAAATAAAAAGACTTTTAAAAAAATTTAAAGAACCAGGAGTCAGGCGGTAGCACAGCGGGTTAAGCGCAGGTGGCGCAAACCACAAGGACCCGTGTAAGAATCCCAGTTGGAGCCCCCTGCTCCCCACCTGCAGGGGAGTCCCTTCACTGGTGGTGAAGCAGGTCTGCAAGTATCTGTCTTTCTCTCCCTCTGTCTTCCCCTCTTCTCCATTTTTCTCTGTCCTATCCAACAACGACGACAATAATAACTACAAAAAAAAGGGAATAAATAAATATTTTAAAAAATTTAAAGAAAAAAAAATTAAAGAACCTTTAACTATTATAAAGCCAAAATTATACATGGGGATTTCAATATGATCCTCATAGTAACTGATAGAAAAGCAGACAGAAAATCAATAGCAGGGGCCAGGTGATGGCGCATCTGGTTGAGGGCTCATGTTACAGTGCTCAAGGACCCATTTTCGAGCTCCAGGTCCCCACCTGCAAGGGGAAGGCTTTGCAAGTGGTGAGGAAGTGCTGCAGGTGCCCATCTTTCTCTCCCTGTCTCTGTCTCCCCTTACCCTCTCGATTTCTGGCTGTCTCTATCTAATAAAGATAATAAAATAATTTTAAAAAAAGAAAATCAGTAGCAGTAAAGAACAGTTAAATAACACAATCATTCAAATTGACTTAATTGACATTAAAAAATATTCCACATGGGAGTGGGGCGGTAGCACAGCGAGTTAAGCGCAGGTGGCGCAAAGTACAAGGACCAGCTGAAGGATTCCGTTTCAAGCCCCTGGCTCCCCACCTGCAGGGGAGTCGCTTCACAGGTGGTGAAGTAGGTCTGCAGGTGTCTGTCTTTCTCTCCCCTCTGTCTTCCCCTCTTCTTTCCATTTCTCTCTGTCCTATCCAACAACGATGACAACAATAATAACTACAACAATGAAACAACAAGGGCAACAATAGATAATAAATAAATGTTTTAAAAATACTCCACATAACTACAGAATCCACATTCTTTTTAAATGCACTTGAAGTATTCATCAAAATAGACCATATGCTAGGCCATGAAAGAATTCTTAAAAATTGTAGTCACACAGAGCATTCTCCTTAACCACAATGGAATGAAATTATAAACCAGTAATACAGAGAGATCTGGAAAATGTCCAAATATTTGGAAATTAAACAACAGACTTCTAAATACTCCATGAGTCACAGAAGAAATCACACAGGAATTGATAAAAAAAAAAAAAATTAATATTTATTCCCTGTGGTTGCCCTTGTTTTTTTTACTGTTGTAGTTATTATTGTTGTTGTTATTGATGTTGTCATTGTTGGACAGGACAGAGAGAGAAATGTAGAGAGGAGGGGAAGACAGAGAGGGGGAGAGAAAGATAGACACCTGAAGACTTGCTTCACCCCTTGTGAAGCGACTTGCCTGCAGGCGAAGAGCTGGGGGCTCAAACCGGGATCCTTAAGTCAGTCCTGTGCTCGTTGCGCTACCGCCCGACTCCCCGATAAAATGTTTTAATGGGATGAAAATGAAAATATAGAAGGGGTAGGTAGCATAATGGTTATGCAGAGAGACTCTCATGCCTGAGGCTCCGACAATGAAAATATAACATATTAGAATTTGTGAGATTCAACTAAAGTAATTCATAAGCCTTAGAGAAAAAAAAATGTTTAACTTTACTGATATTGGAGAATACAAAAAAAAATGTCTAAAGTCAAAGAAATAGGAAAAGAAAAATATATTAGACCTTCTAGGAGGGAAAACAAAAGATGGGGACAAAGATCAATAAATTGGAAAATTGACAAGAAAGAAAATACATGAAACCAAAAGCTAATTCTTTGAAAATGTCAATAAATATATGTAACTATACTAATCAAGAAGAGAGAAAAGACACAAATTATCTATCAAGAAAAAAGAGGGTAATGGGTAAATTCCTTGAAAAATACAAATTATGAAAATGACCTCGAGGAGGAATAGAAAGGTAAAGCCTCCTATCAATAACAAAAGTTGAATTCACAGAAACAACCATTCCAGAAAGAAAACTCCAGGACCAGATGGCTCCAGATGGCTTCACGGAATTCTACCAAACACATACGGAAGATATAATATTAATCCCACTAAAACCTTTCAGAAAACAGAAGAGAAAAAGAACACTGCCCAACACATTTTATGAGGTTACCATTATCCTAATCTCTAAACATCAACAAACATAGCAAGAAAATAAAACTACAGACTAGCATGCCTTATAAACATAGAGAAATTCTTTTGATTATTACTAGTATTATATTAGTGATTTAATAATGGTTTACAAGATCATAGGATTGTAAGGATATAATTCCACACCACACCCACCATCACAGTTCTGTGTCGCCACCCCCATCTCCACCCTCAGATAACCTCCACAGTTCTCCCAAAGTCTTAGAGACAGTTTGACTATTTTTTCTTTTTTTTTAAATTTTATTTATTTATTTATTTATATTTTTAAATTACAGAATTACATGTCGATAGGGGTTTGAATTCACACCGTTCCCACCACCAGAGTTCTGAATCTTCACTCTCCGCACTGCAATCCACCACAGTTCCCCTAAAGTTGTAGACATGGGCCGGCCATCTTCTCTACAACTATCTGTCCACATTTATACAGAGTTACCCCTTCTTTTCCTGCTTCAATCCTCGCTTTCTCTCTAAACCACTCATGACATCAAAGCTACCTCCATACGTCCCTCTCCTTTTCCTTCTCTTTCTCTCTCTCTGTCTGGGTGCTGATGGAGCTGGGGTGCAGAGTCCCCTTATCTTCATCCTATCACTTCTCCCCGGCTGGGAGTATGGATCAAGGTTATTTATGGAGAGCAGAAGGTAGGAGTTCTGGCTTCTGTAGCTGCTTCTCCGCTAAGCATGGGCGTTGACAGGTTGATCCATACCCCCAGCCTATTTCTGTCTTTCCCTAGTGGTCCAGAACACTGGAGATGTGAGGGTCCAGGACACACTGGTGAGGTCATATGCCCAGAGAAGTCGGGATGGAGTCATGGTAGCATCTGCAGCCTGGTGTCTGGAAGGTGGCATGACCTAAGTTGAGACAAGATAGTTAATGAACAGGAACCAGAAAGTAGGATCAGAGCAGATGAGATTAGGGATTTTAGGGTAGAAGAAAGGTAGGGAAACCATTTTAAGCATGTTCCTGGGGGCATACAACTATAATAGTTTTGCTTGAGTTTGGTAAGTAACTTGCGGTTGGATGAGAATATTGTCTGAGAGAATGGTGTCAGATTTGAAAAGTTGTGAGTTGACTTCTCAGGCTGGTAACTCAGGTTACAGTCCACAGTAGGATTTCAGTAGCAGCATAGTACGGGATGGGAGCACCAGTAGCGATTTGGTTAAAGTTGACAGGGTAGGTATGGCGGTGAGGAATCATAGAAGAGGAATTTCAAGAATTATGGGCATATCCTAGAGGTACCAGGACTAGGAGAAATGCAGGTCTTAAAGAGGATGCAAGGGGTTTCTTATAGTCTTAGAGAAAGTGAAAATATCAATAATTAATTCTTATAGCCAGGTTAGTTGGGGGGCTAAGTATCTGTATTATTATACTTAACTTCACTATGATCTGAATGCTTCTAGTGGTATCCGAACCTCCTTGTATTTTAAATACTTACAAGGTCAATAGGTCTTGACCTGTCTGGCCTAAAGCTGTAGTTGATTTAAATGTTTGCAGAGCTTTATTTTCGGATACATCTTTAGAGATCCATAAACAATCCCCTTATCAGAGTATTATCATTTTGTAAATCTAAGATAAATATTAGCAAGAGCTAGTATTTGTGCTTAGGGCTATAGTCTAGGCAGTTGGGGAACTTGAGGTATTAAATCTCTCCACCCCTCCCTCATGTCGCATTGCTGTTGATAGGACTAAATAGTGATAAGACTAGAGTTTCACATCTTCCCCGCCACTGAAAGTCTCTGCCCTCCCCCCTTCCCCTTAGGTAAACACAATAGTTTTCCCATTTTAAATATGGGTTGTGTTGTGTCTGGTTGTTTATTTTATGTATGTGTGTTCAGTTCTCTAAATTCCACATATGAGTGAGACCATCCTGTAATTTTCCTTTACCTCCTTGCTTATTTCACTAAGCATAATGTTCTCAGGTTTCATCCATTTTATCCCAAAGGATGTAAAATCATCTTTTTTTATTGCTGAGTAATATTGCATTGAGTATATGTCCCATAACTTTTTCAACCAGTCATCTGTGTAGGGACATTTTGGTTGCTTCCAAAGTTTTGCTATTGTAGATAATGTGGCTATGAACATGGGAGTGCATATATCCCTTTGAATTAGTGATATTATCTCTTTTGGATAAATGCCTAGGAGTGAGATTGCTGGGTGGTAAGGCATTTCCATCTGTATTTGCTTAAGGATTCTCCATACTGTTCTCCATAATGGTTGTACCATTTTGAATTCCCACCAGCAGTGTATTAGAGTTCCTTTCTTTCCACACCCTTTCCAACATTTATCTTCTCCTGTTCTGTTGATGAAGGTCATTCTTATAGGTATAAGGTGGTATCTCAGTGGTTTCACTTAAGTTCGCTATTTCTCTATTGATTTTTTTTGTCCAGATGTTCTGTTTCTTGCTGTGAGTGGTGTGTTGAAATCTCCAACTATTATGTTGCTATCAATGTCTTCCTTGAATTCAGTAAGTGTCTGTTTTATATATTTGGGTGCTCCTAAGTTGGGGGCATATATGTTAATGATGGTTGGATTGAACCTTGTTGGATTGAACCTTTAACCATTATGTAATGTCCTTCTCTATCTTTGATTACTTTCTTTGTCTGAAAGCCTATGTTATCAGAGAATAGGATAGCTTTCCCTGCCCTTTTTTGTGAGTTATTAGCTTGGAACACCTTCTCCAACCTCTTATATTCAGTTTCCATTTGTCTTGTCTTTGGATGTGTGTTTCCTGAAGACACATAATGGATGGATCCTGTTCTCTAATCCATTTAGCTGCTCTGAGTCTTTTGACAGGTGAATTTAAGCCAGTCACATTTAGGGTGATTGTTGATATATGTGGTTTACTTATGTCCATTCTGATTTTTGGTTTAAGTTTATTTTAAATTGTTGAGTCTTTGCCCATTTGTTTCTATCTAACCTATTGTGTGGATGAGTTTCTGTAGTGAATTCCTCACTGATTTTTCTTGTGTTCTCTGCAAATCTCTGTTTCCTGTTTTGCGGTTACCCTGTGTGTAATAACTAGCATTGTATATCTAAAAAGACTTTTTAAAGTTGATCTTGATTAACAAGCATTTGATAAGGCTTCTTTGTCTTGTAATTCCCTCCCCCATTTGCTTGTTCTTTCCTATTTTATTGTGTTTTTGTTTCTAGTCTACTGCTGTTCCCCTCGCTGAGAATGTGTGTTCCTTTGCTTCCTCCTTTCCTGTAAGACTCCATTCAATAGTTCTTGTAAGGTGGAGTTGACTGTGGCAAATGCCTTTAGTTTTTGAGTATTTGGGAATACCTTTATTTCTCCCTCATACCTGAAGGATAATTTTGCAGGATACAAAATTCCTGGCTGAAATTCCCTCTCCTTTAGTGCCTTGAATATCTCTCCTTGCCTCTAGGGTTTGTAAAGAAAAGTCTGATATTTCTCCCTTTGTATGTAACTTTTTTCCTTTCCCTAGCAGCCTGCAAAATTTTCTCCTTGTCATTGAGTTTTAATAATTTTACAATAATGTGCCTTGATGATGATCGTTTTGGATTTGTGAACCTAGTTGATCGATCTGCCTCCAAAATAGATATATTCTGAGGATTTCCTAGGTGAGGGAAATTTTCATCTAAAATTTCTCTGAAAATTACCTCTGGACCTTTGACCCAGTCTACTTCCTCAGGTATCCCTATAACTTGTATATTCGACCTTTTTATGGAGTCTGCAATTTGACAGAGAGAGAGTAGCTTCATTCTTTCAAAACCTTTTCTCTCCCTCATCTTTGAATTGAAAGAGTGGGCTAATTGTGTCTTCTAGATTGGAAATTCTTCCTTCTGCATGTGTGAGTCTATTACCTAAGCTTTCTACCTGAGATTGAACTGCACTAAAGATGCCTTTCAGTCCTTGCAGTTCTGTTTGAAATTTATCCTCCATGCTGTTTAACTGCTCAGTGAACTCTGCTTTGACTTCTTCTTCCACACTTTGTAGCTTCTTATCAAATTCCAAAGAAAAATGCTCTTTCAATTATTGCTTATATTCTTGTAAAGTTCTCATAAGGTTTCTATAGTCTGTCTCTGATAGACTCTCTGTATCTGGAATTTCTTGGATTTCGTCTGATTTACTTTTCTCTGTTTGATGTGACATGCAATTTAACTTTCTGCCTCTTTACTTTCGCATGTATGATTTTGGTTGTCTTTGCTTTCCACTTATTTGAATCTGCGGTGGTGGGTGGGGGGCGGGGTGTTTTGGGCTACCTTGTGGGCTGAGTTTTGTCTTTGTCTTAAACTCAGATTGAAAAAAAAAAAAAGTGAACAGTACCCGAGTCAAAGATTGAGAGGTTTTAAGCTCCAATTTCTTTTCTTGGGGGAGTCTGCTAACTGGGTTACTGCATGGCGGGTTGGTGCCAAGCGCTCTGGAACCATCCGTTCCACCCCGGTTCCATGGCTGCCAGTTCTTAGCAACATCGCCCCGCCAGATATTCGTCGGGATGCGGCATCATCTAAGTTCATTTCCCACGTCTACCCTCGACCGGACCTGCCAATATACGCGGATATCTTCGCCCACCCTGTTCAACGCTTGACGTCTCGTCACCCAATCTGGTCCCCTATGCCTACACTGAACTTCTCTGTTCCAGACTCTTGGAAACAGAGCTGGCAGTCAGCTGAGGTAAAGAACAAACACCTCATCACAGACCCCTGCAAGCGTCAACCTGGCTTTGACCTGGCACGTTATGATTGGGCCCTCCTCAATCGCTATCGAACAGGCCATGGACGGTGCGCCGCTATGTTCCATCGCTGGGGAGCCAGAGACGACCCGAACTGCCCCTGCGGCTCCAGACAGACAATGACCCACATAGTCAACGACTGCCACCTCTCCAGATTCAAAGGAGGTCTCGAAACTCTACATCAGGCTCAACCTGACGCTGTTGACTGGCTGCGGAAGAAGGGCAAACGCTAGAAGAAGAAACGCAGAGCTCTCGTTTCAACCTAGCATGTCTTCCAACCTGCTCCCGTTTCCCCAACTGTGCATGCCAGCACCCACCTGAGGCTATGGATTTTTTTTTTAAAAAAGACTTTATTTATTTATTAATGAGAAAGATAAGAGAGAGAAAAAAAAAAAACCAAACATCACTCTGGCACATGTGCTGCCAGGGATTGAACTCAGGACCTCATGCTTGAGAGTCCAGTGCGTTAGCCACTCCACCACCTCCCAGACCACAAGGCTGTGGATTTTTTTCAGCTGTAGATTATGTGTCCAGTTCGGTCTCTTGTTGTGTTTAATAGTTGTATGGGGAGAGCGAAGGTCAGACTGCAGCTACTCCATCAACCACGCCTCCTGGAAGTCTCCCAGTTTGACTATTTATTGATTGTGTAAATTCATGTGTTTTGATTCTCTGGATTCCACATAAAAGCAAAACCTTCCAGTAGTTGTCTTTTACCTCCTTGCTCACTTCACTAAGCATAATCACCTCCAGTCCCATTTATTTTGTCCCTAAGAACACAATATCACCTTTCTTAATTGCAGAGTAACATTCTATTGAATATATGTCTCATCGCACCTTTATCCAGTCAGCTGTCGTGCTTATATATTTGAGCTATTGTGACTAATGCAGCTATGAACATAGGGGTGCATACATCCCTTTGAGTTAGCGTTTTCATTTCCTTTGGATATATGCCTAGGAATGGGATTGCTGGATTATAAGGCATTTCCATTCTTACTGGTGTAAGGACTCTCCATACTGTTTTCCATAGGGGCTGCACCAGTTTGCATACCAATAATTAATCAGGGTTTCTTTTTCTCCACATTCTCACCAATGCTTGTCATTTCCTGTTTTGTTGACATAAGCCATTCTCACAGGTGTGAGGTTGACTCTCACTGTGGTTTTAATTTGCATTTCCTGTAAGAATAAATCAAGGAACATTTTTTTATATATCTGCAGGCCATATGTATCTCTTTTTTAGAAAACTGTCTATTTAGTTCTTTGGCCCACTTTATTTTTTTTAATCAGGTTATTGTTTGTTCTTCTGTTGAGCTGTACTCATTTTCGTTTGTTTTTTGCCTCCAGGGTTATTTGCTGGGGCTCACTGCCAGCATTATGAATCCACTGCTCCTGGTGGCATTCCTCCTTTCTCCATTTTGTTGGACAGGACAGACAGAAATTGAGAGAGGAGAGGGGAGATACAGAAGGAGAGAAAAAAACAGACACCTGCAGACTTGCTTCACCACTTGTGAAGCATCCTCCCTGCAGGTGGAAAGCAGGACTTGAACCTGGATCCTTGCATGGGTCCTTCCATTTAACTGGGTGCGCCACCTCCTGGCCTCCTGTACTAGTTCTTTATAGATATTTGATATCAGTCGCTTCTTGGATATGTGATGTGCAAATATCTTCTCCAGTATACTGGGTTGCCTGGTTATCCTGGTTTAGTGCTTTTGATGTGTAGAAGCTTTTTTAGTTTCATGTACCCTGTTCTTTAGAAAACGTGACATGGTAATTTTTAATAAAATACTAACAATTTAGGGGTGGGAGACAACTTACTCAGTAGATAGAGCACATGACTTTGCTCAGCATGAGACCCTGGGTTTGAATCCCAGCACCACATAGCAGTACTATAGAAAATACCAAATTAGGGAGTCGGGCGGTAGAGCTGCGGGTTAAGTGCACATGGCGCTTGAGTGTAAGGATCCCGGTTCGAGCCCCTGGCTCCCCACCTGCAGGGGAGTCGCTTCACAAGCGGTGAAGCAGGTGTGCAGGTGTCTGTCTTTCTCTCCCCCTCTCTGTCTACCCCATCTCTCTCCATTTCTCTCTGTCCTATCCAACAACAACAACATCAATAACAATAATAACTACAACAATAAAACAACAAGGGCAACAAAAGGGGATAAATAAAGATTTTTTTTAAATGAAGATACCAGGGAGTTGGGCTGTAGTGCAGCGGGTTAAGCGCAGGTGGTGCAAAGCACAAGGACCGGCATAAGGATCCCGGTTCAAACCCCGGATCCCCACCTGCAGGGGAGTCGCTTCACAGGCGGTGAAGCAGGTCTGCAGGTGTCTATCTTTCTCTCCTCCTCTCTGTCTTCCCCTCCCTCTCTCCATTTTTCTCTGTCCTATCCAACAACGACAACAACAATAATAACTACAACAATAAAACAACAAGGGCAACAAAAGGGAATAAATAAAATTAAAAAAAAATTAAAAGGGAGTCGGACTGTAGCACAACGGGTTAAGCGCAGGTGGCGCTAAGCTCAAGGACCGGCGTCAGTATCCCAGTTCGAGCCCCCGGCTCCCCACCTGCAGGCAGGTCCCTTCACAGGCGGTGAAGCAGGTCTGCAGGTGTCTCTCTTTCTCTCCCCCTCTCTGTCTTCCCCTCCTCTCTCCATTTCTCTCTGTCCTGTCCAACAACAATGACATCAATAATAACTACAACAATAAAACAAGGGCAACAAAAGGGAATAAATAAAAATAAAATAAAATATTTAAAAAAATTTTAAAAAATGAAGATACCAAATTAGCTCCATGGATGGTGGAACAGTGCTATGGTCAGTCTCTCTCTCTATCTCTATCTCTCTCTCTCTCTCCCCACCTCTCCCTCCCTCTCTTCCACTCTGCTCTATCAAAAAATAAAGAATGAATGTCTATGGAAATGCTTCAGCAAATAGAGCATATGATTAGCATGCCTGAGGTCCCAGATTTGATCCCCAACATATCATATGCTGAAGCCTTGCTCTTCCTTTTCTCTCTCTTTCTCTCACCTGAAATAAACAAATCATTTTTTGGGGGGAGGGGGTCAAGGCTATCTCTGGAGCTCGGTATCTGTTGATCTTCCCCACCTCTTACACCCTCCCCCTTTTCCTTCTTTTCTGGTAGAGACAGAAGAAGAGAGGGAGAGACAAAGAGAGACACCGGCAGCACTGCTCTACCACCTATGAAACTTCCCCCCTGCAAGTGGGGACCAGGGGCTTGAACCCAGGCTCCTTGCACATGGTGATGTGGGCACTCTTCTGGGTATACCACCACCTGGTCTCAGTACGTAAATCATTTCAAGAAAAAAAAAAAACTGGCAGGCCGGGCAGTGGCACATCTGATTATGTGCTCACATACTCATGCACAGGGACCCAAATTTGAGCTCCCTCTTCCCACCTACAAGGAGAAAGCTTCATGAGCCATGAGCAGTGAAGCACGTCTAAAATTGTGTCTCTGTCTCCCTCTCTGTCTTCCCCTCTCCTCTCAGTTTCTCTCTGTCCCATTAAATAAAAGGGGGTGGGGGGATGGAATGGCTGCCATGAGCAGTGGCATGGTCATGCAGGTTCTGAGCCCCATCATAACTCGGGTGACAATTAAAAAATATAATTAAATAAGAACAGAAAAGTGAGCTTAGGACACTCAATGGTATCTATGTGAGAGCACAAGGCCCCGGGATCATTCCTCTGTATTACATTAGAAATCTCCAGATTGAGGCTGAGTGGTGGCATACCTGGTTGAGTGCAAATATTACAGTGGAGAAGAACCAGGTTCAAGCCCATGGCCCTCACCTGTAGGGGGGAAGCTTCACAAGTGATGAAACTGTGCTGCAGGTCTTTGTCTCTCCTTCCCTTCCTCCCTCTCTATATTTCTATTCTCTCTCAATTTCTGTCTCTATCCTAAATAAATAAATGAAATATCTTAGAAAGAAAGAAAGAAAGAAGTCCCCAGACTAACAACTCGAATCCAGAAATACGTAAGAGTAACACACATGACCAGCCATTGGTAGTATTTATCTAAGGAGGGTAGGTTGGCAGATTATTTGAAAATTGAGAAAATGGCTACAACAGCAGAGCTGAGTAGTTAGAAGAGAGACCATAAGTTCCACAAACAAACTGTTTGCTTGCTACCCCTCGCTGATCCCCCAAGTTAAACCACAGTATGTCCTACAGTGTCCACTTTTCACACTAGGATGTTCGCTGTCTCTTTTGACTCCTGAGAAGCCCGTCCACCCTGAAACTCCTGGGCAGAACCAAATGTAGTCATTCTGTTAATACAGCTCCATCCCAAGCAACCCATCCCAGACACTGAACACACAAACAAAAGTCTCCCAGGTGATTCACCCCACCCCCCCAACTATTCACATCATCCCCAGGCATTTCAGTCTCTTGGCTGATGCCCCAGTCATCATAGAGCTGAGACAAGCCAACCCAATTGTGTCCTTGGTGAATTCCTGATCCAGCTAGAATAAAATACCAGGAGTTGTTGGGTTTTTTTTTTTTTTTTTTTGGAATGAGGCTAGAGCCTCACACATGCATGATTTCACTGCTTTCAGGCAGACTTTTCCCATTTAGAGACAGACAGAGAGGGATACTATAGCCCCAGTACTTACTCTGGTGCTGTGATACTCCCATGTGGACAAGGATTTGGACCAAGACTGTGTGCATGACAAGACAGAAGTCCTGCCCAGTGAGCTGTCTCTTGGCAACAATAGTAGTTATTTTATGCCACTGAGTTTGGGGTGGTTTTCTGCAGAGCCAATACATGACCAAAATAGGAAATACCCACATTAAGAAGAAAAGGATGAGTGTAGGGCAGGGGTAGATAACATAATGGTTATGCAAAGAGACTCTCATGCCTGAGACTCCGAAGTCTCAGGTTCAATCCCCCACACCACAATAAGTCAGAGCTGTGCAGTGCTCTGGTATTTGCCTCTGTGTCTTTCTCTTTCTGCATCTCTCTCAAAAATAAAGTAAATAAAATACAAAAAAAAATTAAAACAAGAAAAGGGTGAGGGTAGGGAAGATAGGATAATGGTTATACAAAGACTCTAATGATACCTGAGGCTCTGAACCCAGGTTCAGTCCCTTGCACCACCATAAGCCAGAGTTGAGCAGTGTTGGTAAAAAGAAGAAGAAGAAAAAAAAAAAAAAAAAAAAAGAATGGCTAGCCAGGAAGGTAAGATAATGGTTCTGCAAATGGCTTTTTGTACCTGAGTCTCCAAGTTCCCTGGTTCAGACCCAGCACCACCATTACCCAGAACTGAGTGGTGCTCTAGTGAAAGGAAGGAGTTGAGGAGACAGCATAATGATTCTGCAAAAGACTTTTATGGCCAAGGCTCTAAGGTCCCAAGTTCAGTTCCCAGCACCACCATAAGCCAGAGCTGATCGGTACTCTAGTCTTTCAGTATTTTTCACTCTATATCTCTCTTTCATTAAATAAATATTGAGATAAATAGATAGATAGACAGAAAGACAGACAGACAGACAGGCAGGCAGGCAGACAGATTAGATAGAATGGGTAGAGAGAGGGAGGTAACCTAGGAAAGAAGTAAGGAAGAGAAGGAATATTTCTATTTTCTTTTGAAAAGGAGGAATAATTAGGAATCTGGCTTTAAAGCAAGCATGCGTGCACACACCACACATGCACATACATACACACACTCAAAAAAAAAATCATGTAAATCTCTTTAAAGATTTCCCAGAGGCTGGAGCGTGGTACACCCAGTTAAGTGCACATAGTACAAAGCAAAAAGACCCACGCAAGAATCTGGGTTCGAGCCCCTGGCTCCCCACCTGCAGTTGCGGGGGGGTGTCACTTCACAAGTAGGGAAGCAGATCTGCAGTTCTCTCTCTTTCTCTCTCTCTAACTCCCCTTCCTCTCTCAATTTCTCTCTGTCTTATCCAAAATAAAATAAAATAAAATGGCCATCAGGAGCAGTGGATTCATAATGCAAGCACCAAGCCCCAGAGATTACCCTGGCGGCAAAAAAAAAAAAAAAAAAAAAAACCTCTTAAGAGAATAAACTTTCCACAAATTCCAACACATAATTTCAAAAATATTCAAAGCTCTAGAGGGCTGCCACTATGAGTCATCATGACGCAGTTTGGGTAGAACTGGCGAAGATTGCCTTTTATTTTTATGAAAAAGGATGTGTTTATTTCAGAAACACACAGAACTTGAATGTGCCCAATTTGAGAATAATGGTATTCACCCTACTAAGAGAATACAGTAGCAAACTTATGAAAATCTCAAAATGATTTTAAAAGGCTTAATCTAATATTTATACATGATAAGGAAAAAAAACTCCTAGAAAGCTGCAAATAGAAATGGGGTCCTGGGAGTCGGGCAGTAGTGCAGTGGGTTAAGCGCATGTGGCACAAAGCGCAAGGACCAACGTAAGGATCCCAGTTCGAGCCTCCGGCTCCCCACCTGCAGGGGCGTCGCTTCACAGGCAGTGAAGCAGGTCTGTCTTTCTCTCCCCCTCTCTTTCTTCCCCTCCTCTCTCCATTTCTCCCTGTTCTATCTAAACCATCAATGTGGTAGAATCATGCAGGTACAAAGCCCCAGTGAAGCCTTAATGGCTAGGAAAAAAGAGAAAGAAAGAAAGGAAGGAAGGGGGGAGGGAGAGAGATATTAAATAACTGGTTTGGGAGCTGGTGCAGTAGCTAAAGTATTAAACTTAGAAGTGCGAGATCCTGAGTCCAGTCCTCAGCATTACATGAGCCACAATGATGCTCTTGTTCTCTCTTTCTCACCTTCTCTCTCTAGTTTTCATAGGCAAGTAAAAAAGCAATAACTAAATAAAGTTACCAGCCATTACTGAGGTTTTAAGCTGCTTTCACGTTGAAATAATTAAAGTGACATCTGGAATAACGACTATCATATAATGCTCAGATAGCTCTCTCACACACTTTTTTTCTTTTTGGAGAATATAAAAATTATAAACAACTGTAGTAGAAAAACTTCAAGGCATTCTTCTGGGAGACTGAGATTTAGGGGCCAGCATATCTTAGGAGATGATCTGCTCCAAGACTTGGAGGCAGGTCCACCACCCCCCTGGAAGAACACAGCGCTCACCCCCCAGATAAAGTGACAGGGCAGTCATGTTCAGTAGCCATTCTTCATAATACTTCAAAACCTAAAGGTACCAAAAAAGGGACCAAGTAGTGGTGCACCTGGTTAAGTACACATTACAGGGCGCAAGGACCCAGGTTCAAGCCCCTGGGGAAAAAAATTCACAAGTGGCAAAAACAGGGCTGCAGGTGTCTTCCTGTCTCTCTCCCTCTGTATCTCCCCCTCCCTTCTCAGTTTCTCTCTGTCTCTATCCAATAATAAATAAAAAATATATATTTTCAAAAATAAGTAAATAAAGGTACCCCCCAAAATCCATCTCTATATCTAGTAGGGGAGTATTTGCCAGGGTTATCTGATTGTGAACTCAAATATTGTATAAGCATTTAAGACACAGCTTCAAATACATCAGGTTTGCTTTTCCTTCTGGTCAAAGCTGCAGCAGGCCTTTTTTTTTTTTTTTTCTTTTAACCAGAACACTACTCAGCTCTGGCTTATGCTGGTGTGAGGGATTGAACCTGGGACTTCAGGGCCTCAGGCATGAGAGTCTGTCTACATAAGCATTATGCTATCTACCCCTGCCCAACCAGTCCCTTTTCAAAGCCACCTTAACTCCATTTTTTTCAACAGTCTAAGTCACACACAAAGAGGTGCTTTGGGACTTTTTTTTTTCCCTCCAGTCACTGGGGCTCAGTGCCAGCAATAGGAATCCACCACTTCTGGCGACCTTTTATTCCCCCATAGGACAAAGAGAAATTGAGAGGGGAGAGGGAGATAAAGGGAGAGAAAGATACACACCTGCAGACCTGCTTCACCACTAATGAAGCAGTCCTGCTGCAGGTGGGGAGCCAGGGCTTGAACTGAGGTCCTTCTGTGTATCTTTGTGCATAATACTACGTGCGCCACCGCCCGGCCCCAGTAGGTTTTTTTTGTATTGTTTGTTGTTGCTATTTTGTTTTGATCAGAGCACAGCTCAGCTTGGGTTTATGGTGGTGCCAGGGATTGAACCTTGGACCTCAAAGCCTCAGACATGAAATGTAAGTGTTGCGTAGTCATTATGCTTTCTTCCTACCCCATTTTTTTTTTGGCTTTTTTTTTCCCCCCACCAGGGTTATTACATAGATTTGGTGCCTGCACTACAAAATCTGCCATCCTGGTGGCTATTTTTCTTTCTCTCTCTCTCTATTTTATTTGATAGGACAGAGAAATAGGAGAGGGGAAGACAGAGAGGGAGAGAGCAAGATAGACATCTGCAGACATGTTTCACCACTTGTGAAGTGTCCCCACTGCAGGTGGGGAGCAAGGACTCTGAACCGGATCCTTGAGCATAGGGCTCTGTGCGTGTAACTTCATGCGCCACCCCCACCCCCCGGATTTCTTTAAATTTGTCCATTTGGAGTTGCTCAACTTCTTGAATCTATATATTTATATCTTTTGCCAATATTTTAAAATTTTTAGCTACTGTTTGTTTTTTCAAACATTATTTCAGCTCCACCTTCTTGTTCCTCTCCATCTGGAACCACCACGATCCAAATATTGCTTATTGTTGTTATAAACGTAGATGTATTTGAAGCTCTGTTCCTTTTTTTTTCACTCTATTCGCTTTGCTGTTTCTATTGAGTAATTTCTATTCTGTCTCTCAATTTTTCTCATTCTTTTCTGTATCCTCTATATTTTACTATTGAGTCTAGGAATTTATATTGAATTTTCGGTTATTGCAATTTTTAGTTCTAAATATTCCCTGGATGTGGGGTGGAGAGATAGTACAATGGTTATGCAAAAAGACTTCCATGTTTGAGGCTCTAAAATCCTAAATTCATTCCCCAGCACCACCATCAACCAGGACTGAGATTATTAAAATAAATTTTTTAAAAATAGAACTTTCCATTCAGTTCTTCCTTGTATCTTGCATTTCTTTTTTCTTTTTCTTTCTTTTTTTCCTACCAGCTCACTGTTCAGCTCTGGCTTATGGTGATGCGGGGGGATTGAACCTGGGACTTTGGAGCTTCAGGCTTGAGTCTCTTTGCATAACCATTATGCTATCTACCCTCCACCCGTATCTGGCCACTTCTTCACTGAGAATTTTATTGCTTTCAAGTATGCTTGTAAGATTTTTTTTTTTAATGATACTGCTTTAAAATCCTTGTCAACTGTGCCCTCACTGTAAACTAATAACGGTAGGGACTGCCTCACTCTCCAAAGGGAGGCTGGGTCATCCTACTATGCCGATCAAGGAAGACTGGTCCTGAAATGAGTGCAGTTTAGAATATTCCCAGCTGTGACCATGGATTGTGAGTTCAGTCTCACAGGGATTCGGAGGTTGTACAGGCTCCGGTGTGGTGCTAAATATGAATAGATAGATACAGGCCCTCTCAGGACCTTGCCCTCACTATAGAACAGCTATGGTAGGGACTTCCCCAGTCTCTGAAGGGAGACTGAAGTGTCCTGCCCTGCCACTTGAGGAAGACTGGTCCTGAAATGAGTGCAGCCTGTACTGTTCCCAGCTGTGACCATGAACTGCAAGCTCAGACCAATAGGGATTTAGAGGTTACACAGGCTCTAATGCTAAATATAAATAAATGTGGGTGGGCCCTAGTGGATTGAGGTAGTTAATTCTATCCACAGAATATTTTCAAGAACAGGAGCTACTCTCTGCCCTAATCCAAGTTTCTAGCCCTATTATCTACTCTGACACCATTTTCTCACACAATGTTTTTATCCAACTTCATGCTAGCTATCAAACTCAAACAAAAGCTACCATAGTCATGAGACCCTAGAAACATGCCTAAAATGGACTTCGGAGCTTTCTTCCAACTGTTCCAACTGTTCCCTAATCTCATCTGCTCTATTGCTACCTTTTGGTTCCTGTTCAGTAACCATTTTGTCTCACTTTATGTCCTGCCACCCTCCAGACACCAAGTTGCAGATGCTACCATGATTCCACCCTGACTTCTCTGGGCAGACAACCTCATCAATGTGTCCTGGAGTCTCACCTCTCAAGAGCTGTATCCCACTAGGGAAAGATAGAAAAAGGCTGGGGGGAGGGTGGGTATTGGGCGGTAACGCAGCGGGTTAAGCGCACGTGGTGCAAAGCACAAGGACTGGCATAAGGATCCCAGTTCGAGCCTTCACAACAACAACATCAACAACAATAATAGTCACAACAAAGCTACAACAACAAGGGCAACGAAAGGGGGGAAAAGTGGCCTCCAGGAGCAGTGGATTCATGGCATAGGCACTGAGCCCCAGCAATAACCCTGGAGGCAAAAGAGAAGAAAAGAAAAAGGCTGGGGGTATGGATCCACCTGCCAACACCTAAATCCAGTGGAGAAGCAATTACAGAAGCCAGAACTCCTACCTTCTACACCCCAAAAACAACTTTGATTCATACTCCCAGTGGGGGAGAAGTGATAGGAGGAAGAGGATAAAAGGGCTCTGAACTTCAGCTCCACCAGGACCCAGAGAGAGAGAGGACAAAAAGGGGAGAGATAATTGGATGTAGTAATAGGGTTATGTGTGGCTTGGAGGGGAAGAGGGGATTGAACCTGGAAGTAAAAGGGGGCAAGTATGTACACATGTAGACAGATAGTTGTAGAGATGACAGTTAACCCATGTCTGCAACTTTGGGAGAACCACGGTGGTTTGCAATGGAGGGACTTGGGATTCAGAACTCTGGTGGTGGGAATGGTGTGGAACTATACCCCTGTTGACATGTAATTTTGCAAGTCAATATTGACTCGCTAATATAAAAAAAAAAAGACAAACTGGGAGGGGAGTCGGGTGGTAGCGCAGCTGGTTAAGCGGCCCGTGGCGTGAAGTGCAAGGACCAGCATAAGGATCCCGGTTCAAGCCCCTGGCTCCCCACCTGCAGGGGAGTCGCTTCACAGGTGGTGAAGCAGGTCTACAGGTGTCTCTCTTTCTCTCCTCCTCTCTGTCTTCCCCTCGTCTCTCCATTTCTCTGTCCTATCCAACAACAACGACATCAATAATAACGACAACAATAAAACAAGGGCAACAAAAGGGAATAAATAAATAAATATTTTAAAAGAAAAAAGACAAACTGGGGAGTCGAGCGATAGTGCAGCGGGTTAAGCGCACGTAGGGCGAAGCACAAGGACGGGGGTAAGGATCCCGGTTCGAGCCCCCGGCTCCCCACCTGCAGGGGATTCGCTTCACAAGCGGTGAATCAGGTCTGCAGATGTTTATCTTTCTCCCACTCTGTCTTCCTCTCCTCTCTCTGTTTCTCTCTGTCCTATCCAACAACCACGACATCAATAAAAACAATAATAACCAGAACAATAAAACAAGGGCAACAAAAGGGAATAAGTAAATAAATAAATATAAAAAAGGCAAATTAAAAAAATAAATAATTGGTAAAATAACCTAAAAAAAGTAGCTATGGGCCCCGTGTTAGATCATTGTGGTATATGGGTAATTGCATTTATATATTTTCTTCAAATTTGGGAGCAACTCTCTGCCCTAATCCTGCTGCTTAGTTCTTTGTCAACTCTGACACCATCTTTACAGACAACATTCCTAGTCCACCCCCACTTTAGCTATCAAGCTTAAGCAAAGGTTACTAAGACATGGGCTCCTAGAAACATGTCTGAAATAGGCTTCCTAGCTTCCTTCCATCCTACTTTTATCTGATCTAGTCTTACTTTTTGGTTCCTTTTTATCAAACATTTTTTCCTGTTTTATATCTTTTTTTTAAACATTTATTTATTTTCTCTTTTGTTGCCTTTGTATCTTTATTGTTGTTGTAGTTGTTATCGTTCTTGTCATTGATGTCGTCGTTGTTGGATAGGACAGAGAGAAATGGAGAGAGGAGGGGAAGACAGAGAAGGGGAGAGAAAGATAGACACCTGCAGACCTGCTTCACCGCCTGGGAAGCGACTCCCCTGCAGGTGGGGAGCCGGGGGCTCCAACCGGGATCCTTATGCCGGTCCTTGTGCTTTGCGCCACCTGCGTTTAACCCGCTGCGCTACCCCCCGACTCCCCGTTTTATATCTTAATGCCTTTTAGCCACCAAATTGCAGATGCTACTATAATTCCATCATGACTTCCCAGTGCAGATGACCTCATCAGTGTGTCTCGGAACCTCACTGATCAGGAAAAGATAGAAGCAGACTTAGGGTATGGATTGACCTGCCAACGGCCATGTCCAGCAGAGAAGCAATTACAGAAGCCAAAACTCCCACCTTCTACACCCCAAAAAGAAATTTGGTCTATACTTCTAAATTGAATGGTAGGGGAAGATAACCAGAGGGCTTTTATTTATTTATTTATTTATTTTTAATATTTATTTTATGTATTTCCTTTTGTTGCCCTTGTTGTTTTATTGTTGTAGCTATTATTGTTGTTGTCGTCGTTGTTGGATAGGACAGAGAGAAATGGAGAGAGGAGGGGAAGACAGAGAGGAGGAGAGAAAGATAGATACCTGCAGACCTGCTTCACCGCCTGTGAAGGGACTCCCCTGCAGGTGGGGAGCCGGGGTTTGAACCGGTATCCTTATGCTAGTCCTTGTGCTTTGCGCCACCTGCGCTTAACCCGCTGCGCTACAGCCCAATTCCCAGCCGGGGTTCAAACCGGGATCCTTATGCCGGTCCTTGTGCTTTGCGCCACCTGCGCTTAACCCTCTGCGCTATAGCCGGACTCCCAACCAGAGGGCTTTGTACCCCAATTCCACTGGGACCTGAAGCATTTGTCACCAGGAATCTTTTTTTTTCTGTTGCTTTATTTTATTTATAAAATGGAAACACTGACAAAACCATAGGATAAGAGGGGTACAACTCCACACAATTCTCACCACCAGAACTCCGCATTCCATCCTCTCTCTTGATAGCTTTCCTATTCTTTAACCCTCTGGGAGTATGGACCCAAGGTCATTGTGGGATGCAGAAGGTGGAAGGTCTGGCTTCTGTAACTGCTTTCCCACTGAACATGGACGTTGACAGGTAGGTCCATACTCCCAGCCTGCCTCTCTCTTTCCCCAGTGGGGTAGGGCTCTGGGGAATTGGAGCTCCAGGACACATTGGTGGGGGTTGTCTGTCCAGGGAAGTCTGGTTGGCATCTGGAACCTGCTGGCTGAAAAGAGAGTTAACATATAAAGCTAAACAAATTGTTGACTAATCACGAACCTAAAGGCTCGATTACTGCAGATGAAGAGTTGGGGGTGGGTCTCCATATGTAGATAGCTAGTAGGCATATTTTAGTTATATTCCAAAGGGCCTATGGCTATTATAGTTTTTTTTTTTTCTTTCCCAGAGCCTGACATCTGATATGCAGGTGGATCCAAGTTATTGTCTGGGGAGATGATGTCATAGTTGGAAAAAGGACCAGAAAGCTGGATCAGGGAAGAGAGTACCTCCCAAATATGTTGGGGCAGTTTGGAACATTCTACTCATGACCACAGAATGTGAGCTCAGATCTACAGGGATGCAAAGGTCACATAGGCTTCTAAGCTGAAACTGGGCCCCAGATCACATCAAATTGATGGGGTTTATAGTCAACAGTATTTATACACCTTTCCCTTATTTAGGGATCTTGTTTTTATACCATCACTGAAAGGGAAGCAAATCTGGAAAACACCAGAGGAAGCCAGACACTGTTTCTCTTAACTGAGAGAGAAGAGGAAAAAAGGAAAGATGTTCGGAAGTAGTAATAGGTATAGGTATAACTTAGAAAGGAAGTGAAGGCGGGACCATGGAAAAATTGGGCATAAAAATATAGATTGAGAGAGTCGGGCAGTAGTGCAGTGGGTTACACGCACATGGCACGAAGCGCAAGGACCAGTGTAAGGATCCCGGTTCAAGCCCCCGGCTCCCCACCTGCAGGGGAGTCGCTTCACAGGCGGTGAAGCAGGTCTGCAGGTGTCTATCGTTCTCTCTCCTCTCTGTCTTCCCTCCTCTCTCCATTTCTCTCTGTCCTGTCCAACAACGACAACATCAATAACAACAACAGTAATAACTACAACAACAGTAAAAAACAACAAGGGCAACAAAAGGGAAAATAAATTTTAAAAAATTAAAATATATAGGTTGATAGATACATACATAGTTGTCTGGGAGGTGGCACAGTGGATGAAGCATTTGATAATCAAGCATGAGGTCCTGAGTTCGGTTCTGGCAGCACATGTACCAGAGTGAAGTAAGATTCTTTCTCTCTCCTATCATTCTTCATGAATGAATAAATAATTTTTTTTAAAAAAAAGACATAGATATAGGTAGTTATAGCATCAGCCTGTATCTGTGACTTCTTGTGAGAGCTACTATAGTTTCCAGTGAAGTGGGGACACAGAACTCTGGTGGTGGGGAAAGCAGAGTCTCTTCAACAAATGGTGTTGGAAACAATGGGTTGAAACATGCAGAAGAATGAAACTGAATCACTGTATTTCACCAAATACAAAATTAAATTCCAAGTGGATCAAGGACTTGGATGTTAGACCAGAAACTATCAGATACTTAGAGGAAAATATTGGCAGAACTCTTTTCCGCATAAATTTTAAAGACATCTTCAATGAAACGAATCCAATTACAAAGAAGACTAAGGCAAGTATAAACCTATGGGACTACATCAAATTAAAAAGCTTCTTCACAGCAAAAGAAACCACTACCCAAACTGAGAGACCCCTCACAGAATGGGAGAAGATCTTTACATGCCATACATCAGATAAGAGTTTAATAAGCAATATATATAAAGAGCTTGCCAGACTCAACAAGACAACAAATAATCCCATCCAAAAATGGGGGGAGGACTTGGACAGAATATTCACCACAGAAGAGATCCAAAAGGCTGAGAAACACATGAAAAAATGCTCCAAGTCTCTGATTGTCAGAGAAATGCAAATAAAGAGATATCACTTCACTCCTGTGAGAATGTCATACATCAGAAAAGGTAATAGCAGCAAATGCTGGAGAGGGTGTGGGGTCAAAGGAACCCTCCTACACTGCTGGTGGGAATGTCAATTGGTCCAGCCTCTGTGGAGAACAGTCTGGAGAACTCAGAAGGCTAGACATGGACCTACCCTATGACCCTGCAATTCTTCTCCTGGGGATATATCCTAAGGAACCCAACACATCCATCCAAAAAGATCTGTGTACACATATGTTCTTGGCAGCACAATTTGTAATAGCCAAACCTGGAAGCAACCCAGGTGTCCAACGACAGATGAGTGGCTGAGCAAGTTGTGGTATATATACACAATGGAATACTACTCAGCTGTAAAAAATGGTGACTTCACCGTTTTCAGCCAATCTTGGATGGACCTTGAAAAATTCATGTTATGTGAAGTAAGTCAGAAACAGAAGGATGAATATGGGATGATCTCACTCTCAGGCAGTAGTTGAAAAACAAGATCAGAAATGAAAACACAAGTAGAACCTGAACTGGAATTGGCATATTGCACCCAAGTAAAAGACTCTGGGGTGGGTGGGTGGGGAGAATACAGGTCCATGAAGGATGATAAATGACATAGTGGGGGGTTGTATTGTTAAATGGGAAACTGGGGAATGTTATGCATGAACAAACTATTGTATTTACTGTTGAATGTAAAACATTAATTCCCCATTCCCCAATAAAGAAATAAATTAAAAAAAAAAAAAGAACTCTGGTGGTGGGAACTATATGGAATTTTGCCCCTATTCTCTTATAATTTTGTAAATCAATATTAAATCACTAATTAAAAATATCAAAAAAGTAAAAAAAATCCTTAGCAGATAATGCTAACAATTTTGTCATTGTGGCCGCCTTTTTTTTTTTCATTCAATTTGGAATATTACCAATTCTTTGTCTGAGTGATTTCTTTTTTCTGCCAAGATTTTTGATGGAGCTTTGCATCTGCTCCATTCCACCATTCTGGTGCTCCTAGTGGACTCTCACACACACACACACACACACACACACACACACACACACACACACACACACACTTTCTCTCTCTCTCTCTCTTAGATAGAGGGTGAGAGACAGGGAGAGAATCAGAGAGAAGGAGAGACACCACAGCACTGCCCCACCACTCATGAAACTTCTCTGCATGGTACTCCCATGACTTGAACCTGAGTCTTCACACATGGTAAAGTGTGCACTTTACTGAGTGCACTATCTCCCGGCCACCTGACATATGATTTTTAAAAATTGAAACCAGGACATCTAGAGCATTAATCTTATTTAACGCTTGGGTTGTGGCAGACCTCTTCTGACACTGCTTAAGCAGGAGAAGCAGAGATGTTCTCTCACCACTGCCAAATGGGGGTGAAAGTCCAGGCTCTCCACACAGGGCCTTTGTTGACATATGTGTGGGCGTGCACTCCCAGATGCCTCCAGGCAGGGAGGGAATTCAGGCTCCCCAGTAGGCTCCCATTGGTAGCACCCTAGCTAGGAAGGTTAAAGGGCTTCATTATTGCCTTCAGTGACGCTGCAGCACACTTCTCCTCCATAGGAAGTCTGGGGAAAAGTGCCCTTCCTTAAAGCAGTAGCCCTGAAGGTTGCCTTTTGATATTTAGCCACAAATAGGAAATTATTACTGCACTGCATGCTTAATGGGCTTTTCCTATTTTAGTACATATATGTGTGAATAGAGAATACTCTTAGAAAAGGAATGGTCGTGACACACTATTTTTTTTTCAAGTATTTTATTTACTTTATTTTTGAGAGAGAGATAGACACAGAGGCAAACACCAGAGCACCACACAGCTCTGGCTTATTGTGGTGTGGGGGATTGAACCTGGGACTTCGGAGACTCAGGCATGAGAGTCTCTTTGCATAACCATTATACTATCTACCCCCGCCCTGTGACGCACTATTAATCACAAATAAAAAAGAGAAGAAAAAAAAAAAAGAAGAAAGAAAGAAAGAAAGGAAATGGTTAGGCTGGTAACATAGCTCACTTTTAAGGTGTGCTGCTTTGTTATGTGCACCGCCCAGGTTCGAGCCCAGCTCCCCCCACCACCACCACCACTTCATTAAAGGGAGGTTTGGTGCTGTGGTGTCTTTCATTCTTTCTCTAAAAAAGGAAAATAAGGGCGGTGGGTAGATAGCATAATGGTTATGTTAATAGACTCTCATGCCTGAGGCTCCAAAGTCCCAGGTTCAATCTCCCACACCACTATAAGCCATAGCTCTGGTAATTAAAAAAAGAAAAGAGAAGTAAGTGTATTTAAAACAAACAAAAACCTTGGGAAAGTGGCTTAACAGTAAAGCAGTACTCTGTCTGGCCTTTTGATTTCTTCTCTGTCATTGCTGGGGCTTCACCACTCCAGGCTTAGTTTTTTCGAAAAGAAAGGCAGAGAGAGAGAGACAAACAACAGCACCAAATCGTCCTCCAGTGAGGTGGGAGGCTGAAAACATGTGCATGACAAAGCAGGTACATTATCCATACTTTTTTTTTTTTTTTTTAGAACTGGGGAGACAGTATAATGGTTGTACGCAAATGACTTTCATGCCTGAGCTCCCAGGTTCAATCCCCAGCACTGCCAAAAGCCAGAGCTGAGCAGTGCTCTGGTTTAAAAAATAAATTATATAATATTAAGAAGTAATATATATTGACTCGGGGCCTCATGCTTACTATTTCAACACTTTACCACCTCCAGGGCCTGAGTATTGATTTTTGCTGTGACTAATAAAGTCTTAGAAAGTAAGCAGATTTTCAACTATGGAATCCATGAATATTGAACATCAGTTATTTAAAAAAAATTCTTTTTATTGCAATGCCAGATTCAAAGCTAGGGCCTCACTCTTGTACCACTGAGCCACCTTCCAGGTCCAATAAGATAGATTTTTTTAAAAAAAGATTTATTTGGGGGGGGTGCAGGCAGTAGTACGCCCAGTTAAGCGCACATATTACCAAATGCAAGGACCCAAGTTCGAGCCCCCACTCCCCACCTGAAGGGAGTTCACTTTGTGAACAATGAAGCAGGTATGCAGGTGTCTTTCTCTTCCTCTCTCTATCTCCCTGTCTTCTCTCAATTTCTCTGTCCTATCGAATAAAAGTTGGAAAGAAAAAAAAAAAAAAGCCACCCGGAGCAGTGAATTCATAGTACTGGTACAGAGCCCCAGTGACAACACTGGTGACCAAAAAAAGAAAAGAAAATTGATTAATGAGATGGACGAGGACGAGAGGACAGAATGCTGTCCAGCTGTGATACAGTGGTGCCAGGAATCAAATCTGGGTCTCCAGGCTTACATGTTGCTATGCTGTGGTGTGCTGAGCTTAGCTCCCCTGTCCAATTTAATTCATATATATGAATTCCCCTATCCAATTTAATTATATGAATTAGATTGGACAGGGGAGCCTCATATAACGAAATATATATGCATATATATTTCTTTTTAAAGTTTTTTATTATCTTCATTTATTGGATAGAGACAGCCAGAAATTAACAGGGAAGGGGGAGATAGAGAGGGAGAGAGACAGAGACACACCTGTAGCCCTGCTTCAACACTCATAAAGCTTTCCCCCTGCAGGTGGGGACTGGGAGCTCGAACCCGTGTCCTCACACATTGTAACATGTGCTCTCATCCAGGTGCGCCACCACCCGGCCCCCTTTGCTTAGTTTTTTATGAGAGAGACTAAAGTACCATTCCACCTTCCACGGAGTTCCACTTGGGTTATCTTTGTGGTTCTCACATGATACTGGGGACGGAACCCAGGGCCTCACATGTCAGTCCCATGTTATACCTCTGAGTCACCTCCCTGGCCCCATTAAAACAAACAAACTTGAGTGGCTGAGGAGGTAACACAACAGTAGAGCACAGGACCCACAAACCTGAGGCCCCAGAGTTCAGTCACCCGTACCACATGTGACATAGTGATGCTCTGGTTCTCTCTCATTTACAAATGTTCTGTTTTAATCGGAAAACGTACAACCTTTGTCCTCCTACTGTCAAGATTATGTAAGGCAACACAGTTCTGCTATTGTAGGTCGAGGGAAAGCCATACACAAACACATCCACAACTCTGCACACGTTTAAAATGTATGATTTGTAAAGTTATATACATCATACACAGCTAGGGTGTATATTATTGTTTCTGAGTCTTGAGAGTTCTTTGTATCCCTGAGACACAAATCCCTTATGAAATATGTGCTTTGTCATTAAAAGAAATCAAATAAAACGGCCATGTGACCCAACAATTGTACTTCCTGGTATGGATGCAAACGCACTGAAAGCCAGCATTGGAAGAGTTTTGCACCTGTGTTCCCTGTCTCTCCTCCTGACCTTTACGCCAGCGTTGCCACGCACTTAGCTTTTATACATGCTGTAAACCTTGTAATACCGTGTGATGACTTCCGATTAGGCAGTCCACTTTCTCTTAGAGAGCTTTACAAAATAAGAAAAGACCTTCCCCAGGCTTAGTGCTGGAGTTCACTCTCTCTGATCTGCATTCCTTGGCATGGAGTCCCTCTCTCCTGAGACCCTAAGTAGTGCCTTGCCAGGCTCTTGTCCTGCAGGTGTGCAGGGGATGTGTTTTTTTCAGCTCTTGTTATTTCTCTTTCTTTCTCTCAAAATAAATAAATCATTTTTTAATATTGAATACATATATATATATATTTCCCAGAATACTGCTCAGCTCTGGCTTACAGTGGTGCTGGCAATTGAATGTGGGAGCCTCAAAGTCTCAGGCATGAAAGTCGTTTGCATAACCATTATGCTGTCTCCCCAGCCATAAAAAAAAAAATTATGGATAGTATGCCCGCTTTGTTATGGGCATGAGACCAGTCCCCACCTCACTGGAGGAGACTTTGGGGGCCTGCACCATCCCCCCTGCCTGCTCCCCATGGATTCTTCCCCTTTTATCCAGCTAGAGGGTGAGAGACAGAGCAAGAGAGATGCCACAGCACTACTCCATAGCTAGTAAAGCTTCCTTTTTGCAGGAACTCCAACCAGGCTCCTTGTACATTAGGTAAAGTGTGAGGACAGGGGTAGATATCATAATGGTTATGCCAAGAGACTCTCATGCCTGAGGCTTCAAGGTCCCAGGTTCAATTCCCCACACCACCATAAGCTAGAGCTGATCAGTGCTCTGGAAAAAAAAAAAAAAAAAAAAAACTCCTGGCAGTCATTAGGTAAAGTGTGCGCTCCAGCAGTTGAGCTATCTCTTGGCCCTGTCCATTTTTATTTTCTTTTGCCATTATTTCTTCAAATATTTTTTCCTGTCCCTTTTCCTTCTCCAGAACTCTAGTTGCCTAATACTGGACGACCTGAAGTTGTCAAACATCTCACTGATCCTCTTTTTAAATTTTTTAATTGTCTTTATTTATTTGATAGAGACAGCCAAAAATTGAGAGGGAAGGAAGTTACAGAAAAGGAGAAAGAGAGAGACACCTGCAGCACTGCTTCACACCTGCAAAGCTCTCCCCCTGCAGGTGGGCAAGGGGCCCAATCAGGTGCTACATCACCCGGCCCCTTCTTCTTCTACTTCTTCCCTTCCTCCCTCTCCTCCTCCTCCTTTGCCTCCTTTGCCTCCTTCTCCTCCCCCACCCCTCCCCCTCCTCCTTTTTCTTCTCCTTTTTTTAAATTTGCCTCCAGGGTTATCGCTGGGGCTCAGTGCCAGCACTATGAATCCACAGCTCCTGGTGGACTTTAATTTTTCCATTGGATAAGACAGAGAAATTGAAGGAGGAGGGGAAGATATATAGAAAGATAGACACCTGCAGATCTGCTTCGCTACTTGTGAAGTGACCTTTCTGCAGGTGGGGAGCAGGGGCTGGAACCAGGATCCTTGCGTGGGTCCTTGCGCTTCATACTATGTGTGCTTAATCCGGTGTGCCACTGCTCGACCCCCTTTTATTATTACTTTTAGAATCTTTATTTACTTATTGAATAGAGATATCCAGATATCAAGAAGAAAGAAGGAGATAGGAAGAGAAACAGAGAGACACCTGCAGCACTGCTTCACCATTTTCAAAGCTTTCCCCCTGCAAGTGAGGACCAGGGGCTCAACCTGGGTCCTTTGTAACTTCCGTGCTCAACCAGATGCACCACCACCTAGCCCCTTGATGCTTTTTTTTTTTTTAAGTAAGTGTGTATGTATTGTTTTGTTATGCTTTGTTTTGTCATAGCTGAGACTTTACCACTCAGTGCCAACTTTTTCAAATAGAAAGAGGGGGGAGTCGGGCTGTAGCGCAGCGGGTTAAGCGCTGGTGGCGCAAAGCACAAGGACCGGCATAAGGATCCCGGTTCAAACCCCGGCTCCACACCTGCGGGGAGTCGCTTCACAGGCGGTGAAGCAGGTCTGCAGGTGTCTATCTTTCTCTCCCCTCTCTCTCTGTCTTCCCCTCCTCTCTCCATTTCTCTCTGTCCTATCCAACAACGACAACAACAATAATAACTACAACAAGAAAAAAAACAACAAGGGCAACAAAAGTAAATAAAATAAATATTAAAAAAAAATTCAAATAGAGGGAGGGAGGGAGAGAGGGAGAGAGTGAAAGACACCACAGCATGGAAGCTTCCTCCAGTGCGGTGAGGATCAGGCTTGAACTTGAGTTGAGTATGACAAAGCAGGCACATCATTCAAGTGGACTATGTTGATGGCCCATTTATTTTTTAATCTATATTTTATTTATTTCATAGTCAATGGAGAGAGAGAAAGAGAGAGAGAGAAGGTAGAACAGGACCACTCTGGTATGTGTAGTGCCAGGAATCGAACCAGGAACTGCAGGGATGCAAGTCCTGTACTCTACCAACTAAGCTATTCCCCAGCCCTTCTTTACTTTTTTTTTTAAAGTCATTTTTCACTGAGTTTAATTGTGGATAGTTCCCTTTACTGTCCCATTAAATTCACTAACTGTTTCTTCTCCAAAATCATCAATGGCACCTACAAAAAAGCCTGCCACAGACATAATAGTTAATATAGTAAAAATATTGCTTATATTTTCCTTTAAAACAGGAACAACAGGCTTGGGAGGTGGCATAGTGGATAAAATGTTGGACTCTCAAGCATGAGATCCCAAGTTTGATCCCCCTACAGTGCATGTAGATGCCTGTTTCTCTTTCTCTCTCTTATCTCTCTCAGTAATAAATAAATAAGCTCTTTTAAAAAGGGGGAGAGGGAGTCGGGCGGTAGCACAGCAGGTTAAGTGCACGTGGCACAAAGCGCAAGGACTGGCATTAGGATCCCGGTTCGAGCTCCCAGCTCGAGCTCCCGGCTCCCCACCTGCAAGGGAGTTGCTTCACAGACGGTGAAGCAGGTCTGCAGGTGTCTATCTTTCTCTCCTCTCTGTCTTCCCCTCCTCTCTCCATTTCTCTCTGTCCTGTCCAACAACAACATTAGTAACAACAACAATAATAATTACAACAATAAAACAACAAGGGCAACAAAAGGGAATAATTTTTTTTAATTTTTTATTAAGAAAGGATTAATTAACAAAACCATAAGGTAGGAGGGGTACAACTCCACACAATTCCCACCACCCAATCTCCATAACCCACCCCCTCCCCTGATAGCTTTCCCATTCTCTATCCCTCTGGGAGCATGGACCCAGGGTCATTGAGGGTTGCAGAAGGTAGAAGGTCTGGCTTCTGTAATTGCTTCCCTGCTGAACATGGGCATTGACTGGTCGGTCCATACTCCCAGTCTGCCTCTCTCTTTCCCTAGTAGGGTGTGTCTCTGGGGAAGCTGGGAATAAATATATATTTTTTTTTTTTAATTTTTTTTTATATTGATTTTACTTATTTATTCCCTTTTGTTGCCCTTGTTGTTTTATTGTTGTAGTTATTATTATTGTTGTTGTTGTCGTTGTTGGATAGGACAGAGAGAAATGGAGAGAGGAGGGGAAGACAGAGAGGGGAGAGAAAGATAGACACCTGCAGACCTGCTTCACCGCCTGTGAAGCGACTCCCCTGCAGGTGGGGAGCCGGGGTTCGAACCGGGATCCTTATGCCAGTCCTTGTGCTTTGCGCCACCTGCGCTTAACCCGCTGCGCTACAGCCCGACTCCCGGGAATAAATATTTTTTAAAAAGTTAAAAATGGGGGGAGTTGGGCGGTAGTGCAGCAGGTTAAGCCCATGTGGCACGAAGCACAAGGACCGGCTTAAGGATCCCTGTTCAAGCCCCCAGCTCCCCACCTGCAGGGGAGTCGCTTCACAGGCGGTGAAGCAGGAGTGCAGGTGTCTATCTTTTTCTCCCCCTCTGTCTTCCCTTCCTCTCTCTATTTCTCTGTCCTATACAACAACAATGAAGTCAATAACAATAACAATAAAAGGGGGGGAATAGCCTCCAAGAGCAGTGGATTCATGGTGTAGGCACTGAGCCCCAGCAATAACTGTGGAGGCAAAAAAAAAAAAAAAAAAAGGCAGTTACAACGTAAGAATGTCAAACTTACGGAGCTGGGTGGTAGTGCAGCAGGTTAAGTGCACATGGTGCAAAGTACAAGGACCAGTGTAAGGATCCTGGTTCAAGCCCCTGGCTCCCCAACTGCAGGGGGGGGGGGTCCCTTCACAAATGTTGAAGCAGGTATGCATGCAGGTGTCTGGTTTCTATCCCCCTCTCTGTCTTTTTCTCCTCTCTCCATTTCTTTCTGTCCTATCCAACAACAACAACAACAGCCATAACATGACAACAACAAGGTCAACAAAGGCAACAAAAACAGGAAAAAAAATGCCTTCCAGGAGCAGTGGATTCATAGTGTAGGCACCAAGCCCTAGCGATAACCCTGGAGGCAAAAAAAAAAAAAAGGAAACAATGTCAATTTAGCCAGGAATACAGGTCAGTGGGTTCCAGAAAAAGAATGTCATTCTTACCAGTGCTATTCAACATTGTACTTGAAATCTGATGTGTACCAGACAAGGAAAACAAAAGGCACCCATACCAAAAAAGAAGTAATAAAGGCTTAAGTTGAGGGGCCCACGTGGTGGTGCACCCGGGCAAGTGCAGGTCACCATGCATAGGAACCCAGCTTCAAGCCCTGGTCCCCACCTGCAAGGGGAAACTTCACGTGTAGTGAAGCAGTGCTACAGGTGTCTCTCTGTCTCTCCCTATCTCCCTCTTCTCTCAATTTCTCTCTGTCTCTATCCTAAATAAATAAAATAAATATTTTTAAAAAGACAAGTTGGCAGTGGGAATGGTATGCAGACACCTATCATGGAGAGATAAGAAATAATACTCGTGACAACAACTGTCTTATAAATCATTATTTCCCCCAATAAAGTGCTTTGAAAATAAACAATAAAATTGTCTCTAGAGAAAGAGAGCAGGGAGAGGAAGAGGTAGAAGAAGAGGGGAAAGTGGGAGAAAGGAATCTACAGGCTGGGAAAAATGTTCAAAGAACATACAAGTGACAAAAAACTGATGTTTAGAAAATATAAAGAACTCTAAAAGAAAAAAAACTCTATAACACAATAATAAAAGGACAGTAAATGTTTAAATGGACAAAAGATTTGAACAGAATACTGTTGAATGTAAAACATTAATTCCCCAATAAAAAAATTAAAAAAACAAAACAACAACAACAAAAAGATTTGAACAGGTAGTTATCAAAAGAAAATAAACAAATTATTAATTACCATATGAAAAAGTGATCCAGTCGTTAGAAAATACAAATCCCATGGTGGTGCACCGAGTTACTTCAGCTCCCCACCTTCACAAGCGGTGAAGCAGCTCTGCAGGTGTCTGCTTCTCTCTCCCTCTCTATTCTTCCTCTCCCCTCTCAATTTCTCTCCATTCTATCAAACAAACTAACAAACAAAAAAGGCCACAGAAGCAGTCGACTCATAGTGCAAGCACCGAGTCCCAGCAATAATCCTGGAGGCAAAAAAAAAAAAGATACAAATTGGGGTCTGAGCCCCAGGCTCCCCACCTGCAGCAGGATGCTTCACAAGCGGTGAAGTTGGTCTGCAGGTGTCTCTCTTTCTCCCTGTCTTCCCTTCCTTTTTCAATTTCTCTCTGGCCTATTCAATAATAATTTTAAAAGAGAGAGAGAGAGAAACACAAATCAAAGTCACAAAGGTATGCCACTATACACCTATTATAAAGGTCAAATTATAATCACTGATAATCACAGGGATTTTCAAGCCCTGTGGTAAGAATATAAAGTGTATAACAACCTTGGGGGAAAAAAATCTAGTGAGACAGCATAATGGTTATACAAAAGGCTCAGGCTTGAGTCTACAAGGTCTCAGGTTCAATCCCCAGCACCCCATAAACCAGAGCTGAACAGTGCTCTGATCTTTTTCTCTGTGTCTTGCTCTGTGTCTCTGTCACTCATTAAAATAAAATCTTTTTTGAAAGAAAGAAAGAAAATATTAATCAGATAATCAGTGGTTCCAGATGTCCGTTGTTAAGAGAACTGGATAAAATATGATGAAGCCATGCAATGGACAGCTACTAAAGAGGAATGAGCAATGCAACAATATGGAGAAGCTCGAGGGGTCTGAGTGGGGGTGCACCTGGTTAAGTGCACATGTTACAATGTGCAAGGACCCAGGTTCAAGCTCCTAGTCCCCACCTGCAGGGGGAAGCTTCATGAATGGAGAAGCAGTGCTGCAGGTGTCACTGTGTCTCCCTCTATACCTCCCCCTTCCCTCTCAATTTCTGGCTGTCTCTATCCAATGAATAAAGATAATTTTAAAAATATTTTTTTTTTAAATCTCAATACCATGATATTGAGTAAAAGTTGCATTATACCAATGCATACTACAGTTTCATTTCCATGAAATTCTAGAATGAGTGAAATTTGTCTGTAGTGGAAAAGTCACCTCTGGTAGATAGGGCTGGGTAGTAATGGTGAAAGAGCAAGAGAAACTTTGAGGTGTGAAGAAAGTCTATAGCATGATTGGTTGAGGAGGTGGTGCAGTGGATAAAGTGTTAGACTCTCAAGCAGCAGGTCCTGAGTTTGATCCCCGGCAGCACATGTACCAGAGTGATGTCTGGTTCTTTCTCTCTCTCCTCCTATCTGTCTCATTAATAAATAAATTTAAAAGAGAGAGAGAGAAGTTGGCTCATGTGTCATTGCTCAGAACTCAGTAAATGTGCGACAGGCCCTCCAATAGTGTTTCCTTATAATGTTTC